>NC_091436.1:94802882-95106931 GCF_964237555.1 Oryctolagus cuniculus
GGTCAAGCCACTATGGAAGTCAGTCTGGAGATCCCTCAGAAACCTGAAGATAACCCTACCATACAACCCAGCCATCCCACTCCTTGGAATTTACCCAAAGGAATTTAAATTGGCAAACAAAAAAGCGGTCTGCAGCCTAATGTTTATTGCAGCTCAATTCACAATAGCTAAGACCTGGAACCAACCTAAATGCCCATCAACGGTAGACTGGATAAAGAAATTATGGGATATGTACTCTTTAGAATACTATACCGCAGTAAGAAACAACGAAATCCAGTCATTTGCAACAAAATGGAGGAATCTGGAACACATCATGCTGAGTGAAATAAGCCAGTCCCAAAGGGACAAATACCATATGTTCTCCCTGATCGGTGACGACTGACTGAACACCAAGAGGGAAATCTGTTGGAGTGAGGTGGACACTATGGGAAACGGTGGCTTGATCAGCATAGCCCTGACTGTTAATGAAAAACTTAATACATTATCCCTCTTAGTAGTTTTTTTATCTGTTCTACTTAATATGACTGGTTTAGATCTGTAATTGATGCACAGTTATTCTTAAGTGTTGAAAATTAACTGAAATGTGATCCCTGTTGAACGTGGGAGTGGGAATGGGAGAGGGAAGAGATGTATAATTTGGGACATGCTCAGGCTGACTTGCCTCAAGTGGTGGAGTTGGAAGCATACCAGGGGATTCCAATTCAATCCCATCGAGGTGGCATGTACCAATGCCATCTCACTATTCCAAGTGATCAATTTCAGTTCACAATTGATCATAATGAAAGGACTAAGAGTCAAAGGGAGCACATAAACAAGTCTAGTACCTGCTAACACTAACCGATAGAATAAATAAAGGGGAGAGTGATCCAACATGGGAAGTGAGATACTCAGCAGACTCATAGAATGGCAGATGTTTTAAATAGCACTCTGGCCTCAGAATCAGCCCTAAAGGCATTCAGATCTGGCTGAAAAGCCCATGAGAGTATTTCAGGCATGGAAATCCAAGACACTCTGGCAAAAGATCTCTGTGAGTGAGATCTCAGTGGAAAGAACAGGTCTTCAAAGAAGGAGGTACCTTTCTCTGAAGGGAGGAGAGGACCTCCACTTTGACTATGACCTTGTCTAAACAAGATAAGAATCGGAGAACTCAGAGGGCTTCCATAGCCTTGGAAACTCATGACTGGAGCATAGGGAGATTACTGATGCCATAGACAGGAGTGTCAATTGGTAAAGTCAACAACAGGAGTCACTGTGCACTTACTCCTCATGTAGGATCTCTGTCCTTAATGTGCTGTGCATTGAGATTTAATGCTATAACGAGTACTCAAACAATATATTTCACTTTGTGTTTCTATGGGGGTGCAAACTGTTGAAATCTTTACTTAATGCATACTAAACTGATCCTCTGTAAAAAAAAAAAAAAAAAAAAAAAAAAAAAGAAACTATCAACTCCCAACTTGACTCTCACTGGGATTAAACATGACAATAGGTCTGATCTGATTTCATCATCATTTAAAAAAAATCATCTATCATTTTTCACTTTATGTTTCTGTGTGGGAGCAAACTGTTGAAATCCTTACTTAATGTATACTAAGCTGATCTTCTGTATATTAAGATATTCGAAAATGAATCTTGATGTGAATGGAAGGGGAGAGGGAGTGGGAAAGGGGAGGGTTGTGGGTGGGAGGGACGGTATGGGGGGGAAGCCATTGTAATCCATAATTCGTACTTTGGAAATTTATATTCATTAAATAAAAGTTAAAAAAAAATTAAAGAAATAATTGACCAAATTATTCCCACACTATACTTTTTTCATTCTTTGTAATTTTAAGCAGAGACAGGATATGTGAAGAGATATTTAGGTGTTAACTTACAGTCCATCAAGGGCAATAACAATATTAAACATGGATGTGCCTCAGATGTTTCTGTGGGATTTGGTCAAAACTAAATATGCCACAAATGCCATCCAAGATTGTGACGTTTTAAATAGTAGGAATCGTCTGGAAATTCCATTTTCTAGTGAGAATGTGGGCTCTGGGAAAACCTACAAAGTTGATGATAACTTAACACCCAAACACATAAGAGAGAATAACAACTCCTTGCTCAATTTTCTGCTTTCTAGCTGCTTCTCTTGGTACTTTTTCCTAATCCCATTCCTACAGGCTCTATTTGTTAGATTAGTCTTGTCCTGGGGTCAAAGTCTTCCTAACATAGAAAAGCTAATGGAAAGCTCCACTGATCTCCTTTCCCCATACAGAGCAATGATAGTAATTTGTCCCACAAATAGAAACTAGTAAATTTTCAGTGATACATGCATAAATTATCTCCTACGTGGATTTGCTTTTCCATTCTAGAGAAGTATACTAAAATATAACAAATTTCTAGTCTGTGTCCTACCATTTGACTTCTCTCAATATTATCTTAGTCTTCCTCCATTCCCAAGAATGTATTGCAAATATGGAAAATATGATGTTTCTAAGTACCAAAATGCCTGTTGTCCTTGAACAGTAATGTCTAATCGGAAATTATTTATAAACAAATCTTCACAAGGACTTTAATGATAAATACAGGCCTGCATGTAACATCTGTCACTCTACAGACAGCTGTATTTAACAATAAAATAATAGTATGTACATAAAGGCTCACAACATTAGAAAGTTCTTCTACAAGCATTCTATTCCCCTCTAATCCATTTTCAAATAATAAATTGCAGACTCAGAGATGCTTTGTGATTTTGTTATGTGCAAAATTCTCATTTCTTAATCCAAATATCTTGCAGTTTCCTGAATACTATACTGTCTTAGCCAAATGTTCATATGATGGAAGAATTATAGCACCAGTGTGTTGAATCATAAAGGTAAGTGGGATGGGGGAAAGGACAGGTTCTAATAAGCCTCATTCTTTGAGTATGTTATCTGTTCTGCAACTAACTTCTTGGAAACTCTGGATAAGCTGTTCTTTAGCACACAAGAGGGAAAAATAGAAAGATTAATAAGGGTTGCCTAAGTCGCAAATGGACAGGACCCACATGGTCGGTTATATCTTTTCTTCCTTTTATCATGGTGCAGGAAAGAAGAAATTTTGCTGGCAAATATCGCATTCTAAAAAAATCAACCAATGGCAATTCAATTTAATTTGACATTTAGATTTAACAATGCTCAGCATTCAGTCATTTGCTGTAACTCACCAGACTGCAAATTTTAAAAGGGCTTTTTAATAACGCCTGTGATTGAATTGTTGTTCTGCCAGCTTTAATTGACACTCTTGCACCTAAGAATGTACAGTATTTCTTCAGTATTAATTCCCTTGGTATTTAATTAATTCCCTTGGTATTTAATTAATTCATGGAGAATGAAACAGCATGTTCACAGATTTGAAACGCATCAAAGAGATACATGAATCTATTTTTAAATAGCATTTGTCCATGAACATAAAGTCTCTCCTGGCTGCTGAGTCAGGTTATGTCAACCCAATAGTTGCCGAAACAGGCAGTATATGATGGCTGCTTAGCTCAGTGTCTCTCTAGTAATAGCTTAAGTTACTTTACTGGGGTGTGTGTGTGTGTGTGTGTGTGTGCATTTTCCAAATATACTATCTCTGTAGCACAGTAGTTTTCAATCAGCACTGAATTTCAGAATCTTTTCTGAAATTTTCAGAAACCTCAGAGATGCAATGAGTCTGGCAGGGATTTATATAAAAACAAAAGATGGGTTAAGCTCCACTGGTAATTTCATGTCAGTTAGTAGAAATTTGAATAATAGTTTGAAAAATAATTCTACACGAAAGTTCCCTATAGATCTGTCTACTTTATTTTTCTTAATTCATTTTAAGATTACTTTTATATAAAGAGAAGTTATAATATTATTCTCTATAAAATACATCTCTGGGCCTAAGAAGAAAACTAAACATTAATAAAATTATAAGTAAGCATACAAAAAACTTGGTTTAAATGTCTCATGTATAACTGACTGAATTTTATGATTTGATTTCAGGATTTTTATTCTGAAATAATAAAAATATCATACTAGTGACATTTAATTCCTACTGTTTTGTTCAATATGCTAGTCTTTCTCATGAAAAAATGTTTATCCTAAAATAACAAATATTTGGGAAAATTGGGTGACTCTTGATTTGAATGTCAATCAGGACTAAGAATAGCTCACTGCTACAAAACAGAGTAAAACTCTTGTTGAAGGAATTGGAATTCTGGTTTTAATTATTAAAATATCGAGAATGGAACACATATTGTTATATCATATGGTCCCTAATATCCAAAACAATTGTAATAAAGTAGAAAGATCAGCTTCATAAAGCTTTTCATGGTTTTTGTAGGAGGGAAGTTATGGGGGGAAAAACCATTGTAATCCATGAACTGTACTTAGGAAATTTATATTTATTAAATAAAAGTTAAAAAATGATACATGGGGCATAATTCAACATTTCAACAAGTTGTTTATCATGAAGGAAGGTGCATTTTTTAGTTAATTTGTCATTTGTCCTATTTATATCCTGAGATACATGCCATCATCAAATAATCATTTATTACTAGATATGCAGTTATGTGTATCTAATTCAAATAACTTCCTTTTCATAGATAGATCAAAATTCACTGGATTTTGTGCCTTCTAGGAATACCGAGAAGAAAAGTTGTGATTTTACAAATAGTGAATACTGGAATATGCAGGACAAGATCTTTTTTTTTTAATTTCCCAAATATTCAGCATGGTTTCTCATGGAGCGCAGGTTTAACTAAGCAGTTGTTGACTACAAACATAAATAGTAGGGGAAAATAGCAATATATTTATAAAGAAATATAATGACCCCATCTGAATTTCAAGTAAAAGCTCGCTCTAAGAAGAAATAAACTCAATTTAAACAGTAGTCTAATAATATATGTGCTATATACTCTCATCTACATATTGCTATAAATTTGCAGTTGTTGGGCCTTTAATTAAAAGTAGTAAGCAGAAGGCCACATAGAGAGGTACAGCAAGACAGTGGGTAAGATGCTGCAGAAATCATCTCTCACAGAAATACCCATTTGAACAGATATTCACAAGCACAAGTTACGTTCACAAGAGCTAAGGAAGCCAGATTATAGACTAACTGCCTGGTTTTAGTGTAAAAAGAAATGACACACTGAAGAAAGCATGAAGGAAAGAGCTGTCCAGGTCATTCTGCCCCCAGCTCCAAACAGTACACTATGGAGAGACATCAGACCTCCGACCTGTGGGAGGGGGATGGAATTAAGTCCAAACTTTATGATTTAAACTTAGCACTATGCTCATCATTATAAAGGAAAATGACATATATGGTCTCATAACAATTGCCCTTAAGCCAATATGTGCATATTGAAACTTTTACCCTCGTAAGACAACCAAGTGTCAATCTCTACCACCCCTCACTCAACCTCCAGCAAAAAGTATAACAAGAATCCAGCAGCTGGGGAGAAGGACAGAAAAGGGAACTTACTAATGTGCCTTGAAGCTCAGAGCCAGGACTAGTATGGTAAGACTCAGCACGTGATATAGCCCAAAGAGCATCTTCACCAAGGCCAGTGCTCACTGGCTCACAAAAAGGGCTGCTATACCTACTTCATCATCATACAGATACTTTATCCCAGTAGGACAAACTTTTTTATTTCTCTGTATCAGTACCAAAATACATGTGAGCCTTTCATATACCCCTGAGACTCTCCGTTGCCTGATAGCTGTTGAGATCTGCATGTCATCCAGCTTAGGGTAGGCTGGATGGCCCAGGGACTGCTTCTATCACCATTCTCCAAATATTTGGCAGACATCTGGTAGTGTTCCTCCCCAGGCTAGGGCCTGAAGACACAGCCTCTGAATCTGTTGTGGGGAAAACTGGAGTTCCATGCACCAAGCTGAACTGACATACATCCTTGCCAGCATCACTGGTGAGGCTACAGTGACCACAGTCTGTAAATCCATTTCAACAGTCAACAGTCCATAGAAGTAGCTTTGATCTTACTCCCATGTTATGTTACTCCAGGTAAGCTGTAAGCTACAGGTATTAATCAGCATTGCAAAACTGATGGCTACAGAATGCTCATACATTCTATGTATTCTATCAATTTCAATTTTCTGAATTCTTAGAATCTTCTGACTTATTTCAGTCCAAAGTGGTTGCTCCTTAGACCCCGTGCACAGGTGTTATCATAACTCTTTTCAGTATGATCCTTCATTTTCATGTGTTTTTCTTCAGTTTTCACAATCTCACACCTTTTGCTTGGTTAACTATCTCATTTAACTATAGGAAATCATTCAGTAGCATCCTGAGAAAGGGTGCATGGGAGGTATATGTTGAGATATAATTTGCCTGAAAACAGAATCAAATACACCCTTTCATTTCACTAACAGTTTGACCAGGTACAACATTGAGTTGGAAATAAATTTCTTGAAAACATTTGGGATGGTTCACTGTCTCCAATTCTTTGATATTTTATTTGAGAGCTATAATATATTTTTCCTTACTCAATGGAAGATACAGGATCATTTTGCTGCCCAAGTATTCTGAAATTTTACAGTGACGGCATTAGTATAAGTCTATTTTCACCCAAATCCTGGATACTGGGTAAGTATCAATCTAGAAATTCAAGTTTTTAATTTTTAGGAACTTTCTTAAATTGGACCTTCAATTATTTCCTTGTTTCCCTGTTCCTTCTTTTTGGAACTCCTATTATTTAAATGCTGTACTCTATAATTGGACCTCTAATTTTTCTTTATTTTTACTGTTATGTTTTCCATATTTTTTCTAATTTCTGGAAGATTTTTCTTCCTTAACTTTCTAATTTTTATATAATATACATTAACTATCATTTAATTTTAAAGACTTTTTATTCTCTAAAGATTTTAAAGTACGATTTTTTAATGTTCCATTACCTGGCCTCCATTCTCTCTTGCAGCTAATTGCTGACTGACAGATTCTATTGTGTAAGTTACTTAATAGCTTTCTCAAATTCTCCTTTCTTATTCTTTGAAGGCATTTACCAACTACCCCCAAGTCCTTTCTAGCTTCTAATATGTTGTTGTTCTTGTCCTGTCTCTCATTTTTTCCATGTATTTTCACCTTTAAAAAAAGTCATGCACTGTTGTTTCAATCAGGATAGGAATAAGAATGTGTGTCCTTAAGCTACCAATTTTGATGATAAATCTGCTATCATGTATTTCTTCCACAATTTATATTTTAGGTATGTTCAGCTACTTCTATTTCTACCTACCACCATCCAGGTAAGCTATTATCTCTCTCATCTGGACTATTGCATAGCTTAAATTATTTCACTACTTCCACTTTTAATGCTAAGAACTTATCCTCATGATAACAAAAGCAGGGTTACAAAATCTAACATAATCAATGACTTTCCAGTATATATTAAATTAAACCTAAAATCACTGCTAATCTATTCTTCAGTTAAGATGTTTTGTGCTACAAATTGGAAAAAAAAAAAAAAAAGCTAAAACTAAAACAAAAACCTTTGGAAATCCAGAATTAAATAGGCTTCAAGGTTGACTTCACCTGGCTCTACCTTAGATTTACTGTGATTCTCTAAGTTTTCTCCTTTTTATGCAGCTGCTTTAACCCCTCAAATGGTAACAAATGCAAGAATTCCAGCTTTATATCTTCATAACACAGTATCCAAAGGAATGGTCCCCCCAAAATGAGCAGAAACTTTCCAAGAAGCCTAGACAAAGTCTTTCCTGGAGTCTCATGGGTCTGAAATGTACCATCTTTCTATTTCTAGCAAGGGAGAAGAGACTAGGGATATTCTTAGGCCAAGGAGCTTTGGGATAAATCCATGGCCTATGTGGAAAAAGAGGCAGGGGAAGATTCTCCTCCTCAAAACTCCATGTAGAGTGTGGCCTGTTTACTGTGTATTTCAGAATTCTGACATCAGAACTACCAGAGAATACATTTCTGCTCTTTCAAGCTAATGAATTTGTGGTAATTTGTTAGAGGAGCCATGGGAACTAATACTGCCTCTAAACAGGAGTGCACTGACTCCTTTCAAGTACTAAAAATACATCCTGTCTCAGGGGTGTATGCTATGACCACTGTCTTGAAGGTTCTTTTCCCAACTTCTTACCTTACCTTCCTCCCTCTCACCTTATTTAAAATCCACTTCAGGTATTAGGCCTTCCATGTCACAACAATCGAAATTAAGCCTCCGTTTACTGAACACTGTTCATTTCTGTTTTTGTACTGGCTAATTTCACATTTATTTATTCAATGGACCTAGATTATCAATTTCCTTTTGCAGGGCCTCTGAGTCATTAATCCACCACAGTCTAAATAGTGTCGGTTATAGTATCTAGCACATGAAAGGAGACTGATGCTTCATGCTGGAGACCAGAAACCATCCTAGGAAAAACAAATTTGTTAACTGTTAATTGCTACATGATTAAAGTTAAATGCTCTACATTATAACCATTATCACCTACAAATAAATCAGAAACAGTTTTACATTCACAGAAATATTTGATTTTTCGAAGTGTAAAATGCACATTTGATAGTTGTGATTTGTTTCCCAAACTTTATAAATATGATGGGCTGCAGAGAGGAGAGTTCCTGGTTTCTGGCTTTGGATTGGCCCAGTTCCAGCTGTTGCTGCCATTTGGGGAGTGAACCAGCAGATGGAAGACTTCTCTCTCTGCCTCTGCCTCTCTGTGACTCTGCCTTTCAAATAAATAAATTAAAAAATCTAAAAAAAAATTAATGATGGAAATATAATATGGTAGTAAGGGAAGGCATTTATGGTCATATAAGTAGGTGTGACACAGGTCTGGCATTGCAGGTTAATTAAGTATTTTTTTTAAAGATTTATTTATTTTACTTTGAAAGTCAGAGTTACACAGAGAGAAAGCAGCGTTTAACTTTCCATGTTTTTGCAGTGGAAAAGGAATAGACAGAACAGAATTTTGTTCAATTGTCTCTCAAAACATACCACTATACTTTTGAATATCACTTTCTAAAATAATTAATAGCTGGTTCTGGTACTGTTAAGCTGCGGCCTGCATCACTGGCATCCCACATGAGGGCTGGCTGCTCCATTTCAAATCAAGCTCACTTCTAATGTGCCTGGGAAAGCAGCAGAAGATGGCCCAATTGCTTGGGCCCTTGAACCCACCTAGGAGATCCTGATAAAGCCCCTGGCTCTTGGCTTTGACCTGGGCCAGGCCTAGCCATTGTAGCCATTTGGAGGAAGCAGCAGATGGAGGGCTTCTGTTTCTGTTTCTGTCTCTGCCTCTGCCTCTCCCTCTCTGTAACTCCAGCTTTCAAATAAATAAATAAATCTTTTAAAAATGAAATAAAATAATTAATAGCAGTCTACCTACATATTATTTAAAAAGGACTTTTTCATAGAGTTCATTATTGTGAAAAATTGTGTCTGTGTTGTGGTTGTTATTACTATCTTCAATTTGAATGTAGGCTGGTTAAAGAACTCATTGAAAATACTTAATTGGGCCGGTGCCGTGGCTCAATAGGCTAATCCTCCACCTTGCGGCGCCGGCACACCGGGTTCTAGTCCCGGTTGGGGTGCCGGATTCTGTCCCGGTTGCCCCTCTTCCAGGCCAGCTCTCTGCTATGGCCAGGGAGTGCAGTGGAGGATGGCCCAGGTGCTTGGGCCCTGCACCCCATGGGAGACCAGGAAAAGCACCTGGCTCCTGGCTTCGGATCAGCGCGGTGCGCCGGCTGCAGCGGCGGCCATTGGAGGGTGAACCAACGGCAAAAGGAAGACCTTTCTCTCTCTGTCTCTCTCTCTCACTGTCCACTCTGCCTGTAAAAAAAAAAAAAAAAAAAAAAAAAAAAAAGAAAATACTTAATTAGGGGCCTATGCTGTGGAGCAGCGGTTTAACACCCTGGCCTGAAGTGCCAGCATCCCATATGGACGCCGGTTCTATTCCCGGCTGCTGCACTTCTAATCCAGCTCTCTGCTGTGGCCTGGGATAGCAGTAGAAGATGGCCCAAGTCCTTGGGCCCCTGCACCCACGTGGGCAACCTGGAGGAAGCTCCTGGCTCCTGGCTTCAGATTGGCACAGTTCCAGCCATTGTGG
Organism: Oryctolagus cuniculus; assembly: GCF_964237555.1. NCBI lineage: Eukaryota > Metazoa > Chordata > Mammalia > Lagomorpha > Leporidae > Oryctolagus > Oryctolagus cuniculus. Next base: position 94,812,956 of record NC_091436.1, read on the forward strand.
CTAATTGGGGAGTGAACCATCAAATGGAAGACCTTTCTCCCTCTCTCTGCCTCTCCTCTCTCATGTGGATATATATATATATATATATATATATATATATATATATATTTTCCTCCATCCTTCCCTCCCCCTTCTTTGTAACTCTGCCTTTCAAAGAAATACATATCTTTTTTAAATCATTGAAGCAAACTTTAAGAAAAAACAGGAATCTATTACAAAAACAAAAATAATTGAAGACAAGGTTTTTTGGAAAGTCAGCAGAGGAATAAAAGCCTGTGTTATTACTTACATGATGTCTTAACTCACATCAAAGAAATGTGTAACAAATACTGCCACATAGAATTAAATTTAAAAGTCAATACATTTTCCTGGTCAATACAATTATGGCATCAAAGAGTTTAAGGTACAACAAAGGGATAAAATTGATTATAAAAGCCATTTAATATCATAAATAATAACTTCAGACTTATTCATAAACTGTTTGAATCATTGTGATCCAAGCAAAACTGACCATCTAGAAGGTAATCACCAACTACAAAATCCTAGATTAGCAATGCAATGTCACAAAGCTCTATAGGCAGGGATTAGTGTAGAGCAGTAGAAACTATGACACTCAAATAGTCAACTTACAGTGGACAATTCATAATTTTAAAACAAAATTTTAAAACTCTATGATGCCTAAGCTCAATGGACACTGGGAACTGTCACTGTGGAGGAATAGTTAGTGACATGAAGAAATAATGTCCTGATATATGGAGGCACTTCAAGAAATATGATAATACTGTGAATAACAGCTCTGCTGCTTCTAAGGAAATTAAGGGTTGTTAATCAAGTGTATGGGGTATAGGAAATAGAATCTGTCACTTTGATTCCTTTGCTTATTTTCAATTAATAAACACCTCAATTTACTACTATTACGAACCTTGCATTGTGCCAGGTATACTGGAGAAAAAAGGATATGATCACTTTCTGAAGGAGAAAAATAACAAGAAACATATTTTAACTACTTTTCTGATGACAGATATTATGCTAAGAACTTAATTTGCATTTTCTCATCGAAACCTCCAACAGCCTGTTGAGAGAGCCTCTTTTATTATCTACATTTTAGAGACATGGAATTTTAGATGAGTAACTTCTCCATGATCAATAATAGATAACAGATTTAGGATTATAACTTAAACTATTAAATTCTGTGTTTAAAACACCTGAAAAGCTGTTTGCTTGATAGTTCTCTTTTTTAATGTAGCAACATGTCCCTACAAACTTCCTTTAGGTTTTGGCAAATTCTGTTTTCATTTTCAACTTGTTTTGAGACATTTTTGAAAATCCCTTCTGATTTTCTCTATGTACATTAGTATGTTGTTGTGAGTCCATATCTTTATGAATTTTCTAATTTTATTTATTGTTATTGAATACTAGTTTAATTACACTCTGGTTAGAAAATATATTTTGAGTAATATTAAACTTCTAAAACTATTAAGACTTGTTTTGTGAACTAAAATGCGATCTCATCTGAAGAATAGTCTGTATATAGTTGAGAAGAAAGTCTATCCTTCTTCTGCTAAGTACAAAACTCTGTATATGTCAGATAAATTCATTTGATCTACAGTGTTGTTCAAGTCAGCTGTTTCCTTACTGATTTTCTGTCTTGATTTTCCATCCATTATTGTAAATGAATATTGAAGTACACTGAAATGAACAGACTAAACCCCAATAGGCAGAAAGCAAGATATAATAAAGATAACCACAGAAATAAAGGAATAGAGAACCAAGAAACAATAGGAAAAAAATCAATAAATATGTTGCGGTTTAGAACATATTTTTAATGTTCTATTTTTTAAAATGACAAATTTTACGTAGAACAAGAAAAAGAGAAAGAATACTCAAATAAATAACATTTAAATGAAAGAAATACATTATAATGGATGATTTAGGCATAAAATAAATATAAGGGACTATTATGTACAATCATGTCAACAGTTACTTAGAAGACATGGATAAATTCCTAGAAAAATACATTATAAGCTATCATACTTGAATCAGGAAGAAATAGAAAGCATGAACAGGCCCATTAACAAGAAAGAAAATTGAATAAGTAATCAAAAATCACTCAATAAAGAACTTGATTGCTGATTTGTGAGTTCTACTGAACATTCATGAAAGAATCAATGGGGGTTGGGCAGCATTGTGGCAGGGCGGGTTAACACCCTACACTGAGTCTCCAGCATCCCATATGGGCACTAGTTGGAGAACTGGCTGCTCTACTTCTGATCCAGCTCTCTGCTATGGCTTGGGAAAGCAGTAGAAGATGGCCCAAGTCCTTGGGATCCTGCACCCACACGGGAGACCTGGAAGAAGCTCTTGGCTCCTGGCTTTGAATCGGGGAATGAACCACAGATGGAAGATTCTCTCTCTCTCTCTCTCTCTCTCTCTCTCTCTCTCTCTCTCCCTCTCTCCCTCTCTCTCTCCCTCTCTCTCTCCCTCTCCCTCTCCCTCTCCCCTCTCTGTGTAATGCTTTCAAATAAATAAATAAATCTTAAAAACAAACAAACAAAAAAATCAATACAGGGGTCGGCACTGTGGCATAGTGGGTAAAACCACCGCCTGCAGTGCCGGCATCCCATGTGAGTGCTGGTTCGAGTCCTGGCTGCTCTGCTTCTGATCAAGCTCTCTGCTATGACCTGGGAAAGCAGTAGAAGATGGCCCAAGTCCTTGGGCCCCTGTATCAATGTGGGAGACCTAGAAGAAACCCCTGGCTCTTGGCTTCAGGTTGGCGCTGCTCCAGCCATTAAACCCAATTGGGGAGTGAACCAGAGAATGGAAGAACTCTCTCTCTCTCTCTCTCTCTATGTAACTCTGATTTTCAAAATAAATTTAAAAAAAGAATCAATAAATACCATTACTCCTTAAACTATGTCTGAAAACAGAAGACGGAACATGCCCAAACACATTTTATGAGGCCAGCTTCATCCTGACATCAAAGCCATCTCTATTTGCAGAGGTTATAACACTATATGTAGAAATTCCTTGGGGAAAGCAGCGTGGTGAAGTGGGTAAAGCCCCCACCTGCAACACGGGCTTCCCATATGAGAGCCAGTTTGAGTCCTGGCTACTCCTCTTTTGATTCAGCTCCCAGATAATGAGCCTGGGAAAGCGGTAGAGAGGGCACAAAAGCTTGGGTACATGCACACAGGTGGGAGACCTGAAAGAAGCTCCTGGCTCCTGGTTCTTGGCTTCAGCCTGGCCCAACCCTGGCCATTATGACCATTTGGTGAGTAAACTAGTGGATGGAAGATTGATCTCTCTGTCTCTTCCTCTCTGTAACTCTGTCTTTTAAATAAAATAAAATAAATTCTTAAAAATAAAGAAAATCCTAAAGATTCAACAATGAAACCAAAAGACTAATAAATGAATTCAGTGAAATTTCAGAATATAAAATCAACATACAAAAATCAATCATGTTTCTATACACAATCACAAACTTTCTGAAAACAAAATTAAGAAAAGTATCTAAATTAAGAAAATTATTTTATTTAAAACAGAAACAAAAATAATAAAATATCAAGGTATAAACTTTAGAAAATGGGTGAGGCCAGCGCCGTGGCTCACTAGGCTAATCCTCCGCCTTGCGGTGCCAGCACACCGGGTTCTAGTCCCGGTTGGGGCGCCGGATTCTGTCCTGGTTGCCCCTCTTCCAGGCCAGCTCTCTGCTATGGCCCGGGAGTGCAGTGCAGGATGGCCCAAGCACTTGGGCCCTGCACCCCATGGGAGACCAGCATAAGTACCTGGCTCCTGCCATTGGATCAGCGCAATGCACCGGCCACAGTGCGCCAGCCGCGGCGGCCATTGGAGGGTGAACCAACGGCAAAGGAAGACCTTTCTCTCTGTCTCTCTTTCTCACTGTCCACTCTCCATTCTGCCTGTCAAAAAAAAAAAAAAAAAGAAAGAAAAAAAATAGGTAGAAGATTTTATACACTGAAACACTGACAAACTTTTAAAAGAGATAAAAGATATCCCATGTTCATTGATAAGAGGCATTAATATTTTTAAATGTCCCTACAATTCAGTCATCTATAGATTTAACACAATTCCCATCAAAATTCCAATGGCACACTTTACATAAATGGAAAAAAATGCCAAAACCCCCATGTAACCACAAAGCACCCCAAAAAACAAAGGAAGAATAAAGCTGGAAGCATAATAATGCATGCTGATTTAAAAATGTGTTACAGCACCAGAGTAGCTGAATGAATATAGTACTGGCATTAAAATGGACAATATAAGCCAATGGAGTAGAAGAGAGAGGCCCCAAATAAATGATAACAATAGATTTTCATATTTATAATAACATATCCATATCATCCCTTAAAAACAAATAAAAGCTTTTAAATAAAATATTCTCAGAAGTCTAAATATAATCATAGCCCTTCTGGTGTTTTCTATTCCAGTATCATGACAATATCATAGAATCGTATGATGGCCTATAAAGAAATGAGCAGCAGTACAGTTCTAAGATTAGCTCATATTTCTTCTAGTGGAAAAAACACATCTTACATCTGGAATTATAGGAAAGGTCAGTATTTCAGTCAAAGAAAGGACACCAAAGAACTAAAATATAAATTCCAACACCAAGCAACTACATAGGTTGTTGTTGAAGGTGCCAAACTGGGAGTGCTTTTGGATTGCTTTGGAGTACTGAATCTCACGTTAAGTCAAGATTTTTTCCTAGCTCCTCAGAACAGTCCACATGCCTAATATATCTTCATTATCCTTTTTTAAAAATATTTATTTCTTTATTTGAAAGTCAGAGTTATACAGAGAGAGAGAGAGAGAGGTCTTCCATCCGCTGGTTCACTCCCCAGATGGCCACAATGGCTGGAGATGCACTGATCCAAAGCCAGGAACCAGGAGTTTCCTCTGGTCTCCCACATGGGTGCAGGGACCCAAGGACTTGGGCCATCTTCCACTGCTTTCCCAGGCCATAGCAGAGAGCTGGATCGGAAATGGAGCAGCCAGGTCTCGAACCAGCACCCATGTGGGATGCAGCGCTTCAGGCCATGGCAGTAACCAGCTGCACCACAGCGGTGGCCTTCATTATCCTTAAGTTATATTATCGTAGATTATACCTTCCAGGCCCACACTAGTGGTAATATTCTAAAAATATGAAACACAAGATTGAGACAATAGTTTCCTATTTTAAAAATGTAAGGGTCTTAAAATTGCATAACAATAGTTTATTCAAATCTGATGGCACAAGTCATATATTTTCTTCTAAATTTATTATAATTCCAACCAAGCTAATATCAAAGAATTATTCAAAACAATTCCCAGAGCACTCATTTCAATCTCCTTTCAATGCATACAGCCATGGTAACTTATATTTCTAACATAATTTCAAAATTTTGAAAGATACTAAGTTCTTATTGATCATCAAAGAAAAACTAAGTTACAGTCAGATTTTTTTTACTATGGAACCTATTGATAACAAATATGTTGGTTGAGGTTTTATTGTGTTTATAACCTGGATATACAAAAATTATAAACACGTGAAATCCCACTGGTAGAACATTAAAGTATTAATATCATACCTTTCCCTATCATATTTTTAAACATAAGTTTATTTTCATGAAAACAATAGTAACTCAAGTTTTTAAGCAAAACAATCTAAACACCTCCAATTTACTAAAGAACGCTTTTCATTGAAGTATTTTTTCTTCTGAATTTTGGTCTTTCCTTTTATTCATCAAGTACAATGTCAATAAGAATACAGTAATAGTAGTTATACTGTATTTCATGTCAGAATCTCTTTTTTCTTGAGGCTTTATTTTAACTCAAGGAGAGCTTGAAAAAGAAAGCATCTCTAAAGAATGAATATTGGTCAATTTTTCCAATATAGACTCGAGTTCTACGAACATATCTGGATAAAGATGATGATGGGAACAAAAACAAAAATGTACACAATTTATGCAAAAATGATATTGCTGTGGAGAAGAAAAAGATCCCAAGAGAGAATGCCATCAATATTTATTTATGAATCATCATCCTGATTGTGAGTATCATGAATGATATTATTACTCTACTTTCTCTGAATGTAGCAATTACTTCTACAGGAAAATCCTTCATTCATCTGATGTTTCCCTGCTGACCAACTATTCAGCAATGATTGCCACAACATTAAATGATATGGAAAATACATACTTCAAAACTGTCTGAACTAATATAAGCTTTTTCTATACATCCTCATACTTCCAGAGCCTTTAAGTCATAGCAATACCCAAACCTTAAGTTAGGGAAAGACTAGAGCGAAAAACTATGTGGTAACCGTGATAAGGAATATAAACACAGTATCTGCATGGCTTTAACTCTTATGAAATCTTTTAAAGATAGCTTTAAAAGAATAACACAGGGGTTGACACTGTGGCACAGATGGTTAATGTCCCTGCCTGTAGGGCCAGCATCTCATATGGGCACTGGTTTGATTCCTAGCTGCTCCACTTCCTATCCAGTTCCCTGCTGATGCACCTGGGAAAGCAGTGGAGGATGACCCAAGTCCTTGGGCCCTTGAATCTGAGTGGGAGACCTAGAAGAAGTCCCTGACCCCTGGCTTTTGATCAGCTCAGCTCCAGTTATTGTGGCCATTTGGGGAGTGAACTAGCAGATGGAAGACCTCTCTCTCTCTCTCTCTACCTCTTCCTTTAACTCTGTCTTTCAAACAAAATAAAATAAATCTTAAAAAACAAGAATAATGCAAAAATATGCAATGAATGATTAAGGCATATTAACTATTTGAGATATGAATTGATGGTTAAGAAACAGATTAGATATGTGCTCTGATTTGGATATGCCACCCTAAAAGTTAATGTGTTGGAAACTTAATCTCCTAATTAATGTGTTAGTAGTTTTGGAGGCATTGTCTTTGTGAAGCAATTAGGACTAGATGAAGTCTTAAGGGTACAGCTCCCAGGATGGTATTAGAAGATTTTAAAGAATTTTATTAATATAAAGAAAACAGATTTCATAGATACAATTCTAAGACAATAAACATATTTCTCTGCCTCCCTCCTTCAACCTCCTTCTTACTTCCTTTCTTTTTTATTGCTTTAATTTTTGCAATGACATAAACTTAGTTTACTTTACAATCATAGTTTTAATGTACCACTAACAAGCAAAAAGTAGAAAGATCACAGGAGTATAGATAAGGTTATACACAATGATTAAATCATAAAATATCAGTTTCACTCTTTTACTTTTTTTTGTATTCCATATTAGATACAACATACCAGATAAAACATGATCCTTGTCTATTGGGGATTGGCTTATTTCAGTATGCATAATGGTCTCTCATTGCATTGTTTGTTATTTTGTTGCAAAAGACATGATAATAATGAAATTTCTGTCACTAAGTAGCATTTTAAAGAAAATGACATAACCTACACTAGCACTCTTCCTCGGTCTTGCCATGTGATGCCCTTTGCCAGGTTATGATCCACCAAGAACATCCTCTACAGATGTCCAGGACAGATGCCAGTGCCATACTCACTAGGTACTCATCCTCCAGAATTGTGAGCCAAAAGAAATTTCTTTAAAATTGTCCATTCTTTATTATTTATTATAGCAACAGGAAACATGATAAGATAATATCTCAGGTATGACTATAAAAAATCTGATATTTAATTCCTGATTGACTGTGTCCAGCAGAAAACACTTCAGTCTCCCAGACAAAAAAGTCAATATTTTCACAAATGCCACAAGTATAATCAAAAAAGAAACTTTCTAAATATTGATCAAATCATACCTTAATAGAGAAGGACAGAACAGATGTATGTACAACAAATTACTTTATCACTTCAAATTTTATAAGAGTTTTGAAAATTGAGATAAAGCCTCCACTGTACAAAAACTGAATGTTAGCTCATAGCATTGAGGACAAACCTTTAACATGGATATATCCAAGGAAACCAAGTCCAATGACTTTTTTCCTACTGTAAACTATAGTGAATAAGTTAGATCTTTGGCCTTCTCTGATATTTTTAGCAGTCCATTAAAAAGGATTAAAATGTGAAGGCACTTAAAGTTTTCCAAAGGATCAGAGATAGTAAAGATGATGGAAAGCAATATAAAAAAGAAACTCCCCACTGTGTCAAACAACAAAACAATTTCAGGTTACTGCAATGTCACTTGTTAAAGAAGAATCCCTGAGTCAACCTTTCTAAGCCATGTTATATAAACAAAGAATGAAGTTTCTGGGCTGTCGCTGTGGCCTAGTAGGTTAAGCCACTGCCTGAGGCACCTGCATCCCATAAGGGCAGCGGTTTGAGTCCCGGCTGCTCCTCTTCCTATCTAGCTCTCTGCTTATGTCCTGGGACAGCAGCAGAAGATGACTCAAGTGCTTCGGCCCTGAACCCATGTGGGAGACCCAGAGACCCAGAGATGCTCCTGGCTTCTAACTTCAGATCAACTCAGCTCTCGCCATTGCAGTTACTTGGAGAGTGAACCAGTGGATGGAAGACCTCTCTCTCTCTCTCTCTCTCTCTCTCTCTCTCTAATTCTGCCTCTCAAATACATAAAAAAATATTTTTTAAAAAAGAATTAAGTCTCATATTATGTGTTGTTACGCAGCCAACTTATTCAACGAACTCACATCTAACAAGGGTCATGGTGCATCTATGACATTTACAAGGGAAGGTCCAAAGAAGGAAAATAAATACTCTTTGGTTCTCAGCATTTAGCTAGTCAATGACAGGAAAAGAACACAGTCAATGCATTATGGGCAATCAATGCAGAACTTATACACAGAAGTTATAATTTGAAAAATTAGAGTTAGTGATTTTCTAAAGAGCATTGAGACTATCTCAGTAATAGAAATAAACAAAAGCAGGTAAAAATATAAAGAGAAAAGAATCCAAGGATGCTGATTAAAAAAAAAAAAAGAACAGGAAGAAATAGGGGTCAGTGTTGTGTGGCAAAGTGGGATAAACTCCTGCCTGTGATGTTGACATCCCATATGAGTACAGGTTTGAGTCCCAGCTACTCTACTTCCAATCCAGCTCCATGCTATTGACCTGAGAAAGCAGTGGGAAATGCCCCAATAACTTGGATGTTTGCCACCCATGAGGGATACCTGGATGGAGTTCCTGGCTCCTGGTTTCAGCCCATACCAGCTCTGACTGTTGAGTCCATTTCAGTAGTAACCCAGTAGAAAGAAGGTCTCTTCTTTCCTTTCTCTCCCCACCTCTCTCTCTCTTTCTCTCTCTCTCTCTCTCTGTAACTCTACCTTTCAAATAAATAAATAAATCTTTTTTTAAAAAAGGGAAAAGTAATTCAGAGTAGAGAACCACAAGCTTGAAGCAGAGGCATCCAGGCAGAGAACTACACAGCAGCAGTGGGAGGCCAGAGGTGAAGACGTGACATGGATAAGAACTGCGGAGAGCTGCAAAAGAAGTCTCACCTAGAGAAGACTCTGGACCACAGGCTAAATGAAAACAACAGGCATTATCCACAGTGAGTGTTCACTAACATTACTGACATCTTCCTTCATAATAAGAGATACTTGTTACTTACCCGATTTAAATGGTTGTTTCCTAAAATAACTTGTAGTAGAGTTTTCTCAAATTCTTCCAACTTCTTGGAACACTTTTTAAGAATATGACTAGATAAGTTACTATCACTGATCAGGCTAGCCAAAGTACCAACAGCTTCTGTACAAAAGCTTGAAAAGGGAAGTTTGGGATTACGATAGAAAGTGATCAGGCCATCCAGCAACTGAAAAACAGAATCAGAGACTGTGGAAGAGTCTTTCTCAAAATGGGTTAAGTCTGTTTTCAGACTACCTGATTCTGTCAAATTCTTTAATTTAAGTAGATGTTGCAAAAACTGCATGTGAGAAGACAGAGGATTTCCTGGGGTAGCACTAGGTCTTTTCGAAAGTGGCAGTGGTAGAAAAGGTGTGGGTGTGCAGCTTTCCAAAAAATCCTGGGACAGCTCTGAAGCTTCAATTCTCTGCTCATTTGATAAATCGCATCCAGAATCTTCCATCAGAGATAATGTATTCTCAGAAATGGGTTCCTGAGCCTGTAACTGGGAAGATAGGTTTCCTGAAACAGAAAGGAATAAAAGAGTTATCTTCCTGTAGCTAAAATTTCTTAACATAAAAACTAGATACTGATTTTTCTAAACTTAAAATACTAAATGAAGCATTACATACATACATATTAAACATTTAGCAAGTAGTAGTATAAAAACTACATAGAGGAAAAACTGAAATAAATTATTTAATATTTAATTATGTAAAGAAATTACGTAATATGACTAATTGTTTAATATGACTATCTTCACAGCTAGAAATCAAAAGTGATTCACCCATGTATTTTCCAGTTCCTGTGTCTCAGTCAACTGCATGCCATACCTGAGAGATACAGAGAATACCACTTGACCCAAAGGTGATCATAGGCTGGTATAGGTTCTAAGAGGTGACAACCAAGCAATAAAGTATATCCAGAGATGGATACTTCCTTGGGCAGTAAGAAAATAGGAGGACCATTAAACAGCCCACTGTGTCTGGGGAGGTTAATGTATCTAGGAAAATGTCATGCTGGAACTACTCAAAAAGTAAAGAAAGAATTCAAAGTTAAAGTTGGGGAAATGGAAAAAGTCAAGAGAATTACATATATCAAAGTTCAAATAGATTGATGCTGTTTTCACAGCAAGAGATTAAGATAAGTAAAATGTAGGCTAGATCATAAAAGATCTTATAAGATGTGTTAAGAACCTTGGAATTTATCCTATGGTTTATAGAATCGAATCCCAACTTGAACAATGTAAGATCACTTTGGAAAAATTACACACACAAACAGGTACCAAATATGTAAATGCAAATACAGACAATATTTCCATCTTTTGTGTACATGTATGTGTTATAAATACAGATAAATACAAATACAGATTTAGGTTAGTGAAACCATGCCTATAACCTCTCCAATCTTTTGATTCTGACTGAGAAATGCTGTATTTAAAGCCCGAAACTAGTAACTTCAGGTCATTCTTTGACAGATATGTCATTATAAACACAAACGAGGAGGTGGATTTTTTAAAAAAAAATGATTATGAGTGAAATATATGAGCTAAATATAAAAGTTCTCAATGAACATTTAATCTATATATATTGGCTACTGGTAATGGGGACAGGAATTAGGTGTGAAAAGCTGTAGTACAGGAAAATGAAATGCTATTTTCATTTGAAAAAGCATTGTGTTGGATGTCTATAGGAAGTGGAAATTCAAGGAAAATATAATGTAACATTGAGAGATCAATTAATCAATATCAGGGAATGGAAGAAATGAACAACAACTAACTGAGCACCAAAAAGGAAATCTGTTAAAGTGAAATGAACACTAGGAGAAATGATGACTTGATCAGCCCTCGCCCAGACTGTTGATGAACAACTTAATATGTTATCCCTCCTAGTATTTTTGTTTGTTTGTTCTACTTAATACTATTGGTTGAATACTGTAATCAATACACAGTTATTCTCAAGTGTTGAAAACTGAAAAGTGATCACTGTTAAATATAAGAGTGGGAATAAGAGAGGGAAGAGATGTGCAATTCGGGACATGCTCAAGCTGACTTACCTCAAACGGTAGAGTTAGAAACATACCAGGGGATTCCAATTCAATCCCAACAAGGTGGCATGTACCAATGCCATCTCACTAGTCCCAGTGATCAATTTCTGTTCACAATTGATCATAATGATAGGACTAAGAACCAAAGGGATCACATAAACATGAATAGTGTCTGCAAATACTAGCTGATAGAATAAAAAAGGGAGAGAAGGATCCAACATGGGAAGTGAGATACACAGCAGACCCATAGAATGGCAGATGTCCTAAACAGCACTCTGGCCTCTGAATCAGCCCTTAAGGCATGTGGATCCGGCTGAAAAGCCCATGAGAGTATTTCAGGCATGGAAAGCCAAGACAAACTGAAAGATCTCCACAAGTGAGATCCCAGTGGAAAGAACAGGTCATCAAAGAAGGAGGTACCTTTCTCTGAAGGGAGGAGAGAATTTCCACTTTGACCATGGCCTTGTCTAAATCAGAGTCGGTGAACTCAGGGGGCTTCCATAGCCTTGGCAGCTCATGACAAGAGCCTAGGGTGATTACTGAGGCCATCAACAAGAGTGTCAATTTGTTAAGTCAACAACAGGAGTCACTGTGCACTTACTCCTCATGTAGGATCTCTGTCCTTAGTGTGCTGTACATTGAGATTTAATGCTATAGCTACTATTCAAACAGTATTTTTCACTTTATGTTTCTGTGTGGGAGCAAACTGTTGAAATCTTTACTTAATGTATGCTAAACTGATCTTCTGTATATAAAGAGAATTGAAAATGAATCTTGATGTGAATGGAAGGGGAGAGGGATTGGGAAAGGGGAGGGTTGCGGGTGGGAGGGACGTTATGGGGGGTAAGCCATTGTAATCCATAAACTGTACTTTGGAAATTTATATTCATTAAATAAAAGTTAAAAAAAAGAAAAAAAGAAAGAAATGAACGAAGCAGCTACTGTAGAAGAGCAAGAAAATGCTTTACCTGGGAAACACATACAAAATATCAAAATATAACTTTGAAACCAGATTACTGACTGCATTTGGGTAATAAAGTAGAAGGAAGAATAAATGCATCCCATGGTTCTGACTCAGGTGACTGGATAAATGACAGAGCTAACAATTAAAATGCCCAAATACAAAGAACTGGCTTAGGAGAGACAATGACAAGTTTAGGGTTGATGATGTAAATGTTCAAGCAGCCAGATAAAATCCACACAGCACAGTTCATATAGAAATTGGGCTAAATGAAAAATACATTTTTGGAGTCAACAGTGTGTAGGGGATATCTCAGACTTTGAAAATGGTCACAATCACTCAAGAAGAGAATGGGCAGCAAGTAAAACAAAGGATCAAAGTGTGATCCTGAAGGGCATCAATAGTTGAGAGCTAGGTGGAGAAAGAACCATTACTAAGGAGAAAGAAAAGTAAGATCAAAGTGGTACAGGAATGATAAAAATGTGTCAAGGAGACAGCTTCAAGGAGAATTGCATGCAGTGAAGAAGTGTTATAAAACAGAGGATAGAAAAAAAAAAGATCTACTGGACTCGCCAATTAGAAAATCACCAGGAACAAATCCATACCAGCTTTATTCACAGAAGCTTTGGTCAATCAGGGTGACAGAGGACTGGATAGAATGGTCTAAATGAACAGGAAGAAAGTAAGCAAACAGTGGCCAACTCTTCTGAGGACTTTGATCTGGACAGTATAAAATGGATAATAATTATAGACAAATATGGTGTGATAAATCGAAATTGGAAGACATTTGAACTAATTCAGACAAAAAAAGAAAAATGAGAGAGATGCAGAGATCAGAGTTATAAGAGAAAATAAGAGTGGCAGGTGTGGGGCCAGCATTGTAGGACAGCTAGCTAAATCATCACTTGAAACACAGGCATTCCTTATAGGAGTGCTGGTCTAGTCCTGTCTGCTCTGCTTCTGATCAAGCTTTCTGCTGATTGCCTAGAAAAGCAACAGAAGATAGTTCAAGTACTTACACCCCTGCCACCCATAAGAGAGACCAAGATGGAATCCTGGCTTTGATCTGGCCCAGACTCAGCCGTTATAGCAATTTCAGAAGTAAACCAGTGGATAGATTTCTCTCACTGTCTCTCCCTCCCTCTCTGTCACTCTGCCACGCAAATAAATAAATTAATGAATAATTTTTTTTTTTTTTGACAGGCAGAGTGGACAGTGAGAGAGAAAGAGACAGAGAGAAAGGTCTTCCTTTGCCGTTGGTTCACCCTCAAATGGCCGCCACGGCCGGCACGCTGTGGCCTGCACACTGCGCTGATCCGATGGCAGAAGCCAGGTACTTCTCCTGATCTCCCATAGGGTGCAGGGCCCAAGTACTTGGGCCATCTTCCACTGCACTCCCTGGCCACAGCAGAGAGCTGGCCTGGAAGAGGGGCAACCGGGACAGAATCCAGCGCCCCGACCGGGACTAGAACCCGGTGTGCCGGCGCCGCAAGGCGGAGTATTAGCCTAGTGAGCCAGAGCGCCAGCCTTTTTTTTTTTTTTTTTTTTTTAAAGAATGGTAGGTGTGACACGTGGCCCTGGAGAAGGTAGGAGACTGAATTAATTAGCTCAATGGATGGTGGCTTAGTATGTGGAAATAAACTTTTTCATGAGAGACTAAAGGAAACAAGAGAATAATGTACATTATGTACAAAAACTATGAGTCATTCAAGTGCTTAAAGAGGTCTAACCCAACACTGATAGTTTCTTAAAGTTGGAGATAGGGAGATAGAGCATAAGAACAGTGAAACTGACATTTGCTATGCTGTCCACCATATATTTGTAAACCTACATAATTTGTTGCCCTTTTGTACTTCAGTAAAATCAGAAGCTGAGGAAGTAAAATCAGAGGATACAGTTTTAATTTAGAATTCACATATTTAACAAGTGCCTATTATATCAACTGCAAATGTGCAGATATATACTTGCAAATCATCAATAAAGCATCTGAACTCCAAGCTTAGGGAGATAACACAAAAAGTTTTAAAATGTTCTTGTCTACCATCAAGGAATTTAACTGCAGGTAGCTTTTTCTATATAGAATATCCAGATAGCCTGATTATCTTAAGCAGCCCCATTTTTCATGAGCAAGAACAGACATTTGAAATGATTCCTTTTCAACATATCCACTTTCATCTTCATAAATAGTAGTAAATATTCAGGTAAATTTATACTTTTATTTCATGGAAGTCAAAATTGGTCTCTACAAAGTAAATACTTTTGTAACCCCAAGCAAATTTCCATCCAGGTAAGTTGAACTTCATGAAGAAGATTTGAAGGAAGACTTAAGATGAACTCTACTAATTAATAAACTGGACAGCAAAAGCTGATTTCTGGTTTCTATTTCCAAATCCACTCCACAAGTGTGCCTTTTGGCAAATCATGACTACTAGCATACCTTCATATGCAACAGGAACAAACTAGAAGAGAGTATTTCTACCTGGATGTTTCATTGGACAAGAATATATAAAATTGATCATCATTCTTCATGATTACTTTTTTTTACATCTTCAAAAATGTGTAACGAGAGTATGTGTTGTAAATGCCAATATGGAAAACATGCAGAGAACTTCCCCAGTGCTCTCTTGGAGTGTATCAACTTCATGAAAGAAGACCAAGCTGACATTTTATACAATATGGTTATCAGTATTAAAGTCAAACTACTGAATGAAAGAACATTATACTCATATTTTACCTTACAAAGTAGTTTCATCAAATAATTCAACTGATGTTCACAACAAACAAGGAAGATATGTCATTATAATTTCTAATTTATTGGTACATGTAGGCTCAACTTGTTTCAGAGAATTGAGAAAAGACATATCATCAGCAAGTAAAACCAATTCTTCAGTTTCA
Source organism: Oryctolagus cuniculus (assembly GCF_964237555.1). Lineage (NCBI taxonomy): Eukaryota > Metazoa > Chordata > Mammalia > Lagomorpha > Leporidae > Oryctolagus > Oryctolagus cuniculus. The sequence continues at coordinate 94,828,430 of NC_091436.1, forward strand.
AGTTCAATCACATCAGAGCCACAGAAGTCCCTGTACTTCCCTACCAACTACTGTATATTTCTATTTTATTATCCATCGATTTCTATGTGTTATTCACTTGTTTAGGAGCTCCTTGAGGGGATGTCTCCTTTTATCTTTGTGGTTCTTTCAATGGACCACAGTATCACTTACAGAAGACACCTTACCATTAAAAGAACTTAACGTGCAACTTGCTACCAGCAGTGACAGATCATCTCTCATCTTTAATGTTTATAATGAACTAGGGTCAACCCCATGGCAACTTACACTAAACCACAATAAGTACTGATATAGATGGTTAGGTGGATAGATAAACAGAAAGAGTATACCTATTGCAATAGTTATTTTAAATATTTAAAAAAAAAACTAGCTGGGGGCCAGTGCAGTGGTGTTGTTTAAGCCACTGCATATGACATAGGCATCCCACACCAGAGTAATGGCTTGAGTCCCAGCTGCTCTGCTTTTGAATCACTTTCCTGCTAATGCACCTTGGAAGGCAGCAGATAGTAGCCCAAGTATCTTTGCTCCTGCCACTTCATGAGGAATAACTGGATGGAGCTCTCGGCTCTTGGTTTCAGCTTGGTTCAGCCTCTGACTGTTGTGGCCATTTAGAAAGTAAATCAGCAGGTGGAAGATACCTTTTCTCTCTGCCTTTCTCTCTCTCTGTGACTCTGCCTTTCGAACAGCAAAAGAAAAAAAATTAAAAATTAAAAAGCTAATAATATGGTTTTCCATAGAATCTAGTCCCGTTTGCAATCAATAGCTGATTTATTTTTCCCCTTTCCATCCTGAATACTCAATGTTCTGATGACTACAAATAGCATTTACACTGGAAACCAATGCTTCCATAATGAAACCACTCACTATCTAACAGAGTAAATACTACTTGAGCAAATGTGACTAATGTATATATACTTTTAAGATGAAAAAGAGATGGCTAAACATTTTCAATGAGACTGGTAGTGGCTTGAGATCTCTGACATATCCTAAATATGATATTCAATCACAAAGATAAGATTTTAAAACATACCTCCAGTTGTTAGGTTAATAGCTAGTATGGTGATAGGCTGTAATATACCCCTGGGATTTTTAAAAAGGGTCTTCCAATACTATAATCAAATTCTACTCATTTGCTTAGATGATTGTTTTCAACACAGATATTAAAGCATGGTTAACAAAGCATCCTACCCAAAGGACAGAAAAGGAAATGAAGCCATGCTATGAAAACTCTCTATAACTCCTCATTGTCCAGGAGGGAGTAAGGTGTCGCAGAAGTCAAATGAAGCTTCCCTCTTCATTGCTCATTGGGCTGATGGCCTTGAGGGCTACAGGGTCTCTCTAACTTATGGACATGACCTAATTAACATGTTTGTCATTGGACTTAATAGAAATAAAATACACACTCATATACATACACACAAAGATCAAACATCATCTGATAGTCAGTACTCAGTAAATATCACACATTATTATTAAATAATTACAGATGAAAGAAATCTAAAGTATACTCAAAAGTGAAATCACACACAAATATACATAAAATATCAATTAAAAGTTGCACCAAATAAAACCTACAGATTCTATCTGCAATATTCTATTTCTTTCTCATATTTTGGATCCCACACACTGTCTACTCCATCTTGCTGAGTCTATAACCCTTCTACTTTCTTTCAGTTTTGAAGATCCATTTTGAACCCGCTTACAGTTTCAGAGTAGATCTTAAGTATCCACAACAAAATATTATTGGTATCCTCTTTTCACACATCTTGCCCTAGAAATGCCACCCATGAATCAACAGTAAATTTACTTTCTGTTGTCCTCAAAAGCATCCATATTCATAGGACTTCCTGATGTCTTTTTTCACTTATTTCTGCTGGCCTTACCGTTCTCATAAAATTAAATCTGGAGACCCAAAGACCTAAAAGGCACCTTTTTCTGTACTCCTTCTGAGACCTTTGAAGTTTATGTTTATAAAACTGAACAAGTCATCTTCATTCATAAGAAATACACAGCTCATGCTTGTCCCATATTGTTTTGTCATCCAGCATCACTGCTATCCTTCCCATAACTTGGCCCTTGGTTCCTTTCTCTGTTTTACCCTCAACATACTGCAAAACAAGATGTTAGACTGAATCTACCTTCTACAGATGCATTAGTTAGTGTTCTCCAAAGAAACAAAATCAAAGGGAGATATGTATATTAGGTTATACAAACAAGGGTACTCTAAAAAAGTTCATGAAAACTATGATTTAAAAGTTTATTTGGGTGCAAAAAACATTGAAATCCATTTGTATTTGTACACTCACACACAGAGAGCATATTTGAAAATATTTATAGAAATCAAATTAAAAATGTGCTTATTTTGCTGTAAAAATGTAATCCATGCACAGTTTTGATGAATTTTCTATGATTTTTTTGAAAATCACTAGTGTTCGTGTGCATTTATATAAAGATTTACTATAAGGAAATGACTTGGAAAAATTATGGAGATTGAGACTTCCTAATATCTGCGATAGGCAAGTGGGAAGCAGAAAAGCCAATAGTGTAAGTTACAGTTCAGAAATCATTATACTCAAGACCCAAGAAGTTCTGAGGTTCCAGTGCAAATATGAAGGTGCAAAAAGACCCAATCCCAGCTTTAGGTCAGTCAGGCATGAGTTCCTCCTTACCTGAGGCAGGATTATTCTTTTTGGCCTGGTCAGATCTCTAACAGGTAAGTCCAACTCATGTTAGTGAGGACAGTTTTATTCTACCAATTCAAACAGTCTTCACCAAAAACACAGTTACAGACATACAGAATGATGTTTGATCAGATATCTGGGCACCTGTTACCCCATCAAACTGACATAAAACAAGCCATCACAACACATGTCTGAATCTGTCCTGCCCTAGTCCCTTCCACAACTTTTAGTTCACACCGTTAATATCTGTTGTACTAATTAATGCGATAACTCACCTAGCTGATCTACCTGTCTCTACTTCTGTACTACTTCAAACCACATTCAGGATTTGTCTGAGAAATCACCATGCTAAAATACTAGTTTGATCACAGGACTTTTGTCCTTAAAATCTTCCAGAGGCTTCCCTTATCTTACAGAACACAGTCTTCCAGGTTTCTCAACTCAGCCCACAAAATCCTTCATTGTTGTGGTCTCTAACCAATTTTCCAACCTTACCTCCACCCTTAACCTTATTTACATGCAAGAAATATTAAACTACTTATAATTCACTGAAACATGCCCCAGTAATTCATGCAACTGTGCATTTGCATAAGGTGTTCCCCCTGTCTGTTGTGATCCTATGCTATAACTCAGTGATGTACTGATTCATCCTCTGTGAAACTTTCCCTTCTCTCACCAGGTCAAAAAAATTATTCTATGCTTGTGCTACCTGGAATTACTATACTCAGTAACCAATTCTGAATGTACTAGTGATTCCATATTGGAAGGGAGAGTCTTGAGGGCAGACACAGAGTTTACTTATGTGAGTATTTCCGGTGCTAGATGCCTGTTCTACACAGCTACCACCTATGATTTCCTAGCATTAATAATCATTCACACACAACTGTTTGTTCCTCTGCACAATTTGAAAGTAATGTTTTTGCCACCTGGTGGTCAAACCAGGAATGTTATTTTTCAACACGACAACTCATCTTCTGATATGACAATGTTTCACTTGAAAGCAATTTTTGGCCTTTTGCCTCTCGAATCATGTATCTTAGTACTCTGAGAGCCATTTTGAAAAAAAAATTGATAAACAAAAGGCTTAATTGCATTAATACTACACTACAAGTCTGCATCACTATTCTAATTTTTTAATACACCAAAAAAGCCAGCAGTATCAAATACATGAAATGATAAGCAAATGGCCTGATTTTTGCCTTAGTGAAATTATCTACACTGCATGAGGCCATCTTCTACAGCTTTCACAGGCCACAGCAGAGAGTAGGATAAGATGTATGGCAGCAAGGACTCGCACCAGTGCCCATATCAGATGCTGGCACTGTAGGCTGCAGCTTTACCTGCTATGTTACAGTGCTGGCCGCAGGTTGTCTCTTTCCTTTTGACATAATCCTTCATCACTGTTGTGCCTTTGACTTTCTTCCCCTATTCCAGTTTCCTGAATACCCCCATCTTTACCACACTTCAAAGAATCTGCTGAAGCAGGTGACTCTCAAATCTGTACCTCCAATCCCAATCTTTCCCAAACTCAAGTGATTAAGTTTCCTGGCCTACTACAATAACAGCATGATTTGACCTCAACACTTGTAATCTCACACATTCAAAACAAATCTTCACTTACACTTAGAAGAATCTCTTGATAACAGTGCACCAACACTCAGCTCTCCAGGGTTAGAAGACTAAGGATCAATTTTGATTTCCTTGACCCCATATACAATATTGATCCTGTCTCACCAATCTGTTCCTTTGAATCACTAAGGCTGTACAGATTTTATGGCTTTCATAATAAACAACATTCTACCTGGATCCTCTGCCCACCTCCCAGTTTTCTCAACATTGGTTTGCATTGTAATTCAAGTATCTCTTTAAACATCAGACAGGTCTTCTTTGCCCACCCAATCAACAGAAACCACCAAATCAGTTTCATTCATATCATCCTATTGAGTTACCTAGATTTTGCTAATCATTGTCTGGTCATTTCCTACTGGTATATTCTAACCCTACCCGTAGGAATGTGTACTCAATGAAGATCTGTACTTTCTATCTTACTGCTGTATCCCAGAGCCTGTAATGTTCAACTGGAGCTCAACAAATATTCACTCAACAAATCAAAAGTGGTATTTTTAAAATGTCATTTCCTCTTTTATTTCCAGGCAAAAATAATTACATGTAAGGCCTGAGATATGAAAATGATATTCCTTTTTCCAATCTCCTCTCTTTCTTGGACAATAATAAACTGCTCTCCAAATAATCTGTCTAAATAATCTTATCCTTCAGAGCACATAAAGGGATAAAGTATGGAAAACATACTGCCTGGGATTTGGACATCCAATAAATGTTAAGTTTCTGTTCTACTTTCCTGACAGAAAGTGTACAAAAGATCCTTGCTAAATGCAGAACAAAGCATAAAGCACACTTTCCATTGGCTGTCACAATTCTTACTAGGCTCCAACCTAGTTTATCATCTTATTTTCCAGAACACTCCTTTGTACTCTATATGCCACAGTCATGTTAAACCATTTTCCATTAGATTAATGAATCTAGGCTTTACACTTCTCCCTCTTGTCTAAAATACCCTAGAACCACAGTCCACTAATCCTACCCATCCTTCAAGGTAACCAAGGTACAATTCTAGGAACATAATGATATGCCCTTCCTCCTACCCTCTTTCCATTTCCTTTTCTATCCATCTCAGAAAGACTTTCGCTTAAAATTTGTTTGTTTATTTGAAAGACAGAGCAACAGAGAAAGAGCATGAGACACCGAGCAACAGAGAAAGACCAAGAGATACCAAGCAACAGATCTTTTGTCTGCTGTTTCACTCCCCAAATGAAGCCACCTAGGTAGAAAGAAATCAAGTACTTGAGCTATATTTTGCTGCCTGCCCAGGAACATTAGTAGAAAGCTGGATTGGTAGCAGAAAGCAGGGTAGCTGTTATTCAAACCAGCACTCTGATATTGATATTGGGATGCCAGTATTGCAAGCTGTGGCTCAATCAGCTGGGCCACAATGCTGGCCCCCTCATAAAGATTTTTAAAAATCCTGTTCTCTAAGACAATATAGTAACCCTCTCCCTCTCCTCTGAACACCATTATCTTTCTCTGGACCATAGAGTCATACTGAGTATAAAGAGTGATGTGATATTGCTCTTGCTAGATTATGTGATACTATGGGTAGGGTATAGACTTTCTCTCTACATTCTCTATAGTTTATAACCTATCTAGATACTTAATAAAAAAGGAGGTGGATAAATGAGCAAAGTAATTGCCCTAAATGAAAAGAATCAATAGGGCAAAACTGGGAGCTTTTAATCACCATCTCTCTCTGGATTTTGCTATTTAGGCAACAAAGATATTCAGTGTAGATTAAAACACACACAGACACACACACACAGACACACACACACACAGAGTCCCATTTTATTTTCTAAAAAACAAGAAGTGTCTTGTTGGAAGAAGGCAAAAACTTACACTCTGTTGCCAATAGCTTAGCACTACAGAGAAGCATCAAAGCCATGAAGATACAACCTATTAAAAAGTGAACCATGATCCACCCACTTAACTTTCATTCATCAGTGCACAGATCTTATCAACACCACAAAGAGCTGGTAAAACAGTAAAATCACTGAAGCCAGTAACAAAGCACATTCAGTGCCCCTGCTAATACCATGAATGCCAAATCACATTGCTTCTTCCACAATGGAGCCCCAACTACCTTCCCTGCTGAGATGCCTATAGACCCCTACTCTCCCTGTGATAAGCCTTTTTCCAACAGAATTTGCTTGACTTTGTTTCGTACTAATCCACTGGATCCATGGCTTGGATTTCAGCTCTGACTGAGATCTAATTGCTCACACTTAGTCCTGAAATACTACCACTAGGTTGGCTTAATTCCTGAGCCTCCCTACTAGGAAACTATGGTTGGTGTTCATCTCTACCAGATATGTTCACTTCTCTCTCCTTATAAAAAGTCATGCACTGGGCTCCTTTCTTTTAAAGATTTATTTATTGATTTTTAAAATCATAGTGAAAGAGAAAGATCGATCTTCCATCCACCAGTTCACTCCTCAGATGGCCACAGTGGTCAGCGCTGAGCCAGGCAGAATCTAGGATCTTCATCTAGGTCTTCCACGTCGGTAGCAGGGCACCAAACACCTGGGCCATCTTCTGCTACTTTCTCCAGGCCATCAGAAGGGAGCTGGATTTTAAGTGTAACAGCCAGGACACAATCCGGCACCCATATTGGATGCCAGCATGGCCGGTGGTAGGTTTACTCACTATACCACAACACTGGCCACACTGAGCTCTTTTAACCAGTGCAATGTTTCCCTAACATGCATCATTAGGTGGATATACTAAAATGAGGTATTTCTGGGAACAGGCATTCAGTATACCAAGGGGAGAGTTCCAGGAATTGTATTTTAAATAAACATGTCAGGGGATGCAGCTGCTGTGGTTTTTCTGCTTAAGAGCCAGTGCTACTCCTAGAAATCTCCAACATGGCTACAGGCTCTGCATAACCACACCCAATCATGTGCTTGAGCCTCACTCCCTTCATGCACCAGATACCATACACTTCAGAAAATTCTAGAAATTTCAGAAATCAGCAGTACTCTAGCCCCATCCCCAAATCTACCATATTTGATTATCCAATAAAGCATTGTCCCAGGTGCCACCCCATCCTATAAAGGGAAGACCTCAAACTTAACTGCAATTCTCCCTCATGAGGTTGCCCACACTTCTGAGTGTGCACTATCCCTTTAATAAACCTTGCTTTTCTGCTCACTGCTATCAATATCTCTTCCTTGAATTCTTCTCTCCTATGGAGCCAAGAACTGTGACCAACACAGGTGGAGGGTCTGCCCCAAAACAATTCCAGGGCGAGAATCACTACCTTATACTAACTTGCATTATTCTGCTACTCATTGGATAGAAGAAAAATGGGTTGTAACCTTTTTTGCATTGCCCTATCCTCATCTTCATAGATCCCAGAATATCTTCCTACTTCCTCTCCATGCAGTGGTGTTAATTCCTATTTCATCTTATACAATGTATAATTAGAACTCTGCTCCTACGTAGGGCTCACTGTGGCCCATACATTTTCTACTTTGCAACAGGAGAATCTTATGCATTCCACCTTTCCTGCCCCACTTTATCTTAAGCTATTATCACTTCTTTACCAGCCAAAGCTTCAGATATCTACTCAGTATGCCTAACATTTCTTTTTCCACAGCAACCACAGCAAGAAGCATAAACCCCCGGTTACTATTCACCAAAAGATTTCTGTTAGACGGAAAGTCTTATCCACTGAAACAAGCCCTACGTAACCCTGTGCCCTGCCTCCTCTTGGCCTCATCCCCCAACTACTAGTCCTTCCTTACTATGCTCCACAACCACACTGGCCTGTTTACTGAACTTGCACGACTGTGCTCCTCAAAGATCAGCTCAAATGCCTCCTTCTGAATGACTTTTTACTGACTACTCAATCGAAGCTAGCAGCCTTTTCATAGCCCAGGTACTCCACCATTACTTCAGTCTAGTTTTTTTTTTTTTTTTTTTTTTTTTTTTTTTTTTCCCACAGCTTCTTGTATTTTCAGAACTTTTCTTGTTTATTGGTTAACATCTACCTCCTCCATAGGAATATAAATTGTATTACTTCTGCCTTGTTCACTACTGGAGAGTTCTTTTAAAAATAAAAAAAAAAAAAAGTGAATCAAATAATCAATGAATGGTTGAACCTGAATAGAATCCAAGAAAAACTTATAAGCATCATGTGTACTATCTTTACCTGTGACAATTTCAGGAGATCTTGACATTTTCTTCATTTCCAACTTAGAGAGTCAAGCGCAGTACTCAATAAGTATCATACATTCAAGTACTTGTTGACTATTTTGGCTATTTTAGAAATTTGGATTTCTTTTGTACTTTTACTGGGAGATTTTCTGCCTTCACATTCTTTTGAAATGATGGCCTTTTGTGTTTCTGTGTGTATTGCATCCTTAGTATTTTTTGTAAGGCTGGACAAGTGGTGACAAATCTTTCAATTTCTGTTTGTCATGGAAATTTTTTATTTTACCTTCATTCGAAATCAGAGTCTTGCAGGCTACAGTATTCTGGTTTGACAGGTTTTTTTTTTTTTTTTTTTCTCTTAAGACTTGGACTATGTCAAGCATTCTCTCTTAGCCTGTAGTGCTTCTGAAGAGAAGCCAGCTGTGAGTATAATTGGACATCCTCTGAATGTAATCTGGCATTACTCTTGTGCATATTTTAGAATCTTTTCTTTATGTTTTACTGTGGAAAGTTTGACTACAATGTGTCATGATGAAGATCTTTACTGCTCATGTCTATTTGGAATTCTCTGTGCTTCCTGTACTTGAACCTCTTTCATTCTATCAACTGGGGAAGTTTTCTGTAATTATTTCACTAACTAGACCTTCTAGTCCATTCTCTCCATGCTTTCAGGAACCTCTAAAGCTTGTATGTTGGGTCATCTGATAATTTCTGATAAATCGTCAACACTGTTTTTAAGTTTTCTTATTATTTCTTTTCCTTCTTCTTTCTTCTCCACCTTCTTCTTCCTCTTCCCCTTCCTTCCCCTCCTCCTCTTTCTCTTTCTTCGTTTTTTTTTAGACTAATTGAAAGATTTCCAAAGATTTGTCTTCTAGCTCAGATATTCTTTCTTCTGCCTTACCAAGTCTGTTGTTAAAGCTTTCCACCACATTTTTATTTGATCTATTGAATTTCTAATATTCCATTCTGCTTTCTCTTTAAAATCTCAATTTCATGGGAAAATTTTCATTCATGTCATGTGTGGTTTCCTTTAGTTTGTGGACTTGCTCTTAATTGCTTCTGAGTAATCTTATGATTAATTTTTGAATTCTATTTCAGGCATTTTATCAATGCCTTCATCTTTGCATTCTAATATTGAAATGTTGTTGTGTTCCTTTGAGGTGGTCATGGTATCTTCCTTATTCTTGTTTCTTGAATTTCTGTGTTTATTTTTAGGCATTTGTGGAGTTACTTGTTCATTTTTTCCTCTGATGACTTTTATCTTTAAACTATGCTCTGTGGCTTAGTGCAATGTCTGCACTTTCAGTGAGTGCCAAGAGGTGTATGCTGGGTGTGGCCAGGGAGCTCTGTTCAGTGCTCCAGGGTGGGGTAAGTAGCTGGGTAACACCCAAGTTGAGCATGGTAGAGGTCTTCTTGTTAACAGAAGGGGGGGGGGGGATGGTCACCTCTGTTGGTTTGATCACCCCCTCACATCCTCTCCTCCAAACTGAGCAATGCTCAAGTGATAGTTCCCAGTTGATTTAACACTCATACATGCTACCATATGAACTTCATAAATGATCTGAGCAATCTTCATTGTTAGCACAGTTCCCCCTGCAATGACCCTCCCCAAGCAAGCAAGGAGCTCCAAGCATGTGAAGCTGTACCCAATAATTGCCCAGAGACCCATACTGCATCCTCTCATGTACCCACTGAGTCCTCACTATCTCAGACATAGGAGGCACCCACAGTTGCTGGGTGCAGAGGTTTCACTCTGCCCTGCCAGCCTTCCCAGTCAACAGAGAAGTAGATGTTGCCTGGGCCAGCTCCACCTAGGCAGATTGAGCCCAGAGCCTGTGATATATGTGAGGCTTAGTGTGCCTCACAGTCTATGCCCATCCACCTGTCAATCCTCCCAGCCAGGCTCAAAGTTATTGAGGACTAGAGTCTTCCCTCTGCTGAAATCTCTGGATCACGCATGTACACAAGAGCCACTGGCCAAATGTGGCTCTCTCCCCATAAATGTCGCCAGTACTGCTGAGAAGATGGCGTCCTGTCTCAACCAGTTGCTGTGTGCATGCAAACAAAGGTTTCCACAGCTGCTGCCCAAACCCAAAATGGCATCCACCCTTTCTCAGGCGGGCAGCAGGCTCTGTTTTGGGGAGGTTGGGGTAAGAGGAACGTGCCCCTTTTACTTCCACTGGTAAGCGCTAGTAACTGCAAGCCCCTAGGGATCCAGTCCAGTCTCATGCCATGTTGAGTTGGAGCAGTCTGGTCTCACCTCCGTCTCGAAGCTGCTGCCCACTCTGGCTCTCAGCTGCTGTAGTCGTGTATTGAGTCCATGTTCATGCTGCATGTCTGCATCTTCTACACAGGTCCACAGCATTCCTCTTCCTTTTGTAGAATTGTCAGTGCAATTTTCTATATAATTCTCCCATAATACTGTACTTTCTAATCTATCTATCTATCTATCTATCTTTATCCTTTGCATAGTGCAGTACATCATTTCCTATTTTGCCATCTTGGAATCTTCAGTACTGAATTTTCATTCAGCTCTTCATATTATCCTGATGTGCAGGCAAGGTTGAAGACAACTCCTCTACTCATTTTAAGTTCATATCTAATTCATTATTTCTTTTATCTAGGATATTATCACATCACTTCAAAATTCACCTTTTTTTCTTTACTTTTCTTTGCATACATTTTCTAAATACAACTTTAGGAACATAATAATTCTTCCCACCATATCTGCCCTCCCACCCACACTCCTACCCCTCTTCTTCTTCCTTCTCCTGTTCCCAGTTGTTTTTTATTAATATCTATTTTCATTTAACTTTATACACAGAAGATTAACTCTATTCTAGGTAAAGAGTACACCATTTTGTATGAAGGAGAAAAAGAAAAAGAAAGAGAGAAAGAAAAAAAATAAAAACATACCAAAAACAAATAAAACAAAAACAAAACATAAAAAAAAAAGCTGTTCCTCAGTAGTCCAGACAAGGGTCATTCAAAGTCATTGCATCTTGATGGTAATTTCCCTTTTATTGGGGGGAAACTTAATTATCTTTAAAGAGGAATCCAAGAATGACACATCTTTTACGAGTAGTTAGACATAACTATAATTTGTATGACATAAGAATATTCTCCATTTAGTATACTAAAACTAAGTAATTCTTTGAGAAAAAGATTTACTATTAAGTCCCATAATACAACCCTTTGAGGTCAGAGATGCTGCATAGGCAGTTAGCGCAAGTGACTCCTATTGTTTATTTAACAATTAACACTCTTATATATCATGTCAGTGGTCACTTGAGGCTCTTGAAAAGAGTTGCCTAGGCTATGGAAGCCTTTTGGATCCACAAACTCCTTCAGTATTTCAACAAGGCTATAGGCAAAATGGAAGCTCTCTCCTCCATTCAGAGGAAGAGACATCCTTCTTTGGTGGCTGCTTCTTTCCACTACGGTCTCGCCCACAGAGGTCCTTCATGTAGAATAATTTTTGCCAGAGTGTCTTAGCTTTCCATGCCTAAAATGCTCCCCTAGGCTTTTCAGCCAAACTAGAATGCCTTAAGGGTTGATTCTGAGGTCACAGTGCTACTTAAGATGACTGTTATTCTATGAGTCTGCTACATAGATTGCTTCTCATGTTAGAACATTCACTCCTTTTTAATTATATGTATTATTATCACCAAACACTTTTCTATTACTCAATTTTCAGATTTAACTCTAAATTCTTCTCCTTAAGAAGGCCTTCTTGTGGCCTGCACTGTGCTATAGTAGGTAAAGATACCACCTGCAATATCTGCATCCTATATGGGTGCCAAGTTCCAGTCCTGGATGCTCCACTTCCAATCCAGTGCACTGCTAATGCACCTGGGAAACAGATGATAGCCCAAGTCCCTGGGCCCCTGAACGTATGTGGGAAACCCAGAAGAAACTCCTGGCTCCTGTGGTTGGCCTGGCCCAGGCCATTTGGTTGTAGCCATTTGGAGAGTGAACCAAAGGATGGAAGATCTCTCTCATTCTTTCTCTCCCTCTCTCCCTTTAACTCTGATTTTCAATTAATAAAAAACTCTTAAAAAAACAAACAAACAAACAAAAAAAAAAAAAACAAGAAGGCCAGGGGCTGGCACTGTGGCATAGCAGAAAAGCTATAGCCTGCAGTGCCAGCATTCCACATGGGCAACGGTTGAAGTCCCAGGAACTTCATTTCTGATTCATGTCCCTGCTAAGGTGTCTAGGAAAGCAGCAGAAGATAGCTCAAGTGCTAGGGCCCCTACACCTATGTGGAAGACACAGAAGAAGGGGAGTGAACCTGCAGATTGAAGATTCTCTCTCTCTCTCTCTCTCTGTATGTGTGTGTATCTATCTCTTTCAAATAAGTAAATAAATTTTGTTTTCTTTTAAAAAAGAAGGCCTTCTTTGACCTTCTAGATCAGATAAGGTTCCTCTGCCATGGGCTCCAGCAGAACCTGATGTTCTACATTAACCATCTGTCTCTTCCTTTTATTGCAAAAGAAAATACACCATATCTATCATACTGGTAATATCCCAAGCACTTAGCATAGTACCAGCTACAAGGTAGGTGCTCTGCAATTTGTGCTAAATCAGTGTTATAAATATATTAACATAAAGTATTATTAAAACTCAGAGACAAAAGGATTATTTCATTGTGGAATTATATATTTAACTATTTTCTTTAAAAACTCATAAGACTATTTGAAAATATTGGTAACTCTTTTGACTAGAAATCAAAAGTGTTGTATGGAATTGGATAATTTTTCAATCTAGGAAATAGATAATTTTTATTTTACCCTAGAATAAAATATTTCAATGATGGCGCAATAACTGTTTATATGCCATAAATATATAAACCAATTAGTTATAGGCTTCCTAGGAAGACCAAAATCATTAATACTATACTCAGTATATTCAGTATATTCATACTATAGTCAGGAGACATGCATTTCCATTGTTAACATTCTTTGTAAGTGTAGTCTACATACCAATAAAGCCAAAAATGATAATTCTGTAATAATATTAGGGGTTAAGCCAAAAGTCCCATGAATAATTCTGATGTCTTCTCTAATGTAAGAGAAGGAGAAAATAAAAATATAATTAATTCTGAAAAAATAAAAATATTCTTAATTCTGAAAAAAGTCTAGTAGTCAATCATTACACTATATTACATTACAATTAAAATATATTCTTGTGAGTGTTAAAAAGGAAAGCTTGCAGTCAACTTTCTGCAGACACCTTCTTGCTAAACAAATAGAATTCATTTCCACTGACTTGCTATTATGCTAATCCTGAAAATATAGCCGATTCTTAGAGGTTCTGGTTTTCATAACTTGTAAGGATGAGTTTAAAACTAGTGCAGCTTAGCTGAGGTATTATGGTTCATTCATCTATCACTCATTGTAAAAATCAGAAGTCTGGGAAATTAAATAAACTTGACCAAAGAGCAGCATAATTTCTTACCATTGAAAATGAAATTAATATAAATTTTTTCATGGAGAAAATAAACCAAACTAAATACATTCTGTGTTATTAGAAAAGATGATTTCACATTGCTTACATGGTTTTAAATTTAATTTATCAGGGGCGGAGCCAAGATGGCGGAATAGTGAGGGTGCACACCCATAGTCTGGGAAAAGATAGTTTAATAAAATTGGAGTTACGGTAGCCTCAGGAAAAGGATCAGGGAAAAATTGCAGAGGAAACTCTTCCAGATCTAGTGGCTGTGACTCAGAGGAACTACGGGGAGAGCAAGGTCACCCACTGTGTGGAAGCCAAGCCGCCAGAGCCGCGGGACCCGCCAGACCTGCCAGAGCTGCAGAGTCTGTGCGCCAGTGCTGGAAGGGGAGGTGAGACAAAAAAACCTCTCAGTAACCCGAGACATTGGCGTGGAAAGGCAGAAAGAGCCTGTACAGAACAAGGCCTGAAACCCCACTGGGGAAAGTTCACCAGGCTGGCTGGAGGAGAGAAAAAAATCGAATACATAAGAGGAACCAGCATGGACATTTAGCCTCTCTCTCCACTCACCTTACAAAGCCAAGCAAGACAAAGGGCAGGTGCCATTTTACATAAGTAAAGTGATGCGCGCCATTTTGCATATGTAAAGCAGGTGCCCCTCATTAGCCAAGAAGAAAAACCTGACTCTGGTAAGCAAACAAATACCCACATGGGCCAGATTTCATACATCAACTACTCTCAATTCCACTCAGCTGTGTGGAATTACTTCCCAACTGAGGAAAAAAAAAAAAAAAAAAAGAGAGAGAGAGAGAGACAGAGAGAGAGAGCAAGAGCTAGCAAGAGAACAATCAGGGTGAATCACCTTTGGCACACCCTTAACCCTGTAGAACTAGAGCTTTCTGGCCACACCCATAACAGCCTCTAAGGATCCATCAAAAGCAGACAGCCCTCTTAATCTAGAGACACAGTATAACAAGAAAAAAACAAAGAATATCACCAATATGCCAAACAAACGCAAAAGCCGAGGTAACAAGAACAAGGAAGACACTATGACGCCCCCAAATGAAATAGACACCCCAATTTAAGATTATGAAGATGATGAGAAAGAAGAAATGCAAGAAGCAGATCTCAAAAAATTGATAAGAACATTAAGAAGTTCTCAAAAACAAATTCTCGAACTACAGAAATACTTAATGGACAAGATAGAAAATCTCTCTCATGAAAAAGAAATATTAAGGAGGAATCAAAATGAAATGAAACAACTAGTAGAAAATGAAACTGTGATAGTAACGAGAAATCATAAAAAAATGAAGAATTCAATACATCAAATGACAAACACATTAGAGAGCCTTAAAAACAGAATGGGTGAAGCAAAAGAGAGAATATCAGACTTAGAAGACAGAGCACAGGAAAATATACAATCAAACCAAAGAAAAGAAGAGGAAATTAGAAATCCAAAAAATATTGTCGGGAATCTTCAGGATACTATTAAAAAACAAAAACCCTACATTCGGGTTCTAGGAGTTCCTGAAGGCATGGAGAGGGAGAAAGGATTAGAAGGCCTTTTTAGTGAGATATTAGCAGAAAATTTCCCAGGTTTGGAGAAGGATAGAGACATCCTAGTACAGGAAGCTCATAGAAACCCTAATAAGCATGAACAAAAGAGATCCTCACCACGACACGTTGTAATTAAACTCACCACAGTGAAACATAAAGAAAAGATCCTAAAATGTGCAAGAGAGAAACGTCAGATTACTCTCAGAGGTTCTCCAATTAGACTCACAGCTGACTGAAAAACCCACAGCCAACATTCTATTGAATGGGGAAAAGTTGGAAGCATTTCCAATGAGATCTGGTACCAGACAGGGATGCCCACTCTCACCACTGCTATTCAATATAGTTCTGGAAAGTCTAGCCAGAGCTATTAGGCAAGAAAAAGAAATTAAAGGGATACAAATTGGGAAGGAAGAACTCAAAGTATCCCTCTTTGCAGATGATATGATTCTTTACTTAGGGGACCCAAAGAACTCTACTAAGAAACTGCTGGAACTCATAGAAGAGTTTGGCAAAGTAGCAGGATATAAAATCAATGCACAAAAATCAACAGCCTTTGTATACACAGGCAATAGCACAGCTGAGAAAGAACTTCTAAGATCAATCCCAATCACAATAACTACAAAAACAATCAAATACCTTGGAATTAACTTAAACAAGGATGTTAAAAATCTCTACAATGAAAATTACAAAACCTTAAAGAAAGAAATAGAAGAAGATACCAAAAAATGGAAAAATCTTCCATGCTCATGGATTGGAAGAATCAATATCATCAAAATGTCCATTCTCCCAAAAGCAATTTACAGATACAATGCGATACCAATCAAGATACCGAAGACCTTCTTCTCAGATCTGGAAAAAATGATGGTGAAATTCATATGGAGACACAGGAGACCTCGAACAGCTAAAGCAATCTTGTACAACAAAAACAAAGCCGGAGGCATCACAATACCAGATTTCAGGACATACTACAGGGCAGCTGTTATCAAAACAGCATGGTACTGGTACAGAAACAGATGGATAGACCAATGGAACAGAATAGAAACACCAGAAATCAATCCAAACAACTACAGCCAACTTATATTTGATTAAGGATCCAAAACCAATCCCTGGAGTAAGGACAGTCTATTCAATAAATGGTGCTGGGAAAACTGGATTTCCACATGCAGAATCATGAAGCAAGACCCCTACCTTTCACCTTACACAAAAATTCACTCAACATGGATTAAAGACTTAAATCTACAACCCAACAATATCAAATTATTAGAGAGCATTGGAGAATACCTGCAAGATATAGGTACCGGCAAAGACTTCTTGGAAAATACCCCAGAAGCACAGGCAGTCAAAGCCAAAATTAACAATTGGGATTGCATCACATTGAGAAGTTTCTGTACTGCAAAAGAAACAGTCAGGAAAATGAAGAGGCAACCAACAGAATGGGAAAAATATTTGCAAACTATGCAACAGATAAAGGGTTGATAACCAGAATCTACAAAGAAATCAAGAAACTCTACAACATCAAAACAAACAACCCACTTCAGAGATGGGCCAAGGACATCAATAGACATTTTTCAAAAGAGGAAATCCAAATGGCCAACAGACACATGAAAAAATGTTCAAGATCACTAGCAATTAGGGAAAGGCAAATCAAAACCACAATGAGGTTTCACCTCACCCCGGTTAGAATGGTTCATATTCAGAAATCCGCCAACAATAGCTGCTGGACAGGATGTGGGGAAAAAGGGACACTAACCCAGTGTTGGTGGGAATGCAAAATGGTTAAGCCACTATGGAAGTCAGTCTGGAGATTCCTCAGAAACCTGAATATAACCCTACCATTCAACCCAGCCATCCCACTCCTTGGAATTTACCCAATGGAAATTAAATTGGCAAACAAAAAAGCAGTCTGCACATTAATGTTTATTGCAGCTCAATTCACAATAGCTAAGACCTGGAACCAACCCAAATGCCCATCAACAGTAGACTGGATAAAGAAATTATGGGACATGTACTCTATAGAATACTATACAGCAGTCAAAAACAATGAAACCTGATCATTTGCAACAAGAAGGAGGAATTTGAAAAACATCATGCTGAGTGAATTAAGCCAGTCCCAAAGGGACAATTACCATATGTTCTCCCTGATCTGCAACAACTGACTGAGCACCAAAGGGGAAACTGGTTGAAGTGCAATGCACACTATCAGAAACAGTGACTTGATCAGCTCTTCTCCTGACTGTTGATGTACAATGTAATACTTTATCCATTTTAGTATTTTGTTTTGTTCTAGTACTATTGGTTGAACTCTGTAATTAACACACAATTATTCTTAGGTATTTAAATTTTAACTGAAAATTGATCCCTGTTAGGAATCTGGAAAGCATTATGCTGAGTGAATTAAGCCAGTCAAAAGGGACAAATACCATATGTTCTCCCTGATAGGTGACAACTAACTGAGCACCAAAAAGGAAACCTGTTAAAGTGAAATGAACACTATGAGAAACGGTGACATGGCCGGCGTCGTGGCTCAATAGGCTAATCCTCCACCTTGCGGCGCCGGCACACCGTGTTCTAGTCCCGGTTTGGGCGCCAGATTCTGTCCCAGTTGCCCCTCTTCCAGGCCAGCTCTCTGCTATGGCCAGGGAGTGCAGAGGAGGATGGCCCAGGTGCTTGGGCCCTGCACCCCATGGGAGACCAGGAAAAGCACGTGGATCCTGGCTCCTGCCATCGGATCAGCGCGGTGCGCCGGCTGCAGCGGCGGCCATTGGAGGGTGAACCAATGGCAAAGGAAGACCTTTCTCTCTCTGTCTCTCTCTCACTGTCCACTCTGCCTGTCAAAAAAAAAAAAAAAAAAAAAAAAAAAAAGAAACGGTGACTTGATCAGCCCTCACCCTGACTGTTGATGAGCAACTTAATATGTTACCCCTCCTAGTATTTTTTTTTTTGTTTATTCTACTAAATACTTTTGGTTGAATACTGTAATCAATACACAGTTATTCTCAAGTGCTGAAACTTAACTGAAAAGTGATCACTGTTAAATATAAGAGTGGGAATAAGAGAGGGAAGAGATGTGCAATTCGGGACATGCTCAAGCTGACTTACCTCAAACGGTAGAGTTAGAAACATACCAGGGGATTCCAATTCAATCCCATCAAGGTGGCATGTACCAATGCCATCTCACTAGTCCCAGTGATCAATTTCTGTTCACAATTGATCATAATGATAGGACTAAGAGCCAAAGGGAACACATAAACAAGAATAGTGTCTGCAAATACTAGCTGATAGAATAAAAAAGGGAGAGAAGGATCCAACATGGGAAGTGAGATACACAGCAGACCCATAGAATGGCAGATGTCCTAAACAGCACTCTGGCCTCTGAATCAGCCCTTAAGGCATGTGGATCCGGCTGAAAAGCCCATGAGAGTATTTCAGGCATGGGAAGCCAAAACACTCTGGGAAAAAAAAAAAATCTAAATGAAAGATCTCCGCGAGTGAGATCCCAGTGGAAAGAACGGGGTCATCAAAAAGGAGGTACCTTTCTCTGAAGGGAGGAGAGAACTTCCACTTTGACCATGGCCTTGTCTAAATATGATCAGAGTTGGTGAACTCAAAAGGCTTCCATAGTCTTGGCAACTTATGACAAGAGCCTAGGGTGATTACTGAGGCCATAAATAGGAGTGTCAATTTGTTAAGTCAACAACAGGAGTCACTGTGCACTTACTCCTCATGTAGGATCTCTGTCCTTAATGTGCTGTGCATTGTGATTTAATGCTATAACTAATACTCAAACAGTGTTTTTCACTTTATGTTTCTATGTGGGTGCAAACTGTTGAAATCTTTACTTAATATATGCTAAACTGATCTTCTGTATATAAAGAGAATGAAAATGAATCTTGATGTGAATGGAAGGGGGGAGAGAGAGGGAAAGGGGAGTGTTGCGGGTGGGAGGGACGTTATGGGGGGTAAGCCATTGTAATCCATAAGCTGTACTTTGGAAATTTATATTCATTAATAAAAGTTAAAAAAATTAATTTATCAAATCTGTGTTTGGTGTTACAATGTAAAAGCACTGGGATAAGGGCTAAAAGGACTAAATTTTATATATATATATATATATATATATATATAAATTACATGTCCTTCTACTCTAAAGAAACTCAGGAAAAAAACAGGCAAACAACAACCGCTACTAAAAAGCCAAAAGGTATTTGTGTTAAACACAGGTAAAATGCTTCAGGTGCATAGAATTAATTCAAACTAGGGAAAAGCTAGAAAGATTTGATATTCTATATGAATGTTGTACGATCACTGAACTTTCTGTAGGCAAATCTTTCACACCAGGAAGAAGCACAAACAAGGGCAAAGGCAAGAAGGTAAAGGTAGAACACAAGAAATACAGAGGGAGGAATGCATTTTCAGAAAGAGATTCTGGGTTCACAGTGGAGAGGAACTTCAGTGGAATCTGCCCTAAGACAATGGAAATGTATCCACTGTTTAAAAGTTGATATTAAACTGTGTCTTGAGAAAAACTGCAGAATCAAAAGAAAGTGGCAAAAGACCTATTATAGGGGACCCTGAAACAGGCCAAGGAGAGATGATGTTTAACAGATGAGAGAAATCAGTGTTCACTGTAGAAGGGGAACGACACTGAAAATTCTGTATGAACAGAGGAATAAAATCGGATTAGAACTTTTTATAACAATATACAAATAGAATGAAGAATGAAAATCAAGTACCATTAATGTAACTGCTCAAATAATTGAACAGGGTAATAGCTGAGTTCCTACAAAATTTTCTTAATAATTTATTCCCAGAAGAAGCAGACTAGCACACCTATTAGATATTAAGGATTTCCCCATTTTCTACCAGACTAGAACTGAAGAATGTGGCAATGATACCCATCATTCAATTTTATTATTGAAAGGAGAAATTTCACATTTTTTTAAACCTTGGTTCTTTTCTTTGCCAGTGGTATAATAGGCATTTTTCAGAACTTTTCACGACAAAATTGAACCCTAGAATTTTCAATTCCTATCAAAAGTTCTTAATCTCTTCTGTTGCAAAGGAATTAATGACAATTTTCATTATACCAAGCATAGGGAACTTCTGGCCCCCAATTTGTATGAGGCCCACAAAATCATTAGGCCCGGCCCTGCCAAGTCAATCACAAACAGGACTCAAAATTCAATAAATCTATATCAGATTAGTTTTTAAGTTGATAATTTTATATGTCCATGAATGATGCTATAAAATCCAAATATCCGTTACCAGAAAAAAATGCTCCCACCCTTGCATTAGACCACTAAGGCCAAGGGGAAATAAAATTAATATGTATTTGTTGCCTATATGACAGGAAGCATTGGAGCAAACATTCCTCATTAAATGTCACCATTGCCCTTCATTATCTTCATTATCACTGTCATTCTCACTTTACACAGAAGGAGAATATTTTGGTAGACAAGCGACTTTTCTAGAAGAATTTAATGTTGGTAGAGCTAAGATGCAACTCAAATTCATCTAGTTCCAAAACCCCTACTCTTTCCATTAAGCCCTTTGCTTCCAGAGTATATATTCAGGAACAACTCTTCTTTTCCGTCAATAAAACTTCCTTCTCCTTTTATTGGTTTTCTTTAATCATTTATGCATGATCACCCATAAACTAATCAGTGACCACCTGCTCAGTGCTAAAGCTTGATTATGATCTTTCATGACTGTACCAAGTGTTATATATTAAGCAGGATATCCTAGGCATTGCCCTTTTCCTTATTCAAAGTTGCTGTCTGACTAGATGTTAGAATTAAATCACTTCCATTTACTTGCAGAATTCTTTCTAGTAAACATATATACTTATGACATTCATGCCACATAAATCATCTATTGCCTTCCAGTAAATGTTAAAAATGTTTATTAGTTTGGAAAAGAAAGCATACTACAAAACGATATGAGAGACTATCCTCAGACAGACATTATAGGGCAATGTTTAAGCTGCCTCTGGGGACTCCTACATCTGATACTGGAGTGCTGATTCCAGTCCCAGATACTTTGCTTCTGATCCAACTCCCTGCTGAAGCACCTGAAGCAATAGATGATAGCTCAAGTACTTGAATCTTTGTTACCTGCACTGGAGACCAGATGAAGTTCCTCCACAGCTCTGTGCTTTGGTCTGGACCAGCCACAGCTGTAGTGGCTAATTGGGGACTTACCCAGGGGATGAAGATTCTCTCTCTCTCTCTCTCTCTACCTCCCTCCCTCCCTCTCTCAAACTCTCTCAGACTCTCCTGCTCCCTCCTGTTACTTTGTCTTTCAAAAATAAATGCATGGCCGGTGTTGCAGCTCACTAGGCTAATCTTCCGCCGAGCAGCACTGGCACACCGGATTCTAGTCCCGCTTGGGGTGCCAGATTCTGTCCCTGTTGCCCCTCTTCCAGGCCAGCTCTCTGCTGTTGCCCGGGAGTGCAGTGGAGGATGGCCCAAGTGCTTAGGCCCGGCACCCCATGGGAGACCAGGAGAAGCACCTGGCTCCTGCCATCAGATCAGCGTGGTGCGCCGGCCGCAGCGCGCCAGCCGCGGCGGCCATTGGAGGGTGAACCAACAGCAAAAGAAGACCTTTATCTCTGTCACTCTCTCTCACTGTCCACTCTGCCTGTCAAAAAATAAATAAATAAATGCATGAATCTTTTTAAAAAATCAAAGACAATATCCTAATTATTACTTAAGTAAATTTAACAGATGGGAGATCTTTTTTTTTAAACTTTTATTTAATGAATATAAATTTCCAAAGTATAGCTTATGGATTACAATGGCTTACCCCCCATAACGTCCCTCCCACCTGCAACACCCCCCTTTCCCAATCCCTCTCCCCTTCCATTCACATCAAGATTCATTTTCAATTCTCTTTATATACAGAAGATCAGTTTAGCATACATTAAGTAAAGATTTCAACAGTTTGCTCCCACACAGAAACATAAAGTGAAAAATACTGTTTGAATACTAGCTATAGCATTAAATCTCAATGTACAGCACACTAAGGACAAAGATCCTACATGAGGAGTAAGTGCACAGTGACTCCTGTTGTTGACTTAACAAATTGACACTCCTGTTTATGGCCTCAGTAATCACCGTAGGCTCTTGTCATGAGCTGCCAAGGCTATGGAAGCCCCCTGAGTTCACTGACTCTGATCATATTTAGACAAGGCCATGGTCAAAGTGGAAGTTCTCTCCTCCCTTCAGAGAAAGGTACCTCCTTCTTTTTTTTTTTTTTGTAATTCTTTTTTTTTAACTTTTATTTAATGAATATAAATTTCCAAAGTACGATTTATGGATTACAATGGCTTCCCCCCCATAACGTCCCTCCCACCCACAACCCTCCCCTTTCCCACTCCCTCTCCCCTTCCATTCACATCAAGATTCATTTTCGATTATCTTAATATACAGAAGATCAGCTTAGTATACATTAAGTAAGGATTTCAACAGTTTGCTCCCACACAGAAACATAAAGTGAAAAATAATAGATGATTTTTTTTTAAATGATGATGAAATCAGATCAGACCTATTGTCATGTTTAATCCCAGTGAGAGTCAAGTTGGGAGTTGATAATTTCTTTTTTTTTTTTTTTTTACAGAGGATCAGTTTAGTATACATTAAGTAAAGATTTCAACAGTTTGCACCCCCATAGAAACACAAAATGAAATATATTGTTTGAGTACTCGTTATAGCATTAAATCTCAATGCACAGCACATTAAGGACAGAGATCCTACATGAGGAGTAAGTGCACAGTGACTCCTGTTGTTGACTTTACCAATTGACACTCCTGTCTATGGCATCAGTAATCTCCCTATGCTCCAGTCATGAGTTTCCAAGGCTATGGAAGCACTCTGAGTTCTCCGATTCTTATCTTGTTTAGACAAGGTCATAGTCAAAGTGGAGGTTCCCTCCTCCCTTCAGAGAAAGGTACCTCCTTCTTTGAAGACCTGTTCTTTCCACTGGGATCTCACTCACAGAGATCTTTTGCCAGAGTGTCTTGGCTTTCCATGCCTGAAATACTCTCATGGGCTTTCATAATCTGAAGGTACCTCCTTCTTTGATGACCCATTCTTTCCACTGGGATCGCACTCGCGGAGATCTTTCATTTAGGTGTTTTTTTTTTTTTTTTTTTTTCCCAGATTGTCTTGGCTTTCCATGCCTGAAATACTCTCATGGGCTTTTCAGCCGGATCCACATGCCTTAAGGGCTGATTCAGAGGCCAGAGTGCTGTTTAGGACATCTGCCATTCTATGGGTCTGCTGTGTATCTCACTTCCCATGTTGCATCGTTCTCTCCCTTTTTTATTCTATCAGCTAGTATTTGCAGACACTATTCTTGTCTATGTGATCCCTTTGGTTCTTAGTCCTATGATTATGATCAATTGTGAACAGAAACTGATCACTGGGACTAGTGAGATGGCATTGGTACATGCCACCTTGATGGGATTGAATTGGAATCCCCTGGTATGTTTCTAACTCTACCATTTGAGGTAAGTCAGCTAGAGCATGTCCCGAATTGCACATCTCTTCCCTCTCTTATTCCCACTCTTATATTTAACAGTGATCACTTTTCAGTTAAGTTTCAGCACTTAAGAAGAATTGTGTATTGATTACAGTATTCAACCAAAAGTATTAAGTAGAACAAACAAAAAAAAATACTAAGAGGGATAACATATTAAGTCGCTCATCAACAGTCAGGGTGAGGGCTGATCAAGTCACCATTTCTCATAGTGTTCATTTCACTTTAACAAGTTTCATTTTTGGTGCTCAGTTAGTTGTCACCTATCAGAGAGAACAAGTGGTATTTGTCCCTTTGGGATTGGCTTATTTCTCTCAGCATAATGTTTTCCGATCTTAGCAAAGTGGTTTGTTAAAAGTACCAAGATCAGATATTGTGAATTAAGTCAATGCTGGCACAAGATTTTAGCATAGTTTTAATTAAAGACTATATAGTCCTCTGTGGATGTGTGTGTGTATTATATGTATGTGCACATTTGTGTGTGTGTGGATAAAGTCAGTATCCCCTTAACTAAATATTTACATATATAACACTTCTGCATCAACTGATGGAAGAATTCTTAGGAATTTTCCAATGTATTGCCAATAAGATTTCATAACCAGATTTTACAGATGATCTGTAATATCAAGCAGTTGAAAGAATGATACTTGCCCCTTTCTAAATTGCAAAACCTCATTATTTCCTGTTGTTATCACTATTAACAAAAGGAATCTCAACACTATATAAATCATGGCAATAATACTGGGAGTTCCATTTTAAAATATACCACAAATTCTTAATAAGCTATAAACTATAAGAAACAGTGCTAAAGGAAAATCATAAATACAAAAGCATTTCGTAATTTGAAAAAAATGTGCCTTATAACATTGCTTCTAAGGATGAAGGCAATGTCTACCACGATTCACTTGCAGAAGGGTAAAATGAGTTGGAATATTTCTAGCTCTCATTGTATATTTTATCACGACTCATATGAGGGAATGTGAAATCCCACTAAGAGCCTGACTCCTGATCCAGCCATGCTACCACTATGTCCAAATGCACACACAGACAACTCAAACCACCACAGACCCATTATTCTCTCCCATCAGTATCACCTGTGCTGATAAACTGCACAGAGTTCATTAGTATAGAAAACTCTAGTCAGATATGTCCCTCAAAAAGGTCTGTGTCAGTACTTTCTGTTCATTCAGTCAGGGTATAACTGACAAATAAAAATTACATCTACAACATGTTGTTTTGATATATGCATACATTATGAAATTATTAAATTGAGCTAATTAACATCCGTTACCTCACACACTTCTTATTGCTTTTGTGGGGAGCAACTGGGAGCAACTCGGACTAGACTAAGTTACTGGAATTAAGACTTATTCTATGCATCTGCTCTCCTACAATATGGCGCTGGGAGAGGAGGAAACAGCTTCTACACAGCTGCCTCCAGTTCAACCAATAAACTGTAGGACCTGCTCCTGATTGGAGGAGAGCAGCGTACTCGGCGTGTGGGTAGCAGAGTTGGGATTGGTGGAAGAGGACTATAAAGGAGGAGAGAGACAACATGCACCAGGAACATCTATCTGAATAACACCTGTGCAGCTCCCGAGAGAGCCGGCCGGCGGTGTGCCGCTCCCCTACGGAAGTGGGGAAAGTGGCAGGGGGCCCGCCCCTCCGCGGAAGGTGGAAGGGACGGTAGCCAACCCGGGAAGAACCAGCAGCAAACCCGGGGAGGGCCGAGCAGACAAAAGAACAGCACAGGGTCCTGTGTTGTTCCTCCGCGAAGAGGGGGAGTGACAGCTTTGGTGAGAACGTTTCAAGTTTTCTCTCATGTATATCCTAACTGAAATGTTCTGCCCTTTAATCAGCATCTCCTCATTTTCCCCTTATCTAGAGCCCCTGAAAGAAAAACACTGAATCATTTCACGTACAGATGGAATCTAAAAATGTTGAACTCCTAGAAGTACATGAGTAGAATTGTAGTTCCATTCTTTTTTTTAATTTTTTTTTTTTAATTTATATGAGAGGGAGAGAGAGACAGATACAGAAAAAAAGAGGGAGCATGAGAGAGAGAGAGACAGAGATAGAAAGAGACAGACACAAGCAAAAAGAGAGTTGTCATTTGCAGCTTCACTCCCTAAAAGCCCCTAAAGCAGGCTGAGAATGAGCCAGGGCTGGAACCAGGAGGTGGGAATGCAACTCAGGTCTTCCATGTGTGTGACAGAGACACAATTACTTGAGACAGCAAGGCTGCCTCCCACTTCCTGGCATTTGTAGGAAGCTGTAGTCAGAATCCGGAGCTGGGAAGCCAATCCAGGTACTCCAACATGAGACATGGGAATCTTAACAACTAAATGCCTATTCCCTACTCTTTCTAATAAAAGACTGAACAATTCTTCAAAAAGTACTCCAGTAAAATGAAAGGATTAAAATTAGGTGGTAATGGGGGAATGGAGAAGTGGGTGTTGTGGCATAGCAAATTAAGCTGCTGCCTAGGATAGCCACATCCCATATTGGAATGCCAGTTTGAGTCCCACTTGATCCAGTACTCTGCTTCTGATCCAGCTACTTGCTAATATGCCCAGAAAGCAACAGATAATGAATCCCTGCCACCCACATAATATGTGGATATAGTTCCTGGTTCCTAGCTTTGGCTAGCCCAGCCCTAGGTATTTGAGGAATGAATCATAGATGGAAAAACATCTCTCTCTCTCTCTCTCTCTCTCTCTCTCTCTCTCTCTCTCACACACACACACTTCCTCTCTTTCTCCTTCTCTGTCACTCTACCTTTCAAATAAAAATAAGTCCCTAAAATCTTTTAAAAAATAAACAGAATTAGGTGGGATTGATTTGAATATTACACAATGTAAACATGTGCTGAAATATCAAATTGGTGTCCCATAAATATATACAACCGATGCATTAGTTAAAACAATTTAGGTGAGATTAACAATGAAAACTGGCAATAGAGCATCTGGGCTGCATATTGAAAATAAAAGCTCAGCTTAAAACCAGTGGATCACAATTTTGGCTGTATTTTGAAATAACCTACAGATCTTGAAAGAATACAACTGGAGACCATTAGGCTTAGTGAAATAACCCAGGCCCAAAAAGGTGACAAATATCATGTTTTCTATGATTTGTGGGAGTTAATATATACAGTACAAAAAATCTTAATGTATATAAACAAAATGGACATCTTGTGATTGTCTGTTGTTTATAACTCTCATCTATATTCCTATGCAACAATGGTATTTCTGCCTTTTACTTGTAGAGCTCTTTGCTTCGAGGAATACTGAACCTCTGATTATAAATTGTATGTTATCAAAAAATAATTTTAAAAAGGGGAAAAGGAGTAGGAAAGTATATTCTTAGAATTGTATCTATGAAATACATGAAATCTGTTCTCTATACATTAATAAAAATGTAACTTAAAACAGAAATACTTATACCTTAGTTCAAATCCCAGAGATTCTGACATTATTAGCCTGGGAGCAACATGAGTATCAGGCCTTTTAATAGCTCACCAGGTAATTTATATGTACAGGCTAGGTAGAGGGTCACTGCTTATAACCCTAGCCTTATGTCTACACTAAGGAAGAAAAAAGACATTCAGAAAATTTATTTTAAATACATTTTAAAAATTAGAAGTGTAAGTCTTATTAATTGTGCTTCCTCCTGTCCTCCCATACTTATGGGAACCCCTCAACACCAACACAGACCTGCAGACATAAAAGACCTGGATTCATAGAGCACGTACAGTTGAAAAGGTAAAGAGTACCTAAGTCTGTCAACACTGTATTCACCAGCATAGCTGACTGTATGGGGCCAAAGTACTTCTCTTTAAAGGGAAGTGTCAGAGGGACTGGAAAAGGGCAGACCACATGCACACAGTGCTCCAGATCCAGTTCCCACTGTATCTCTCAGGCTGTCAGACATCAAAGAGACGCACAGCTACACACCCCAGCCTACCAGCATGGAACTGGCCTACTCTGGACTTACTCTTGCTTGGAAATTACAGATATGATGGAACACCGTGTGGTTCACAGAATAAAAAACAGTCAGATGAGGACATATACTTCATAAAAAATACAGATAGAAATAACCTCACTGTTATTAAAATCATAATTTTAAACAAAATTAGGTATTAAAATATGCAAAATCCATTTCATATGAACTGGGTCAAAGAATATGGTCATTCTGTCAAAAATATTATTTTACAGAAAGAAATGTATAAATTATACTTACTGGGAGTAAAAATGTTATTAGAATAACAATAGGCAAGAGGGTATTAGAGAACTCCAAACACTGTGGAAAGTATGTAGAAAGATGAGAGCATTACTGACATTTTTACCAATTACTTTCCACCAACTGATATTTTTCAAATTGATATAAAGTGTTAACACTGTGTATGTATTACAATTTACATAGGAAAACTTCCCACATCTCCTAAAAATAATTCTGTTGCTTTATATTTACAAGTGTAATAAAAGATGATAATTTAAATTGAAGCCCAGAAACATCTTTGAGAAACTACTGTGTACCAGAGCTCACATGTATCACAGAAGGACATAAAGCAATTTAGTCTTTCTTCTTCATGCAATTTATTAATTAAAAAAAAGCTAATGAGGGATTTTTAGAGCCAGGCTTTTGAGAAACAGCTTACTTTGGATGAGCTCTTTCTCTTGTGGATTTTAAAGCACAAAAATTGGCAGACATAGTCTGAATCTATTAAAGATACATAAGCAGCATTTCTCTCCAACTGCGAGAAAAATGCAAGAGACTGAACACAAGAGAAATTATCACACATTTGCTACAAAATAATTCATGATATGAAACAATGGACCTGCTCAATAGCTGATAGCAGCTCACATAGCACAATGTTCCCTTCACAGCAAGTACATTCCATATCCCACAGCAGCAGTACTCTCCCATGTATTCAATTAGCATGCTAATGCTAAGAAATGCTTACAACCAATGAAAATTGAAAAATTTACGGGGCCAGCTTGTGGCTGCCTGGGTTAAGCCATGCCCTGTGACACCAGCATCTCATAGCAGAATGAAAGTTAGAGCCCAGGCTGCTCTGCTTCCTTCTATCCAATGCCCTGCTGACGCACCAGGAAAAGGAGAGGAAAATGGCAAAAGTACTGGAGCCTCTGCCAGCCAAATGAGAGACCCAGTGGAGTTCCTGGCTCGAGGCTTTGGCCTGGCCCAGATCGGGCTGTTGTGGGCAATGGGAAGTAAACCAGGGGATGGAAGATCGAAGTCTCTGTCTCTGTCTCTCCCTGTCTCTCTATGTCTCTCTGCCATTTTGACTTTCACATGAATTTTTTAATTTTTCTCATAAAAAGTGTTTCCAAAACATCATTACTTACACCTGCTGTATATGAAAAGGATAGTGGTTCCCTCCCTTTATATGCACTACCACACAAATCAAGAAAAGGTAACATGGGACTCCCTCTATAGAGATGCATTCCCAAGCACTATATTCTCTGCTGATTTTGTACCATTGTACTAATATAAAATATATACTGTATTGACATAATATACTAATGCAAAACCTCTGTCTGTATATTCTATTTAAGAATTCACCTAAGGGGCTGACATAGTGACGTAGCAGGCTAGGCCTCCACCTGCAGTGCAAGCATCCCATATGGGTATTGACTGGAGACCTGGCTGCTTCACTTCCAGTCTTGTTCACTACTGGTATGCCTGGAAGGGTGGTGGATAATGGTCCAAGCACTTGGGCTCCCACATTCATGTGGGAGACACAGAGCAAGCTCTGGGCTCCTAGCTTCAGCCTGGCATGCCCCCAGCCATGTGGCCATTTGGGGAGTGGGCCAGCAGATGGAAGATTTCTCTCTCTGTCTCTCTCTCTCTTTCTGACTCTGTCTCTCTTCTGTCTGTAACTCTGCCTTTAATAACAACAAAATAAATCTTTTAAAAATCACTCAAATTCACATTACATCAAGGTTAGCTATTTTAGCTTTCAGCAGGACCAGAATATGAGTGTTTATAGTTCCACATGTGAGATATGAAACTATTTACAAGTAACATTTATTTTATTGCCTGCAACATGCTAGCAATCATTTATAGTCAAACAATTCTTTTTTAGCTATGCTACTTGGTATATTTTAAGAACTGGTATAATAATATAAATTATTATAAAATGTATAATTATGTAAATCAAATAACTTAATCAGAATTTAAGGTTTTGTGCTGATTTCCAGTACATAGTATATTGAATTTCCGTTCTAAAATACTCCTTATATAAGATGTCTTTAAAATTACTTGAAATTGATGTAAGAAAATGAAATGTGTTCTGACAAACAGAAAAAAAAAGAGAACTTGAATAATGAATGGATTGGTAATACACCACACAATTTCTCAACCTAAAGTGAAATTCAGATCCATCTACCTGGAATTTATTCACTGCATCTTAGATTTATTAAAAAAAAAAAAAAAACTCTGCAATGCCTAAAACCTAAATATTAAATCCAAAATCTTTATGTCATATTCAGATTCCTAATAGAATATTCAAATTCCAAACCAGATAGACAGCAAGGCATTTGAAAACCACAGACAAAGCCTGGCAAAAATTAAGTATAATCCTAACTATAAAGAGTAGATAAAAAATTTGCCTCAGGTTAAGCTATTTTAAAAAACTACACTGAGCAGAGACCTAGAAATGAAATAGTATATTTTTTTGAGATTCGTTTATTTATTTGAAAGGCAGAGTTACAAAGAGGCAGAGGCAGAGAAAGAGAAATTGGTCTTCCATGCACTGCTTTACTCCCTAAATGGCTGCAATGGCTGGAGCTGTGCTGATCCAAAGCCAGGAGCCAGGAGCTTCCTCGGGGTCTCCCACGTGGGTGCAGGGGCCCAAGGACTTGGGCCATCCTCTACTGCTTTCTCAGGCCACAGCAGAGAGCTGGAACAGCTGGGACTTGAACTGGAGCCCATATGGGATGCTGGCACTGCAGTGGACGGCTCTACCCGCTACACCACAGCGCGGGCCCCTGCAATAGTACCTTGAATAGTTTCAGTGTTTGCTGCACAGATGGGAACCTGTCATCCTTGATTTATTCTCTTTTAATTAAACTACTGTATACATACCTTATATGTATACCTTATAGGTAGGAGCCTTGAGAGTCACCTGCCTTCGTGGCTCTCCTTCCCTAGGATGCTGTATCTTGCTCTCTGTATCCTACATTGCTGCGAGGATTTGACAGGTCTCCAGAAACTACCGATTAGCAAGGCCATTTTGTCCCCAAGTATTAACACTTTTCATACCATGTCTAAAGTTATTTATTCACCAAATATTCACCAAATATTCTTTGAGTGGCACTGTACTAAAAGCTAAGAATCCAACAGTGATAAAAATACATACAATCCTTATAAGCACTGAACTTAGGCCCCACAGGGAAAACAAACTGCTTAAACAATTGTAATTTGACTCACATATGCTGTGAAAAGTACACAATATTATGAGGAATCACAGGTAGAAAACCTGATCTTCTCTAAGGAAGTCAGTGGAGGCAGAAGGGATATTTAACTATATCAGGCAAAAACTACAGTAAACAAGCTGACTCAAAGGAGAGGGATAACATATTCTACAAAAAAAAAAAGAAAAAACACTACATGAAAAATCCTTGAGTTGAGAATAAGCACAAAGTAGTGTGAATATCTAAAGGAAGTTTGGTGCACATGGCACAGAGTTGAAGGACATGGTGGTAAAAGGTTGGGCTGAAGAGATAAGAGAACACCAAGTTTTGGAGTAGCTTGTAGTTTGTTTAAGTTTTTCAATTTTATCCTAAACTACACGCTAAGAGTTCAGACTCAGCTATAATATAGATTGGAAGTAACAAAGCTATAACTATAGATGTGCATTCAGATATGGATCAAATTAGGAAAGACCAAGAAAGTGGCATTTGGAATGGAAAAAAAAGGGGAGAGATCTCAGAGATCCACAGAAAGTAGAATCCACCTAATTAGGGAGATTACCTGAACTTCCAACACACTGTCCAGGATCCTACGTTAGGCAAAGAAAATCGTTACATCATGTGGTGAAAGGCAAAGCCATGTAAGAGAAAGAGATTTGGGAGGGATGGTAATGTCTATTAGGAAAACCGTGTATTGTGTAGTGTCTAAAACTAAATCCAGTCTATGACGCTTCATTGCTCCTTTCTTTGTTTTTTAATTTTTATTTATTTGAGAGTTAGAGTTACAGACAATGAGAGGGAGAGACAGAGAAAAGTCTTCCATCTGCTAGTTCACTCCCTAAATGGCCCCAACTGCTGGAGCTGTGCCAATCTGAAGCCAGGAGCCAGGAGCATCTTCCAGGTCTCCCATGTGGGTGTAGGGTCTCAAGGACTTGGGCCATCTTCTACTGCTTTCCCAGGACACACCAGAGAGCTGGATCAGAAGAGAAGCAGCTGGGACCAGAACCAGCGCCCATATGGGATTCTGACACCGCAGGAGTAATATTAACCTACTGCGCCACAGCGCTGGCCCCTTACTGCTTCTTTCACTCCCAGTACCATGTGCCAGTGCCTGGTTAGCCCTTTGGACTTCTTACCCCGACATCTATTATTACCCTAGACAGCTCCTGTTATGATAACTAAGATGTTTTTATTTATTAGTTATTACATTGTAACTATTAGAACCATTTGATATTGTGAGCTTTAACCTTAACTTTAATTCATGTAATATAATCCAAAATTAATCAGAAGATTAATTCAATTTTATGTAATAAGTAAAAATGTATGTAGTATAATTACAAATTTATTTTGAATTACTGTGGAAGCTTTCATTAAAATCTCTCCTGAGTATACACTCTCCAATGGACATGTATATTAAGCATGTGTGTTTTAATTCAACAAAAAGTTTGAGTAAATTTCCATCACTATTATATTTGACAATTTATATCATGAGCAATTACAGAAAAACTGAGAGGGAAATGCTTATGCATTTGTTTTCCATACTTTTAAAAGCATATATAAAATAATGAATACCATAACTTTTAAATGCTGAGATACACAGTTGTGACTGTAAAGCAATTAGTTACAATATTTCCTCAGTACATTTCCAAAACAGGGTGAGAAAAAAAGAGGTGGGGTTGAGGCTGAATGGACTGGGACCAGGAAAAATGGTAAAAGAACAGAAACTCCAGAAATCAATCAACACATCAACAACCAAGTTATCTTTGGCAGAGAAGCTAAAATCAATCTCTGGAGAAGGGACAGTCTCTTCAACAAACGGTGCTGGTAAAACTGGATCTCCACATGTAGAGCTATGAAGCAAGACCCCTACCTTATACCTTACACAAAAATCCATTCAAAATTGATCAAACACTTAAATCTACAAGCTGATACCATCAAATTATTAGAGAATATTGAGGAAACTCTGAAAGATATTGGCAAAGGCCAAGACTTCTTGGAAAAGACTCAGAAGCCAAAATAGACAAATGGGATTACATTAAACTGAGAAGCTTTTGCACTGCAAAAGAAACACTCAGCAAAGTAAAGAGGCAACCCGGACAGAACAGGAGAAAATATTTGCAAACTATGTGGCTGACAAAGGATTAATATCCAGAATCTATGAAGAGCTCAAGAGAATCAACAATAAAACAAACAATCCAGTTAAGAAATGGGCAAAAGACTTGAACAGGCATTTTTTAAGAGGAAATCCAGCCAGCGCCATGGCACACTAGGTTAATCCTCCGCCTGTAGCGCCAACATCCCATATGAGTGCCGGTTCTAGTTCTGGTTGCTCCTCTTCCAGTCCAGCTCTCTGCTGTGGCCCGGGAAGGCAGTGGAGGATGGCCCAAGTGCTTGGGCACCAGCACCCACATGAGAGACCAAGAGGAGGCACCTGGCTCCTGGCTTTGGATTGGCACCTGACCCAAGTGCTTGGAAGACTCAGGAGATTCTTCTGGCTCCTGGCTTCAGATTTGCGCAGCTCCAGCCATTGCGCCCATTTAGGGAATGAACCAACAGAAGGAAAACCTTTCTCTCTGTCTCTCTCTCTCACTGTCTGTAACTCTACCTGTCAAATAAATAAAATCTTTAAAACAAAACCAAACCAAAGAGGAAATCCAAATGGCCAACAAACCCATGAAAAGAAGCTCAGGATCACTAGCCATCAGAGAAATGAAAATCAAAACCACAATGAGGTTTCACCTCACCCCAGTTAGAACAGTTTTTATATAGAAATAAAAAATCAATAAATGCTGGTGAGGATGCAGAGACCAAGGTACCCTAATTCACCATTGGTGGGAATGTAATCTAGTACAGCCACTGTGAAGAACAATATGAAATACCTCAGAAAGCTAAAACAGATTTATCATATAAACTAGCAATCCCACTCCTGGGAATTTAACCAAAGGAAATGAAATCAACATATGAAAGTGTTATCTGTACCCGCATGTTTTTTGTAGCTAAATTCACAATAGCTAAGAAATGGAATCAACCCATATGTCCCTCAACCTATGACTGGATAAAGAAATTATGATAAATATACAATCTGGAATACTACTCAGTGATAAAAACAATTGAAATTCTGTCATTTGCAACAAAATGGATGCAACTGGAAACATTATATTTAGTGAAATAAGCCAGTCACCAAAAGACAAATACCATATATTTTCTCTGATCTGTGGCAACTAATGGAGTACCAAAAATGTTATGTATAGGAGTGAAATTGAGATTCTGACGTTTGATGATTGTTACAGCCCTGAACAGTGTTTTTTGTTTTTTGGTTTTTTCTTCTTAATATTTGTCGAATTCTTTATTTAGTGTAGGGTTAATTTATGAATATAAAATAAACTGAATATAGATCATCGTAAAAATTAAAAGAATGATTAAGAGAGGAAAGAGGAAGAGGTGCAGGAATGTGGGCAGGAGGGAAGGTAGTGTGGGAAGTATTATTTTCATAAATCTGTATACATGAAATATATGAAATTTGTGTACCTTAAATAATATATAAAAATAAAATGTACAGGAAAAAGCTTTAAAACACAAGAGAGAAAGATTACAAAGGGGCATGAAGAAATGTCTGGTGTTTACAGGTATGTTCATTAACTTGATTACACTGATAGCTTCACAGTTGCATACATATGTCAAAACTTACCAACCACACTTTAAGTATGTTTGTTTTTTAAAGAAATATATAAATTATATATATATATATATATATATATATATATACTTTCTAATTTGGGGCAAAAAAGATTAACTTGTTATTGTTATTTTATGACAATGACTCTTTTCAGAGACCAGACCTATGTTCTCCCACGTGAGAGATATGGATTGAGTTCCAGACACATGGATTCGGCCTGGCACAGTCTTAGCTGTTGTGGGCAGTTAGGGATTAGACCAGGAAGTTCAAGATCTTTCTGCCTATCTCTGCCTTTCAAACAAACATGAAAGTCAATTTTCTTTTTTTTTTTAATATTTTTATTTATTTATTTGACAGGTAGAGTTACAGTGAAAGAGAGACAGAGAGAAAAGTCTTCCATTTGCCGGTTCATTCCCCAAATGGCCACAACAGCTGGAGCTGCAACGATCCAAAGCCAGGAGCCAGGTGCCTCCTCCTGGTCTCTCATGTGGGTGCCAGGGCCCAAGCACTTGGGACATCCTCCACTGCCTTCCCAGGCCACAGCAGAGAGCTGGACTGGAAGAGGAGCAACTGGGACTAGAACCCAATGCCCATATATGATGCTGGCGCCTCAGGCGGAGGATTAACCTAATCTGCCATGGCACTGGCCCCCTAAAATCAATTTTTGAAAGAAACAATATATATTAACAATGACTTAAACCATTGTTTAACTTTTTTAAAGTCCTAATAAAGTAGTATTGGAATAGCTCTGGGTACTTGGCAATGCCATCAAGGACCAAAGCTCTTCTTCCTAAAGTACCATTTTTGCATGACAGAATTAATTTTTTCAATATTGCTTCATTGTTGCAAAATGGTTACCACTGTCCTAAGCATCAATCTTCATGTAGAAGTGCCTTGCTACACAAAACAAATGACGGAGGTAAAATATTTTTAAAATTACTCTCTTCCACCAGCCTTAGTCTCTTTATCCAAACAGGCCATCTTGATCAAAATCGACCAAAATTGTTTTTTACCAGTTGTTGGCCAGAATTAGGACTGTACTAAACCTTCATCAATTCTAGCAAAAGAGAGGTTTTTGTTGGTTTGTTTGTTTGTTTTATTAACCCCCAAAGAATGAGAAATTTCTGCTTCCCCCTCCCGGGGGTGGGGTGGGGTGGGGGATTGGAGTGCTTGTATAATAAGGAAAGGGGTTGCCTATTGAGTAGATCATTAACTATGCTGTCACACATCTCCAAAATGATTTTCAGAAATGCATCACTTGATACCTGGGCTTCCTACCTCCCTATTTCCCACTCTCTCTCTTCCTCTTTTCCTCCCTTCCTCCACTAATGAGCAATTAAGCCTAATAAGAATATAGTGTAAAACTAAAATAGAATTTTATTTTTCTTTTTTTCATACCT
The DNA here is from genome assembly GCF_964237555.1 of Oryctolagus cuniculus. Lineage (NCBI taxonomy): Eukaryota > Metazoa > Chordata > Mammalia > Lagomorpha > Leporidae > Oryctolagus > Oryctolagus cuniculus. The sequence goes on from NC_091436.1 coordinate 94,864,977, forward strand.
ACCAATCTTGTGATAAATACAATAGAGGCTTATTCTTCTTTAAGAAGCTATACAAAAATATATCAGGAAAAAGAAGTAGCTGAGTTCCTAAAATGCTACATAAACCATATCATACTTCCTTATTTATTTACTTTGCCATGTTATGCTTCACTTAATTCTGGGTTTCTTGGTTGCTTCAATGGATAGCTGATGCTGTAAATTAAGTTCCCCAACCTCTCAATCTGTCAAGATGCATTCAATTTAACATTTATTGAGGGCCTGCTGTTTCTGAACACTCAAGAATAGCTATACATGTAAAGCAACTCTGAAAATTCCAGTAGGAAATATTCAATAATATAAATGTATCTATAATATAGTTTTGATTGTTCAAGTATGGAAGTCCTTACAGCAAGATTTGTGAATTTTTCAAATTACATCTCTTTAAATTACCGCTTTGTCCTTCTTCGATTTTCCCATCAATTTAATATCCCCTTCTTACATTTTTCTCTCCCCTTTAACAGTTATTCCGTGTATCTGAGTCTATCGATTTATTCCTCACTTTTGAAGTTGAAGCTAACAGATGGAGAAGCAGATTACTTCCAAACATCTGTGCCAAAATGCTTTACCTGCAACTCTGGCCATGAGTAAAATTTATTTTAATTATAGGATTTTTGAAAATTTCTCTCACAGGAACTGTAAGTGAAATATTCAGTATAAAAACAGGTTATCACCCATGCTCTTACTATTAAGCACTCTAACAAATTGCTAACAAATAATATGCATACTAAATCAGTATCATAAATAGTCCCCTGATGGCAAACAACAGTTTTGACAACATGGTGTTTATGAAGGTCATAGTTTTAGACCACCGTAAATTTTCACATTTGCACCATTACATTAATTATGTAACTACAGAAGGAAAAAAATGAAGGAGGCTGATCATATTTTTCTGTTCATTTACTGAGTAAACTAAAGAGACCATTACCAAGAACCCTAAAGGCTGAAAACGGGTGCAAATTATGTAACACTACTTTTGCTCAGGCAAAAATGAGATTTCTGTATCTGGGTATTCAGTTATTGAGTTTTTTCCTGGTAATTCTCAAAACTAAAGTGAGCGAGTCCCCTATTAAATACCGCATGCATGTGTGTACTATATTTAGACACATTAATGTGATAATGTCTCCACTGTCTCTGCCCACCTTTGGAATTTTGGAATGTACAAGCCTCTAATCTGCACCTTGACAGCTCAATTCTGCCTGTCAGTTTAATCTACAGTTATAACTTCAGCTATTACTTAGGTGCCAACAAATCCAAAATCCATGAGACTATAGTTCCATCCTGCTCATTGCTTTTGAGTTTTAGGATCATATTTTCACATTAATTCTAGTTAATCCCTATATATTCTAGAGATTAGCTACAATCAGGAAATCTGGACTCAATCTTTTACCATAAAAGCTAATTTCTGTGTTCATTGGATTCAAAGTATAGTGATTCATTTAGTAAACTAGTCTGGGAATCTCAATCATCCCAAATAGTTGTTTCTCATAATCACTCCCTGAAATCATTCACAAGTGTCTAAAGTGTCTCTCTAAAATCATTCAAAATTGTCTCTCATTTCAGTTCTATCATAGACAGCTCAACAAATAATTCTTCACATAGGCATTGAAATTAACTTTTTAAAAAAGATTTATTTATTTATTTGAAAGTCAGAGTTACATAGAGGAGGTGAGGCAGAGAGAGAGAGAGAGGTCTTCCTTCCGCTGGTTCACTCTGCAATTGTCCATAAGCGCCAGAACTGCACCGATCTGAAGCCAGGAGCCAGGAGCCTCTTCCAGGTCTCCCATGTGTACAGGGGCCCAAGCACTTGGGCCATCTTCTACTGCTTCCCCAGGCCATAAAATAGAGCTGGATTGGAAGTGGAACAGCTGGGACTCAAACCAGCACCCATATGGGATGCCGGCACTGCAGGAGGCGGCTTTACCCACTACGCCACAGTGCTGGCCCTTGAAATTAGCTTTTAAAACTATCTAACCATTGCTACAGCCCAAATACCCCCTCTTTTTTTTTTAAACTTTTATTTAATGAATATAAATTTCCAAAGTACGACTTATGGATTACAATGGCTTCCCCCCCATACCGTCCCTCCCACCCACAACCCTCCCCTTTCCCACTCCCTCTCCCCTTCCATTCACATCAAGATTCATTTTCGATTATCTTAATATGCAGAAGATCAGCTTAGTATACATTAAGTATGGATTTCAACAGTTTGCTCCCACACAGAAACATAAAGTGAAAAATAATAGATGATTTTTTTTAAATGATGATGAAATCAGAGCAGACCTATTGTCATGTTTAATCCCAGTGAGAGTCAAGTTGGGAATTGATAATTTCTTTTTTTTTTTTTACAGAGGATCAGTTTAGTATGCATTAAGTAAGGATTTCAACAGTTTGCACCCCCATAGAAACACGAAGTGAAATATATTGTTTGAGTACTCGTTATAGCATTAAATCTCAATGTACAGCACATTAAGGACAGAGATCCTACATGAGGAGTAAGTGCACAGTGACTCCTGTTGTTGACTTTACCAATTGACACTCCTGTCTATGGCATCAGTAATCTCCCTATGCTCCAGTCATGAGTTTCCAAGGCTATGGAAGCCCTCTGAGTTCTCCGACTCTTATCTTGTTTAGACAAGGTCATAGTCAAAGTGGAGGTTCTCTCCTCCCTTCAGAGAAAGGTACCTCCTTCTTTGAAGACCTGTTCTTTCCACTGGGATCTCACTCACAGAGATCTTTTGCCAGAGTGTCTTGGCTTTCCATGCCTGAAATACTCTCATGGGCTTTTCAGCCAGATCCGAATGCCTTTAGGGCTGAACCAGATACCCCCTCTTAACACTTCCATTTGACAAGTTATTTTGGACAACTTTTATATGTCAAGCTTAAAGCTCAAATTTGAGTAAAACACTGCTTATTATCAAAAATCTCTCCTCTGTCAACTTAATGTCTAGTTCAAGAGATAATGCAGCAACAAAAGCAATAAATAAAAACAAAAACCAATCGATTATAAGTGTTTCTGTGATGAATAACTAGTGGGAGATGAAATGTGTGTAGGTTGGTCAGGGAAGAACTCACTGAGGACATCTCATTTAGAATAAGACTTATTGAAGGAAAGAGGCCAGCAACAATAACAGCAACAAAAATCAGAGAGAAGAGCACAATAGAGATCCATGGCAAGAAAGAGCCTTCATGGGCTGGAGGGAAGGCCATGGTGGTTACAGTCTTGCTGGGGAAAGAAATGCAGAGTAGAGGTGACATCAGTCACAGCACTGCGGGCTACTTTAAGAAGTTGTATGTGTCTACAAATCATATTGAATCTGTTCGAAATTAATTAAAATTAAATTAAAAAAGAAGTCTGAATCTAATATAAAGTATAATTAGAAGTCAGGGAAAGAGTTTTATGCAAAAGGAGTAACGTAATCTGAGTTTTGCAAAACTTTCCAGAATCATGTTTCCAAATCAAAATGTGTATCAATCTTCTCCCTCAAAAAAAGTCCAGTGACTTTTTTTGAAGAAAAAAGTGAAGAACAAGGTGACCACATGTTTCAGTGTGTTTAAGTGAGTCCTGGACTGCCCCTATTGTACTAGTGTCACTACACATAAACCTCTCAAGCATCTTGGTGGAGATCATAAATTATAAACGAAGTCAACTTATAGATACAGAAAATGTTTTTAGATAGGCAATCAAGGCCCTTTTGTAGCTGATCCTAAATTACCTATCTTCCTTTCTGCTCACCCACTCTAAAATGTAATGCTGACAGTGTTCCAAATGGGATATATAGTCTCCACTCCTGTGCCGTCGTTCATACTCCTTCCTCTTGACGAAGGCTCTGTAACATTTCCATAATAAGTAGACAGACCCTTGAAGTCCAAAGCTAAGGAATCTCTCTAATATAGTGTCTGTCACAACAGTAACTAATGGCAACAACAGCACCTCATCTTAAGTCTTTTTAGATTCTTACCTCCCACTAAATGCCTTGCCCATAGCTTGTACATGATAGCTAGATATAAGAGCAAAATAAAAATTATAGTAAAATGATAAAATTGGACAATGCCATTTTTACATGAATTACTCCAATAAGCTTAAAACACTAACATATTCATATCTAGTCTACTTTCATTCTCTCACCTCAGCTCAAAGTCTAATATAGCCCTATTCATGTCTTCCTATTTTTTATTTGTTAAATATTGTGGGCAGTGGTAAGTTCAACCTGGGGTAATAGAGGGGACTGAAATTATGTCTTTGCAAAAATTGAAGAAAAAGAAAGGGAGAAAGGAGGAGAATTGAGAATGGAAGAAAGGAGGAAGGAAAGTACAGTTGTCATCTTAGAACTATACCTATAACAAAAATAGAATCTGTTCTCTTGATATTAATAATTTTTAAAAAGGAAAGTAACACTAATCATTGAATGAAAGAATTTTATAGAATAAGTCTAATTTCAAACAAACAATTTCATATTCTGACAATAAATTTCTAGACAACTGTGTAACTAAAAACAACAAAAAGGTTGATCTATATCAATTTCACATACTCACCACTATTAAATGATCCTGAACAAATCTTGCTTAGAAGAAGTTTTTGACGTAATTCCAGAACTTCAGCTTCCAAAACTTCAATTTTTGATTTCCATTTCGACTCTTTCTCAGATACCAACATTGCAAGATGCTCCGTGTATTCTCTGCTGGTTTTGTCTGCTGGTTTTGAACGGATAATTGCCAAGGCCAGAGCCAATTTTGAGGTTCTCAAATACCATGTCTGCACATCCATCGTGGTTTTTGTATCTATCATTTAATAAGAAAAGAAGTTTTAGAAATCTCTTTAAACCTTCACAGTATATTTTATTTGCTCAAAATTGGTTTTGCAGAGTAACACTAATCAGTAAGTTTATAATACAATTTGGAACCAAGTAACAAAAAAAGAATTCTCAGGAACTGAAAACAGTATGAAAAACTAAACAGAAGAAAAATGTTTATACGTGCATATTAAACATTTTAAGATTCAAAATAGTAGGCCTAGACAACTTGGCAACTTCTCTAGGTGGGGAAAAACATACATTAATTCATTTAGTAGTTTCTAATCAGACACACACATCAGAATCTCTGAGGGAACTTCTTACATAGGTATTCATATAAATAGATTTCAAAAATTTTTTCATCTAAATAAATATATCTTTTCCTTCTATTCCCCACTACCTTTTGAAATACCCTCATACACATTCAGGGTCCTATTCTTGCCAAATTCTGATATATCACATCTGTTTTTTAGGTTTTTAAAGAATCCATGAGGTAGTCAGAACCAGAAAATCAAATTACCCATTTAAATCCAAGACCTTCCTCTTGTCCAACTCATTCTACTAAGTCTTAAAAGTTTTACTTCCCATTCCTACTTCTGTGTCCCCTTCCAATCTACAGAGTGATAATATTTAAAATATTTGTATCAACTAAGTTGTGACTCTGTTAAGATTCTGTACTTACAATGACTTCCAATTGCCACTGTGAGAATACTTTTCCAACTGCAGTCTCACAATATGAATGTAATTATATGGACAACATGACAGACCACTGCATTCACTGATTTAATATCATCATCCCTACAGATGTATAGGCCCTTGCAGCTTCCACTGTACTTTGCTGGATTATTATGGGGCTTTACACATAAATTGCATTAAATAAAATAATTAATGGATAGCTTAAAGCACAAAGTCCCAGAAAATTCAGGATATTTGGTTGCCATACCCACTAACATCACATATTTCAAATTTCATTTTCTTCAGTTTCTCAAAACTGTCCCTCCATATGATCAAGTAACACTCAGATACACACAGCTCAAGTTTGTTCACATTCATATCTCAGCTCATGAATTTTCCCCAGTTGCAATGCCCTGACTCTATTATAGTTCCAAGGCTCTGTTTGTGTACCCGTCAAAGAATAACACATCACTATGTAAAATATTTTCAGATCGACTCCCATCCACAACAATGTGCACCTATCTGATATCCTCTACTTGAACACTGAAAATATATAACCTAACAGGTTATATTATAACCAATGATGAACACAAAAATCTGTGTATAGTATGTTGATCACAGTGTTATTTACAATAATGAAAATTCAGCAAATAACAGTATGACTACAGAAATGAAAACTACTTAGTCATCAAAAATTATATTCTCACAGACTTTGTAAGCATGATAAAATGTTAGTGGTATGGTGAATAAACACATAAGGATATGAAATTGTTTGAAAAGCATGAGAGAGAGAGAGAGAGAGAGAGAGAGAGAGAGAGAGAATCTTCTACCCATTTAATCCCCAAATGCCCCCACAGCCAGGGATGAGTCAGGCCAAAATCAGGAACCAGGAACTCCACCTGGGTCGCCCACAGGGGTTGCAGGGACCCAGGTGCTTGGGAAATCACCTACTTCCTCCCAGGGTAGGTAACAGCAGGAAGCTGGATCACAATCCAACAAGCAGTAGCCTAATCTATTGCATTACAACACCCTTCCTCTGGTTTTTGATGAATCTTTTCAAGTATGCTCATGTATACAACAGTAGGGCACTGGCTATATAAAAATAAGAAAGATAAAAGCATAAACAGGATTAGTCTACAAAGGTATACTTATTGGTGATTTTAGCTGTTTATTTTCAGTTCTCTATATTTTATGATTCCCTGCAGTGAATGTATATCAAATCATCATTTTAAAAATGTATAAAGAAAATGTGTGGGGAGCAGCTCGGACTAGACTGTTACTGGAATTAAGACTTATTCTATGCACCTGCTCTCCCACAATATGGCGCTGGGAGAGAAGAAAACAGTTTCTGCACAGCTGCCTCCAGTTCAGCCAATAAACTGTAGGACCTGCTCCTGATTGGAGGAGAGTAGTGTACTCGGCGTGTGGGCAGCCGAGCACGGATTGGCGGAGGAGGACTATAAAGGAGGAGAGAGACGGCATGCACCAGGAACATCTAAGAGGAACATCTAAGGGGAACACCTGTGCAGCCCCCGAGAGAGCCGGCCGGCGGTGTGCCGCTCCCCTGCGGAAGTGGGGAATGTGGCCAGGGGGAACCGCCCTTCCACGGAGGTGGAAGGGACAGTAGCCAACCCGGGAAGAACCAGCAGCAAACCCGGGGAGGGCCGAGCAGACGAAAGAACAGCGCAGGGTCCTGTGTTGTTCCTCCACGAAGAGGGGGAGCGACATAATGGTGCCGTGACTCGGATAGGAAACCTAGGACGGATAGGAAACTTAGGAGGGAAGAAATGGGAAGAAGTGGAAAATATCGGAGAGAGAGACTAGCAAACAGCCTAGGGAAAAGCCGGACGAAAGAGGTGCCGGAGGAAGCTGTTGAAAGCCTAGGCATAGATTCAGATACGGACTACAAGGGGAAGCTGGGAGAAATCTCCAAGGTTGAAAGCGAAAGTGAAAGCTAGAACAAACAGACTCGGATGTGGACTGTGGGGAGAGGCCAGGAGAAATGAGGGAGGAGTATTGTTGGAAGAAAACTTAGGGAAACATACCGGGTAGAGAAAAATGTTAGGGAAATTGAAGCCGCGGGGGGCAGGCCAAGGCGGAGACGAAAGCCACTTTGGGATTCTCAAGTTAGCCCGGGAATAGGGGGCGAAAAGTTAAAACCAGAAGCGGAAACGTAAGCCTGGTTGGGATCCGTCTGATTAGCCCGGGGAGCAAAGGACGGGTAGCCAAATCGTGGGGCGGAGACGTGAGCTGGGTTGAATTCGCCAGGCTAGCCCGGGGAACTTGGATTGAATGCTAGTGGCGGAGACGTGAGCTGACGCTGTGTGATTCGCGGAGGCTGCCGCGCGCAGAGAGAGCGTGCGGGGCACAAGTAGATAGGGAACGCGGGGCTAGCGCGGAGACCGCGGAGTGTGCGCGCAAAGCCGAGCCGCGCAGAGCCGAGAAGCCGCGCAGATGAGAGAAGCGGGCTGAAGCGGCTCAGCCGGGAAGCCGCCGAAAAGCAGCCTCGGGGCGGGCGCCAGGAAGCTGCAGGGATAAGAGAAACAGAAGTTTAGAAGTAAAATGAGAGAAATAGGAATGCTGGAAGATAGAAGTAAAATGGGAGAAATAGGAATGCCCGGAGATAGAGAAATAGAGAAATAGAAAGGCCTCCCCTCAACATGGCAATGAGAAAGCTTGGATTCGGTCTGCCTGATTAGGGAGGCGGTGAGCACCTGCGGGCGGCTAGCAGCTTATGCGCCGCAGGTCACCGAAGACAGGCACGAATTAACATCAGTAAGGCCTCCCCACAATACCACAATTAGAAGGCTTGGATTCGGTCTGCCCGATTAGTGAGGCGATGAGCACCTGCGGGCGGCTAGCAGCTTATGCGCCGCAGGTCACCGAAGACAGGCACGTTATCAACACCAATAAGTCACCCCACAACATGGCAATGAGAGAGCTTGGATTCGGTCTGCCTGATTAAGGTGGTAAGCACCAGCAGGCGGCTCGACCAGAGTATGAGCCGCAGGTCACCGAACACAGGCACGCATCAGCGCCTAAAAACCTCCTCACAACATGGCGAAGAGAGGACACGGATTCGGTTTGCCTGATTGATAGGACTTGTAAGAACCTGTGGCAACTCTAGCAAGTAGAGCAGAGTGTGTGCCACGGGACACCGGAGACAGGCGCGTATCAACGCCAAAAAATAAAAAGAAAGGGGGATCTGTGGGGAGCAGCTCGGACTAGACTGTTACTGGAATTAAGACTTATTCTATGCACCTGCTCTCCCACAATATGGCGCTGGGAGAGAAGAAAACAGTTTCTGCACAGCTGCCTCCAGTTCAGCCAATAAACTGTAGGACCTGCTCCTGATTGGAGGAGAGCAGCGTACTCGGCGTGTGGGCAGCCGAGCACGGATTGGCGGAGGAGGACTATAAAGGAGGAGAGAGACGGCATGCACCAGGAACATCTAAGGGGAACATCTAAGGGGAACACCTGTGCAGCCCCCGAGAGAGCCGGCCGGCGGAGTGCCGCTCCCCTGCGGAAGTGGGGAATGTGGCCAGGGGGAACCGCCCTTCCACGGAGGTGGAAGGGACAGTAGCCAACCCGGGAAGAACCAGCAGCAAACCCGGGGAGGGCCGAGCAGACGAAAGAACAGCGCAGGGTCCTGTGTCGTTCCTCCACGAAGAGGGGGAGTGACAAAAATGGATTTCTAAAAATCAAAGTATGACTGCTACATTTTTAACCTTTTACAGCTGTTGCAAACACTATTATTAAGATGGAAAAACTAATTAGAATTACAGCTCCATTTATTTTGGCTTTCATAGCAACCATGAACTTGCTGGTTCATCCACCATCTGTCGTGTTAGCAATGGGAGCAGTAGACTCTGACACTGGTTACTCTCAGAGAGCAGCCTGTGTGTAGAGCTCAAATACAAGGATGACCCTCCCTGAAAAAGTAGGCCCAGTAGCATGTATAGCAGATCTAAAGAAAAAAAGAAAAAGAAAGTAAATTATTGAAAGATGTTCCAGTTAGAAAAGAATCTCATATTCAACTATGAACAGTGGGAATCTGGGCTAAAAGGGAAACCTAGAAAAACAGTTTATGAGCTCAAGAGGACAAAGTTCTCTGGATAACAAAAACATGGCAAATTCCCTATCATCTGAAGAAATAGTTAATGAACTGATTTAAGCAAATTGAGTAAAAGTTCTGGTTTAGAAGTCATTATATGTTATTGATAATAGTCTTAAAAATCATGCTGCAAATCAGCCATCAGAGAAAAGATCAAAGTATAAAATCATCTTGGATTGTAAGTATCTCAGAAATGATTGTTAATAACAATTGTTAATAGAGATATATGGCACAGTCCTACTGGGTATAAATTATACTCAAAACACACACAGATATACAACCTGTAACCAAACAGACCATGATTTTTAAATTGCTTCTTTGCGTGTATGTGTGTGCATCTACACATTTATAAAATTATGCCTTTTTAAATTTTGATTACAACTGCCCTGTAGTATGTCCTGAAATCTGGTATTGTGATGCCTCCGGCTTTGTTTTTGTTGTACAAGATTGCTTTAGCTATTCGAGGTCTCTTGTGCCTCCATATGAATTTCAGCACCATTTTTTCCAGATCTGAGAAGAAGGTCCTCGGTATCTTGATTGGTATCACATTGAATCTGTAAATTGCTTTTGGGAGAATGGACATTTTGATGATATTGATTCTACCAATTCATGAGCATGGAAGATTTTTCCATTTTTTGGTATCCTCTTCTATTTCTTTCTTTAAGGTTTTGTAATTTTCATCGTAGAGATCTTTAACGTCCTTGGTTAAGTTTATCCCAAGGTAATTGATTGTTTTTGTAGCTATTATGAATGGGATTGATCTTAGAAGTTCTTTCTCAGCTGTGCCATTGCCTGTGTATACAAAGGCTGTTGATTTTTGTGCATTGATTTTATATCCTGCTACTTTGCCAAAATCTTCTATGAGTTCCAATAGTCTCTTAGTAGAGTTCTTTGGGTCCCCTAAATAAAGAATCATGTCATCTGCAAAGAGGGATAGTTTGAGTTCTTCCTTCCCAATTTGTATCCCTTTAAGTTCTTTTTCTTGCCTAATAGCTCTGGCTAGAACCTCCAGAACTATATTGAATAGCAGTGGTGAGAGTGGGCATCCCTGTCTGGTCCCAGATCTCAGTGGAAATGCTTCCAACTTTTCCCCATTCAATAGGATGTTGGCTGTGGGTTTTTCATAGATTGCTTTGATTGTATTGAGGAATGTTCCTTCCATACCCAGTTTGATTAGAGTTTCCATCATGAAAGGATGTTGTATTTTATCAAATGCTTTCTCTGCGTCTATTGAGATAATCATATGGTTTTTCTTCTGCAGTCTGTTAATGCGGTGTATCACATTGATTGTCTTGCGCACATTAAACCATCCCTGCATACCAGGGATAAATCCCACTTGGTCTGGGTGGATGATCTTTCTGATGTGTTGTTGCATTCTATTGGTCAGAATTTTATTGAGGATTTTTGCATCTATGTTCATCAGGGATATTGGCCTGTAATTCTCGTTCAGTGCTGCATCTTTTTCCGGCTTAGGAATTAAGGTGATGCTGGCTTCATAGAAAGAATTTGGGAGGATTCCCTCTTCTTCGATTGTTCTGAATAGTTTGAGAAGAATTGGAGTTAGTTCTTCTTTAAATGTCTGGTAGAATTCAGCAGTGAATCCATCTGGTCCTGGGCTTTTCTTTGTTGGGAGGGCCTTTATTACTGTTTCAATTTCTGTCTCAGTTATGGGTCTGTTTAGGTTTTCGATGTCTTCCTGGTTCAATTTAGGTAGGTTGCATGTGTCCAGGAATCTATCCATTTCTGATAGGTTTCCCTGTTTGCTGGCATACAAGTCCTTGTAGTAATTTCTGATGATTCTTTTTATTTCTGTGGTGTCTGTTGTTACATTTCCTTTTTCATCTCTGATTCTATTGATTTGGGTCTTTTCTCTTTTTTTTTTTTTGGTTAGTTGGGCCAATGGGGTGTCAATTTTGTTTATTTTTTCAAAAAACCAGCTCCTCGTTTGGCTGATTTTTTTGTAATGTTTTTCTTGATTCAATCCTGTTGATTTCTTCTCTGATTTTAATTATTTCTCTTCTCCTACTAGATTTGGGTCTGGTTTGCTGTAGGTTTTCTAGATCCTTGAGGTGAATTGAAAGCTCATCTATTTGGTGCCTTTCCAATTTCTTGATGTAGGCACCTATTGATATAAACTTTCCTTTTTTTTTAACTTTTATTTAATGAATATAAATTTCCAAAGTACGGCTTATGGATTACAATGGCTTCCCCCCCATATCGTCTCTCCCACCCACATCCCTCCCCTTTCCCACTCCCTCTCCCCTTCCATTCACATGAGGATTCATTTTCGATTCTCTTTATATACAGAAGATCAGTTTAGCATACATTAAGTAAAGATTTCAACAGTTTGCTCCCACACAAACATAAAGTGAAATATAATAGATAATTTTTTAAATGCTGATGAAATCAGATCAGACCTATTGTCATGTTTAATCCCAGTAAGAGTCAAGTTGGGAATTGATAATTTCTTTTTTTTTTTTTACAGAAGATCAGTTTAGTATGCATTAAGTAAGGATTTCAACAGTTTGCACCCCCATAGAAACACGAAGTGAAAAATACTGTTTGAGTACTCATTATAGCATTCAGTCTCAATGTACAGCACATTAAGGACAGAGATCCTACATGAGGAGTAAGTGCACAGTGACTCCTGTTGTTGACTTTACAAATTGACACTCCTGTTTATGGCATCAGTAATCTCCCTATGCACCAGTCATGAGTTTCCAAGGCTATGAAAGCCTTTTGAGTTCACTGACTCTTATCTTGTTTAGACAAGGCCATGGTCAAGGTGGAGGTTCTCTCCTCCCTTCAGAGAAAGGTACCTCCTTCTTTGAAGACCTGTTCTTTCCACTGGGATCTCATCTTTCCACTGGGATCTCACTCACAGAGATCTTTCATTTAGGGTTTTGGTTTTTTTTTTTTTTTTTTTTCCAGAGTGTCTTGGCTTTCCATGCCTGAAATACTCTCATGGGCTTTTCAGCCAGATCAGAATACCTTTAGGGCTGATTCTGAGGCCAGAGTTCTGTTTAGGACATCCACCATTCTATGAGTCTGCTGAGTATCTCGCTTCCCATGTTGGATCACTCTCCCCTTTATTTATTCTATCAGTTAGTATTAGCAGGTACTAGACTTATTTATGTGCTTCCTTTGACTCTCAGTCCTTTCATTACGATCAATTGTGAACTGAAATTGATCACTTGGACTGGTGAGATGGCATTGGTATATGCTACCTTGATGGGATTAAATTTGAATCCCCTGGTATGTTTCTAACTCTACCATTTGGGGCTTGAGCATGTCCCAAATTGTACATCTCTTCCCTCTCTTATTCATACTCTTACGTTTAACAGGGATCACATTTCAGTTAAATTTCAACACTTAAGAATAACTGCGTATTAATTACAGAATTAAACCAGTCATATTAAGTAGAACAGACAAAATAATTACTAAGAGGGATAATGTATTAAGTTGTTCATTAACAGTCAGCATAGCCCTGACTGTTAATAAACTTTCCTCTTAACACTGCTTTTGCTGCGTCCCATAAGTTTTGGTATGTTGTGCTGTTATCCTCATTTACTTCCAGAAAAATTTTGATTTCTCTTTTAATTTCTTCTATGACCCATTGTTCATTCAGGAGCATGCTGTTCAATCTCCATGTGTTTGCGTATGCTCTAGGGATTCCTGAGTTGCTAATTTCCAACTTCATTCCTTTATGGTCTGAGAAGCTGCATGGTATGATTCTAATTCTTTTGGATTTGCTGAGACTTGCTTTATGGCCTAGTATGTGGTCAATCCTAGAGAAGGTTCCATGTACTGCTGAGAAGAATGTAAAATCTTTAGCTGTAGGATTGAAAGTTCTGTATATATCTGTTAGATCCATTTGGGCTATAGTGTCGTTTAAATCTACTGTATCCTTGTTGATCTTCTGTCCTATTGATCTGTCTATTTCTGAGAGTGGAGTATTGAAGTCCCCCAGTACTATTGTATTGGGGTCTAAGTCTCCCTTTAAGTCCGTTAACAAATCTTTTAGATAAACTGGTGCCCTGTAGTTAGGTGCATATACATTGATAATTGTTATATCTTCTTGTTGTATTGATCCCTTAATCATTATATAGTGTCCCTCTTTGTCTCTCTTTTTTTACGGTTTTTGTGGTAAAGTTTATGTTGTCTGATATTAAGATGGCTACGCCCACTCTTTTTTCATTTCTGTTGACATGGTATATCTTTTTTAAGGTAGCTTTCCTACCCACAAATTGATATTAACAAGATAAAAGTAACTGTTTCCCCTAAAATTTCCTGAAAGAAACTTGTGCTTCTGCCAAAATAAGAAATATATATACATATATATATATTTGATCTTTGTCCCCAGTTCCTGACATAAAGCTCCTAAATCCCTTAAAATTTCCTGAATGGTAAGAAATTCTTTTGTTCAAAGGAGGTCACTCTTGGCAAAGTCCCTAGATGGCTTAAGGATTGGGACCCACTGCCAGAAAGATCAAACCATAATTGGAAGTGTAGAACTTTAAGTCTCAATCCCCTACCTTGGGCAAGGAAGAGGGATTGGAGATTGAGTTAATAATGGAGATAAAATTTCTATATAAATCTCTAAATGGAGCTCAGAGCACTTTCAGGTTGGTGACATCCAGAAATGAGGAGGAAGCTCTGTGCACTTCCTCACAAACGGCCTTATGCATCTCTTCCACTTGTCTCTTCCTGAATTGTCTCCTGCATAGTAAAGCAGTAATAAGTAGAGCACTTTCCTAAATTCTATGAGTAATTCTAGCAAATGATCAAACATGAGGAGGGCAATGGTGGAAACCTCTGACTTTGTAGCCAAGTCACAGCACAGGTAACCTGAGGACCCCACACTTGCATCTGCCATCAGAAGGGAGGACAATCTAGTGGAAATGAGCCCTTAAACCTGTGGAGTCCGATGCTTCCTCCAGGTAGCTAGTGTCAGAAGTGAACTGACAATAGCAGCAATTGGAAAACTGCTATTGGAAAACACTCAGCTTCCTAGACATAACTTTCTGTTTAAGGAAAGATCAGTAATAACTTTTGGAAAGCTTTTCTAAATTCAACTTATGCTCAACTAATTATAGTAAATAATTAAAGTATGTGTTTAATGTTCCCTAAGAAGGTATTTAGTATCTTTGAATTGTTAATTGCCTAAAATACAAAATTTTAACAGTCTTTTTAGAAAATAGCAGTTCAAATGCACTTTCCTTTTGTTTGCATTTGGGAGCCATTTTTACCATAGCAAAATCTGCCACAGAGCTACAGGAAAAAAAAAAAATTCTAGTGACATCCCCCATGATTTTTGTCTCCTTCACGCAATGCATACGTAAACAGCTAGACTGCAGACACCACTTTGGAAATACGGCACTGCCCTATTTCTCCAGCCATCCTTTACTCCAACTGAACTTTAATTTGCAATCAACTAGGCAATTCTCTAAACTGTCAAAATGATTTTGAATTATGATCTCAAATTCTAAAGTTAGTTCATATCAAAGATGAGCACTTTGTGCTGAAAAGTAGCCCCAGATCATTCCTATACCAGACTTGTGAAAGTTTAAATCAAATAACCATTCATAAGAATATTTTGTTGATATGAATTAAACATCCTCAAAATATTTATTTCCCCTTGCCCTTAAATACAAATTCTAAGATTTTATCTTAAAGAATGATCACAAATGCATGCAATATTTTGTGCTCATTAGTGCTTTATGGAATTATTTATAACTACAAAAAACTGTAACCAGCTAAATAAATAATAATAGAGATTAAATTGTGATATCACAGAATTGAATTGAAAATGCTTTTGAAAATACTTAAATTATGGGGAAATGTTTCCCACTTAACTTTTATTAAATGTAGAGAAAATGTAAAGCAGTCAATCTAATAAAATGAAAAATTTGAAAAACTCCATAGATATACAGATATTATATAGTGAAAAATTTACAGGTAAAAGAGAAGAGGAAAGGAGAGGAAGAAAACAAGAAGGACTAGGAGGGAAGGGGAAAGGTGGAGAAAATAAGATAGAAAACCAAAATAAAGATAACTATTGAATAAGAGTCAAGGAATGAATCATATTAGTTTATTCTTTACACATTTCTGTAGTTCCCACATTTTTACAATAAACATTATAAAATATATGAGACAAAGCATTCTTAGTATTTACACTATAGTAGTATTCCCTTTTCTATATTTTTAAAGTAGAAATTATAGGACATACAGAAGAATGAAACTGAACCCTTATCTTACCCCACATTAAAAATCAGCCCAAAATGGATTAAAGGCTTAAATGTAATATCTAAAACTGTACAAGTATTACAAGATAACATTGGGGGATAGCCTCTTGACATTGGTCTTGGCACAGATGATTTGGCCATAGTCCAAAAAGCACCCACAACAAAAGTAAAAGCATAAAAATAGGATTATATCAAATTTTCAACACTTCTGTAAAGCAAAGAAAACATTCAACAAAGTGAAGAGAAAACTTAGAAACAGGATAAAATAGTTTCAAATCATACATCTGATAGTGGACTGATATCCAAAATATATAAAAAACTCAAAAAATTTAATAACGAGTGAACAACCCAATTAAAATGGGCAAAAATTTGGCTGGCATTGTGGTTTGTGAGGTTAAGCTACCAAATGTGATACCAGCATCCCATGTCAGAGCACCAGTTCAAGCCCTAGCTGCTCTGCTTCTGATCCAGCTTCTTACTAATGTGCCTTGGAAGGCATCTGGACCTCTACCACCCACATGGGAGACCTAAATGGACTTCTGGGCTCCTGACTTTGTCCTGGCCCAGCCTTGGTCAAACTAGCAAGTGAACCAGCAGAAGGAAGAACTCTCTCTTTGTCTTTGTCTGTCTCTTCTCTCTCTGTCATTCTGCCTTTCAAATAACTAATTTTTTGTTCAAATGGGCAAAACCTTTGAATGCTCACTTCACAAAAAACATGCACAAATATCAAACAGGTATATGAAAACGTGCTCAACATTACTAATCATCAGGGAAATGCAAATTAAAACTACAATGAACTATTACCTCATACCTGTTATAAAGTCTATTATCAAAAAGACCAACAAGTGTCTGGCATCTGGCCTAGAGATTAAGCTGCCCACATCACTTAATTGGGGTAGGGGATGCTTGAGTTTGATATTCAGCTCTACTCCTGACTTGAGCTTCCTGTTAATGTGAATCCTTGGAGACAAATAATGTCTCAAGTGATTGGGTTCTTGCTATCCATCTGGGAGACTTGGATGCCTCTTGGCTTAGGCCCCAGACAGGGATCATTGCCTGCAGTGGAGTAGTTAACCAACTGTTGGGAGCTTTCTCTTGGTCTGTCTCTCTGCCTCTCAAATATTAAAAAAAAAAAAAAGACAAAAGATAAGTGTTGGCAAGGATATGTTGAAAAAGAATCTTTTAGACCACAGGGAATGAAGCTGGAAATTAATAATTTATGAATCTCTAGAAAATATGCAAGCACATGGAGACTGAACAACACACTCCTGAATGAAGAGTGCATCATAGGGGAAATCAAAAAGGAAATCAAAAAAACTGACAATGACATTACTATATATCAAAATTTATGGACCAAAACAATAGTAGTTTTTAAGAGGGAAGTTTATAGTTGGGGCCTGTGCCATGGCTCACTTGGCTAATCCTCCATCTGCAGCACCGGCATCCCATATGGATGCCGGGTTCTAGTCCCGGCTGCTCCTCTTCCAGTTCAGCTCTCTGCTGTGGCCCGGGGAGGCAGTGGAGGATGGTCCAGGTGATTGGGCCCTGCACTCACGTGGGAGACCAGAAGGAAGTACCTGGCTCCTGGCTTCAGATAGGCGCAGCACCGGCCGTAGCAGCCATTTGGGGGGTGAACCAGTGGAAGGAAGACCTTTCGCTCTGTCTCTCTCTCCTACTGTCTAACTCTACCTGTCAAATAAGTAAAAAATAAATAAATAAAAAATAAAAAGCAGGAAGTTTATAGCAACCAGTGCCTATATCAAGAAATTAGAAATGCATCAAATAATCAATCAATGCATCTCAAGGAATTAGAAAAACAAGCCAAACGGAAAATTAGCAGGAGGAAAGAAAGAATTAACATTAGAGAAGAAATAAACAAAACTGAAACAAAAGATCAATAAAGAGCCAGTTATTTGAAAAGATAAACAAAATAGATATACCACTATTGGACCAACTAGCCAAAAAAAAAAAAAAAAAAAAAAAAAAAACAGAAAAAGAGGGGAATCCCCAACTCAATAAAATCAGAGATGAAAAAAGGAGATGTAACAACAAATACCTCAGAAATAAAAAGAATCATCTGGGATGACTGCAAACAGCTATATGACAAAAATATTGGCAAATCTAGAAGAAATGGACAGATTCATTCCTGGACACATACAATCTACCAAAATTGAGTCAAGGAAACACAGAACACCTAGACAGACCAATAAACAAGACACAGACAGAAACAGTAATAAAGACCCTCCCAAAAAATAAAAGGCCAAGACTGGATGGCTTCACTGCTGAATTCTACCAGACTTTTAAAGGACTAATTTCAATTCTTCTCAAACTATACAAAACCACTGAAAGGGAAGGAATCCTCCCAAACTCCTTCTATGAGGCCAGCATCACTTTAATTCCAAAACCAGAAAAAGATACAACAAAGACAGAGAACTATAGACAAATATCCCTGATGAACATGGATGCAGAAATATTCAACAAAATACTAGCTAATTGATTCCAACATACATCAGAAAGATCATTCACCTGGTCCACATAGGATTTATTCCTGGTATGATGGGATGGTTCAACATACACAAATTAACAGATGTGATATATCATATTAAAAATTGAAGAATAAAAACCATATGATTATCTCAATAGATGCAGAGAAAGCAGCTGATAAAATGCAACATCATTTCTTGATAAAAACCTTAAGCAAAATGTGTATAGATGGAAGATTCCTCACTGCATTCATGGCAATATACAATACACACACACTCAGGATCATATTGAATGAGAAAAATCCTCTAAGTTCCAGAACTACACAAAGATGCCCAGGGTTATCATTGCTATTGATATAGTTCCAGAACTTTTAACCAGAGCCATTAGGCAGGAGGAGGAAATCAAAGGGATATAATGTGGAAAGGAAGAAGTCAAATTATCCCTGTTTAAACGACAGATATCATCTTTTCCCTGATCTGTGGTAACTAATAGAGTGCCTAAAATATAATGTATTGGGATGAAATTGACATTTTGAGATTCAATGATTGTTTACAGCTCTTGACTACTCTTGAGGAACAATGTTTTTTTCTTCATACTATTTGTTGAACCCTTTATTTAGTGAGTATAAAGTAAACTGAAAATAAATCTTTGTAAAAAATTAGAGGTGGGAATAGGAGAAGGAGGAGGAAGAAAGGTGAGAGCGTGGGCAGAAGGGATGGAGGGTAAGGTGGGGAATATCACTATGTTAATAAATTTGGATATGAAATACATGAAATCTACATAATTTAAATAATTTTTTAAAAAATTGTTTTTGCTATTTGCCATATGGAAACAACCCAGATGTCCATCAACTGATGACCGGATAAAGAAATCGGGGTCTATGTATATATGTATATGTATATGTATTTGTATATATATGGTATTGAATACTACTCAGTGTAAAAAAAGAATAAATATCTGTCTCTCCCTCTTATTGTCTGTAACTCTACTTCTCAAATAAATAAATAAAATCTTTAAAAAATGGGCAAAAACTTGAACATTTTTCAAAAAAAAATTCAAGTGGCCAACAGACACATAAAAAAATGCTTAAGATCACTAGACATCAGAGAAATTCAAATCAAAACCACAATGAAGTTTCACATTACCCCTGTTAGAAGGGCTCTCATACAGAAATCAACAAACAAAACATGCTGTCAAGGATATGGAGGAAAAGGTTCCCTAATCCACTCTTGGTGTGAATGCAAACTAATAAAGCCATTGTGGAAAACAGTATGGAGTTTCCTCAGAAATCTATATATAGATCTACCATATGACCCAGCAATCCCATTCCTGGGAATTTACCCAAATGAATGAATTCAGCATATGAAACAGTTAGCTCCATGTTTGTTATACCTCAATTCACATTACCTAACATACTGAATCAACCCAGATGTCCATCAACTGATGACTGGATAAATAAATCCGGGTGTGTGTGTGTGTATATATATATATATATATATATATATATATAGTATTGAATACTACTCAGTGTAAAAAAAAAATGAAAACCTGTAACAAAATGGTGCAACTAAAAACCATTATACTTAGTGAAAAAGCCAGTCACCTAAAGAGAAATACTTAAGTTTTCCCTGATGTGTGGTAACTAATAAAACACCAAAAATGAAATATATATGAGCAAAATTGACATTTGGAGATTTGATTATTATTTACAGTCCTTATTACTTACAGTCTACTACTGAAGAACAATGTTTTTTTTTTTCTTCATAGTATTTGTTGAACTTCTTCCTTAGTGTATGGTTATTCTTTAGAGTATAAAATAAACAAGGTCTATCATTGTAAAAATTAAAGAATAAATAGGAAGGTGGGGGCAGGGTGGAAGAGAGGGTGGGAGAGAGGGTAGGGTGAAAAATATCACTATGTTCCTAAATCTGTATGTATGAAATGTGCGAAATTTGTTCAACTTAAAAATTAATTTAAAAAATTTTAGAAAGATACAAAGTTTCACTTAGACACAATGAAATCCTTTCGGAAAACAATGGTGTGACAGGAGGACTATAGTTACTAATATGTCATATATTTGAAAATTGATAACAGAGTAGACTTTAAGTGTTCTCCCTACAGAAAGAAATCCGTATATAGGGTGACAGATGCTAATTATCTTGTTTTAATCACTTCAAAACATATTTATATATTAAAAAACATATACATAAGCATATATCAAAACACTGAATACAATAAATATATTCAATTTTGTTTCTCAATCATAAGTAAATAAATTCATGGAGAAAGCCTCAGAGGTCTACAACAATCATTTTTTGGCTGTGATAAGAAGCCTAGGCTACAAGGTTCACATCCTCAATACTGAGATAGTTTCAACTGCAAAATAAACTATTAACAAAATTCAACAAGAGCTTAAAAGGGGAGGGATGGAATATTAATAAAAGAATAGTACATTAAATGTATTCAGAAATTTTAAACTATCAAAATGCTTTCAGAATTAAAGAAATACAAGACCCTGGTATAAGAATTTTGCTTCTGAGTTTCAGTAATTTACCCTCCTAATTCACTTGTCCCAAATGCCACTAAACTTGTTGACTTCAGACATTTACATGGTCCAAAAGTGATGCACACATCCCTTTATCCACATGTGTTTAGTGTTTCTTACACTGATTCAAAGGAAAAAATGGATTTTGGAGGTCTAGCAGAAAAAAAAAAAAAACCCACAATGACCAAGCAGCAAATTACTAACCATTGTATTTTCAATGTCATGCTACTAAATACATGAATGAATGAGTGAGTGAATATATACATTTAGTCAATGCAGTCAAAAAGCTCCTTGGCCAGCTCTGAACCCTGGCTCACATCCGTAAGCCTCTGTTAATTATCTACTAGGAAGGATGACATGGGAGGCAAAACTAGGTAACCTGAAGACCTTCTATCTTTCTTCATTCAGGGAGGCATCCTTTCTTGATCACTTCAGTGAGCCTATATCCTCCAAACATGCCATTCTGTAGTATACTCTTCAACTTTGAACAAAAGGACTTCTGAGTAAAATTCAAGATAGATGAAATCTAACTCACACAATTTTAAGTAAAAAGGTAAGTACAAGAAAGAAAACCAAATTTTATCTCTTGTGAGCCCTACAATAAATACTTGTCTTGCCAGTAAAGCAAGAAACTGAAGGACATTGAAAAACATTCCTTAAATCACTGAGATGACAATGATAAAACAAAGTATCAGTGCTGGAGGAAGTCTCCATGCATTAATCAAATATCAGTCGGGTACAGCAGAGCACTGGCAATACCAGAACAGAAAGATATTACAAACTGTGGGGATAATTAGTTTCAGTAAAGTGTGGACAAGGTCTAACATGTAATTTTTGGATTAGATCCAGCTGACAAATTCTCTAATTATTGTTATAGTTTTAGTACATACTGTACTGTGAAGTGTTCAGCAGATTAACTCAAATAAAATTTTACATAAAAGAATCAGGAATTACTAAGATTTCAAATCTCTCTACTAATTATTAAGAGGCCTTTCAAAGGCTTTCTAGAAAAGTGTCTGTGCATGACAGGAGGCTTGGAAAGATAAAAGAAAACCGGCCTTTTTTTTCATTCTGTCTCATTCTCATCAAAACAAGCCAACTATCATTTTCTTCTTGTTGAAACAAGTTGACTAATCATAGGTTTTAACTATCCACGAGATTGTTTTATTTATGTCTCTACTCCTAACTTCTTATTTCTGATAATTTCTTTGGTCATAGAGAAAATTTCTTCCTGGATTATGGCAAAATTTTATGTGGGAAAAATCCATCATACACATTTGGTAGTTAGCAAAAGTACACTAATTCAAACATGCAGAGTCATCTATATATAGCATAATCAGAAATCATCTTCCACTACACAAATCCATAAAAGGAAAGTACACAGATACTAGTAACACATATTTAAAGAAAAAATGTTTTGGAAGATCTGTTAAGTGTGGCCCAGTAAAACCATTATTTCTAATAATGGGCATACTGATAATGGACACAATCCTTATCACAAACACAAGCACATTGCTCACAAGGTATATAAAAACTCCAACTATATATCTCAAATCTATAAATTCTACAAATTTCAATTGTGAGGTTACATTCTAGAAGCAATATGAAGAAGACCACAAAACAAATCCAGAAAATAAAGAAATGGTGATGCCTTGGGCTATCTTCTGCCAGCAAGAAGGCCATCAGCAGATGAAGCCCCTCAACCTTACATCCCAGAACTGGGAGCCAAATAAAACTATTTGCTTTAAAAGTAGCCTGACTCGTGTATTTCATTACTGCTTCATAAAAGTTTAAAAAATGCAAAACATTTATAAAATATACTCTTGGTAAGACACACACTCACACAGAATCAAACCTATTCATGGTGATAAAGACACCCTACAAAAATCACACTCAATGACTACACATTGAAAGCTTTACTTCTAAGATTGGGAACAAAACTAGAGAATCCACTCTGACCATTTTTAATGGCTTTTCTAGGAATTACAGATGTTAAAATACAGAAAGGAAAGAAATCCATAGAAATTGCAAATAAAGAAGCAAAATTCTCCTTAATAAAAATGACTATTATTAATACAGACATGACTGTCTATGGAAAATCTAAGGAATCATAAATAAAGTTATTATGTTTGTGAGTGAATTAGATAGGTCACCAGATACAAGATCAGGAATTGGAGCTGTGACAGTAGGTTAAACAGTTTCCCGTGAGGCCAGCATTCCATACCAGCAGAGCACAGATTTAAGTCCTGGCTGCTATGCTTCAAATCGGTTTCCTGCTAATACATCTGGGAAAGCAGAAGTTGACTCAAGTATTTCAGCCTCAGGGCCGATGCTGTGGCATAGTGGGTAAAGCCGCCTCTTGCAGTGCTGGCATCTGATATGGACACTGGTTTGAGTCTCAGCTGCTTTACTTCCCATCCAGCTCTCTACTATGGCCTGGGAAACCAGTAAAAGATAGCCAAGTCCTTGGGCCCCTGCACCCACATGGGAGACCCAGAGGAAGCTCCTGGCTCCTGCCTTCAGGTCTGCGCAGCTCCGGCCCTTGCTGCCTACTAGAGAGTGAACCAGCAGATGGAAGACCTTTCTCTCTCTTCCTCTGCCTCTCCTTCTCTCTCTGTGTAACTCTGACTTTCAAATAAATAAATAAATCTTAGAAAAAAAAAAGTATTGTGGCCTCTACCACTCCCACGGAAGACCATGGAGTTTCTGGCTACTGGCTTTGTCATGATCCAAACCTGCATATACAGACATTTGGGTATTGAGGCAGAGGGTGGAAGATCAAAAATCAATCTCTCTCTCTCTCACTCTCGCTGTCACTCTCTGTCATTCAGCATTTCAAATGAATAAAATCTTTAAAACAAGGCACAAGGTCAATATGAAAAAATCTATTACATGTCTATATAAAATTTATCTAAATTTAAATAAAATACTTGGGATGTATTTAGAACTATATATGACAAAATTTTACCTTGAAAACTATACAACTTTGTACAGTGAAATTAAAATCTGAAAATTTTTTATATTATGATCTTAATTCACCCTAAATTGCTTTATAAATACAATTTAATCAAAATTTGAACCAACTTTATTGTAGAACCTGATGAATTAATTCTAAAGCTTATATCAATGTTCTTAAAAGTAGAATAGCTAATCTGAAGAAAATACAGAGCTTGGGGCTGGCGCAATCGTGTAATGGGTGAAGCCATTGCCTGTGTCTCTGGCATCTCATGTGGGCACCAGTTTGAGTCCTGGCCGTTCAAATTCTGATCCAGCTCTCTTCTATGGCCTGGGAAAGCAGTAGAAGATGGCCCAAGTCCTTGGGTCCTTGCACTCACGTGAGAGATCTAGAAGAAGCTCTTGGCTCCTGGCTTTGGACTGGCAGTCATAGCTCCAGCCACTGCAGCCACCTGGGGAATGAACCAGTGGATGGAAAACCTCGCACTCTCTCTCTCTGCCTTTGTCTCTCTGTAACTCTGCCTTTCAAATAAATAAATAAATCTTAAAAAAAAAAAAAAAAAAGAAAAGAAAGTACAGGTACAGAGCTAGAAGAGTCAAGCTGTTTAACTGCAACACTTAACAGGCAGACTCAACAATCAAGGCAGTGTGGGTATTAGAATAAAGATTGACAAATAGATCAACAGAACAAAACACACATTTCACTTGATTTTAAACAAGATCACCATAGCAAATAGGAAAGTAAAGTCTTTTGAACAAATGGTACTATAACAACTAATTAAGCGTATGAAAAAAATGAACATTGACACTATTCAGACATTACACAAAAATTAAATTTAGCTAAACTACAGATTTAAGTGTAGAAATAAAAATTAGAGGGGTTCCATTGTGGTGCCATTTACAAAGACATCATCCCAAGTCACAGTGTCAGTTTGAGTTGTGGATGCCGACCTAGCCTCCTCCTAACATGCCTGGGAAGGCAGTGGAGGATGTC
Source organism: Oryctolagus cuniculus (assembly GCF_964237555.1). Lineage (NCBI taxonomy): Eukaryota > Metazoa > Chordata > Mammalia > Lagomorpha > Leporidae > Oryctolagus > Oryctolagus cuniculus. The sequence goes on from NC_091436.1 coordinate 94,889,818, forward strand.
CTAAGTGCTTGGGCCACCGACTCCTATTTGGGATACCAAGATGGAGTTCCTGGCTCCTGGCTTCAACCTGGGCCAGACCTGCCTAATACAGTAATTAGGTTAGTGAGGTTGAAAGATCTCCTGCTGTCTGTCATGCTGCCTTTCAAATAAAAATATAAATAAATTTTAAAAATAATAAGCATAACAGTAAAACTAGAAGAAATCACAGGAGAATGTCTTCAAAATATTAGGGGATAGTAAAGATTTCCAGAAAGATCATTAAAAGCAGTTATCTTTAGGGAAACATTGATAAATTTCATTTCATCAAGTCATTGTCTCTCATAGTGTCCATTTCACTTCAACAGGGTTCCTTTTATGTGCACAGTTAGCTGTCATCCATCAGGGAGAACAAATGATATTTGTCCTTTTGGGACAGGCTTATTTCACTCAGCATGATGTTTTCCAGATTCCTCCATTTTGTTGCAAATGACTGGATTTCATTGTTTTTACTGCTTTATAGTATTCTATAGAGTACGTATCCCATAATTCAATGACTTGATCAGCCCTTGTCCTGACTGCTGAGGAACAACTTAATACTTTATTCCTTTTAGTATTTTTTCTGTTCTACTTAATGCCATTGGTTGAACTCTTTCATTAACACACAATTATTTAAATTTAACTGAAAAGTGATCCCTGTTAAATATAAGAGTGGGAATAATAGAGGGAGGAGATGTACAGTTGGCACAAGCTCAATCAGACTTACCCCTAACGGTAGAGTTAGAAACGTGACAGGGGATTCCAATCCAATCACATTAACGTGGCAGGTACCAATGCCATCTCACTAGTACAAGTGATCAGTTTCAGTTCATAATTGATCACAGTGATAGGATTAAGTGCCAAAGGGATCAGATAAATAAGACTAGTGTCTGCTAATACTAACTGATAGAATTAAAAAGGACAGAACAATCCAACATGAGAAGTGGGATACACAGCAGTCTCATGGAATGGCAGATGTCCTAAACAGAACTCTGGCCTCAAAATCAGCCCTGAAGGCATTCAGATCCGGCTAAAAAGCCCAGGAGAGTATTTCAGGCATGGAAAGCAAAGACACTCTAGAAAAAAAAAAAAAAAAAAAAAAACCTAAATGAAAGATCTCTGCGAGTGAGATCCCAGTGGAAAGAACGGGGCCATCAAAGAAGGAGGTACCTTTCTCTGAAGGGAGGAGAGAACTTCCACTTTGACTATGGCCTGGTCTAAATAAAATCGGAGTTGGCGAACTCAAGAGGCTTCCATAGCCTTGGTAGCTCATGACAAGAGCCTCGGGTGATTACAGACATCATAAATAAGTGTCAATTGTTAAATCAACAACCGGAGTCAGTGTGCACTTACTCCCCATGTAGGATCTCTGTCCTTAATGTGTTGTACTATGTGAATTAACGATAAAACTATTACTCAAACAGTACTGTATACTTTGTGTGAATTAACGGCATAACCAATACTCAAACAGTACTTTATACTTTGTGTTTCTGTGTGGGTGCAAACTGTTGAAATCTTTACTTAATATATATACTAAATTGATCTTCTGTATGTAAAGATAATTGAAAATTAATCTTGATGTGAATGCAACGGGAGAGGGCGCGGGGGATGGGATGGTTGCAGTGGAAGAGTGGTTATGGGGGGAAAAGCTGCTATAATCCAAAAGTGGTACTTTTGAAATTTATATTTATTAAATAAAAAATTAATAATTTTAATAATAATAGTTTTATTAATTTAATTATTAATAATTTTAATACTTTCTTTGTAATTTAAAAATTGCAAAGAAAGAGATAATGAGAACAAAGATCCCACATGAGGAGTAAGTACACAGTGACTCCTGTTGTTGACTTAACAATTTGACACTCTTGTTTATGGCATCAGAAATCTCCCTAGGCTCTAGTCATGAGTTGCCAAGGCTATGGAAGCCTCTTGAGTTCACTGACTTTGATCTTATTTAGACAAGGTCGTAGTCAAAGTGGAAGTTCTCTGTCCTTAATGTGTTGGCCAATGTGAATTAATGCTATAACTAGTACTCAAACAGTATTTTATACTTTATGTTCTGTGTGGGTGAAAACTGATGAAATATTTAGTTAATATATACTAAATCGATCTTCTGTATATAAAGATAATTGAAAATGAATCTTGATGTGAATGGAATGGGAGAGGGAGTGGGAGATGGGAGGGTTGCGGGTGGGAGGGAAGTTATGGGGGGGGAAGCCATTGTAATCCATAAACTGTACTTTGGAAATTATATTTACTAAATAAAAGTTTAAAAAAGAGATAATGAGGAAGATTTTTTCAGGAAAGTAAAGAAAATAAATTGTCAAAAGTTATACAACTGTTTATGGTGAAAAGCCATAATACAGAGAAGGCAGGTTTATGATCTAAGCCCTGTTTTAGTATTATGAAAACTAGCCAAATCTGAGATGCTGATAGAAATAGCTGATAGGCAACTGGCACTTTTTGTGTGCTTAAAAGCTCCATCAGAAAGAGAATGAACTTACTGTACTAGCTATATTCCTTTGATTGAAATCCTGATTCTCTAAAATAATGGGGAGTAGTTGGTTCTTTATCTGAACCATAGTCAGACTCTTGTCTTCTTGAGACCAATCTTGATTAGAATTCTTGATCTTCTTGGGACCAATCTTGAAGCCAGCACTTTTCATTTTATGACAAGCAGAAAGGTGTTAAAACCAAAATAAATAGGCTGATAGGTGGCACTGAATTAGGTAGCACAAGTCTTCATCCCAATGTGCTCTGGCTAAGGTGTGTGGGAAGCTATGATTCCATACTTGCTATGCTATGTGTGATGTTTACTGCCTGTTTTTAGATTATAATTGTAATTTGTATAGTTCAAACCATTTTACATTTTAAGATATTTTAACTAATAAACTTTGTTTCACAAATCAAAAAAAATCATTTAATCATAATGAAGCATGCTTCTAATCGAAAGACATCATTACGAAAAAGAAAATGAGGAAGTACAAGCAAAGAGGAGACAATCACTAGATGCAGAGACAAAGAGAAGTTCTACATATTTTCAGCATTTAAGATATTCATCAGTATTAAAAAGGGACTTAGATGCAGAATATATGAAAAATTTCTACAAATCTTTAAGGAAAAATACAAGGAACCCAACTAAAAAATGGGAAAGACACTAATACATATCTGTCTTAATCTGTTTTTTTACTGCTGTAACAAATACCTGAAATCAAGTAACTTATAAACAAGAGAATGTATGTCTCATATTAGAAGGGTCTAGAAAGTCCAAGATGAAGGTGTCAGTGGGTTCTCTGGTGAGTACTCTTCTTTGCTTCCAGGATAGAAACTTGCTGCTGAATATTCCAGCTGGGACAAATGTTGCATGGTCATATGGTAAAAGGGACAGAAGTGGTAAATCCACTCACTCAAGCCTTCTAGAAGGGCCCTAATCACCTCCATGAGCTCTGCCATCATCACTTGTAAAGGCCTAATCTCTACAATATCACAATGTCCATTTGGTTTCCACATATGAATTTGAGGGCATACATTCATACCACAGCAATGTCACAAAAGAAGATACAGGAATGGTCAATAATCTCAGTGATATGGATTAATAATATTAGTTGTCAGAGAAACACAAGCTAAAACCACAGAGAGACACTTATTCATAATTCAAGAAGAGATAACTTTACGAAGCATGTGAAGCAACTGGAACTCCCACACAAAGCTGGTGGAAATGTAATATGACGTGACCAGTTTTAGAAAAAACTTCAGTTTCTATTAAACATATACTTCCCCATTATCCAGCAAATCCACTCCTATTTATCTGAGATACATTATATGTCATAAACACTTACACAATACTGTTTATAGAAAGTGTATTAATTATATACAAAAACTGGAAATACCACTAGGTATTGAATACATGCAATGAGCAGAAAAAATGTGGTGTATCCATGCAATTAAATTTTACTCAGTGATGAAATGAAGTGAAGCACTGATACATTCAACATTGTGCCCAAATCTCCAGATATACTGAGTAATAAAGATATGCAAGTGTTAGAGACAGGAGACAGTTAAGATTTAACCCTAGGTGGATAGCTAGGGACATGGGCCCAAGTAACTCAAGCCTGACGTGCAGAGGGAGATCCAAGCCTCATGTACTGAGGGAGACTCAAATCTGACATACAGAAGAAAACACAAGCCCTGCATACTCCTGTAACAAAATGACTCACTATTCAAAAACGAGATAGAGATAGTGAAAATAAAAAGAATGCATTGTAGCTGGGCCCGTCCAGCTCTAGATTCCAAAACACCAGCAACAAGAAGGCCATCAGTGACTAGTTGACATATTTGCAAAACTCTGTACAAACTTCCTCACAGCCCAGAGGATATAAATCCCTACACAACTTCCACTCAATGGGATTCCTGCTCAAGAACCCCTCCTACTATGGTAGCTTTCCTTTGCTTCAATAAAACTTCGCTTTCTCTTTTTGACTAATAAACCTTCCATCCTTCTTACCCTGCATTGTCCATGTTCCTCATTGTTTACCAGACAGGAATCTGAATGGCTGGAACTACAAATTACTGCATCTTCTATTGGGGGCTCATCCTAAATGGTCTAAAGTTGAGTAAAGATGGACTGCATCTGCTTCTCTTTTTTTTTTTTTTTTTTTCAGAGATATTTGCTCTCCACCATAGTTCTCTATCAAATAAAAACAATGGGCCTCTCGTGCAGACAGCACAGCTGCTGATCTTAAAGACTCAGAGGTTAGGCTTGCTGAGAGTTGGGTGCAGGTTTCATCAATCCCCCTTTATCTTCCTGGCACTGGGAATGTTGGTCAGTTTTCTTTTGGGAAGGTTTATCCAACATGTGAGACTGTTGAATAAACTAATGGTTTCTGGCCAAAGCAAGATCCTGGCATTACTTAAAGGCTCCTTGACTGGACCTGGATCCTGACAGTCCATCAGGGTGTCAAAACAGAGATCTGCTTCTTTGTTTTCTTTCTGCTTCTTGTCCAGCTATAACTTCTGGCTGTGCCTTTTGCCCTGCAAGCTCCCCACTTTTCCTCAATCACTAATCCTCACTAATCACTAATCCTCACTAATCTCTTCTGGACTCCTAGGTACCTTCTAAAAGCTGAAGTGACCATTCCCATTTCATTGTCTCCTTAGACACCAGTCACCTGCCTGCCCGAGCTGTGGTGGGCCATGTTTGCCTATGCTCTCTATTTTCAGCTGCTGGGTAGCAATTGACCAGAGATCTCTTATTTTCGGATTCACTTCTAAAAGTTTCTCCTTAAGACCCATCTCTTAGAGATGGCCTACTGGAGCAAGTTTTTCTCCTCCCACCAAGTTGCTCTCTCCACTATTGTCCTTGCCAAATTGCCTTGGCACTGAAAAAAACACACTTTCCTTACAGATTCTTGTTTTTAGAGTTCCAGCTGAGGGGCTTTTTCAGAGGCATAGTTTCAGATTGTACCCCTCCAGTGATGGCAAATATAAAGCAACTTAAGAAGGATGTTCACATCCCAGAGAATTAAAGGCAGAGGTAGAGGCACAGGTAAGAGTGTTCACACTTGTTCTACAATCTCTCTTCGCTGTGGGCTCCATGACAGCATACTGCCACAGCCCAGGAACTTGAGGGACATCTCAAGGGGCAGAGGTAGAAACTTAGGGATGCCTTGTTTCTTGTCCTCTCATTTCAGATGAGCAATAGGCCATCTTCAGCATGCATCCCTTTGGAGTGTATCATAGACAGTAGGATTCTTTTGATCCTCACATCTTGAAGAAAAAACATCTGGTCTTTTCTAGCACCAAGAGTGTGGCCAGAATACAAGATGGATGACAGAGATTTGACCCCCAGAATTAAGTGTTAACTATAACACCATCCTTCCACTAAACCTCCTCTTTCGCAAGGCAGGAAAATGGTTTAGGATCCCTTATGTACAGGATTCTTAGCCCTGAGAGATAAGCCAGAAGTTTACCAACTCTGTAAAGCAGATCCAGTGCTTCTAGCAGCAGTTACTAGCAAGACCCCAAATACCTCCCTGCCTCCATCCACCATGTTGCCTACACCAATCCTGCATACTGCTCCTGTTCCCTCATGCCCTTCCATCCCAGACTAACTGTTAGCAAACAGCACAAGAGATCGTCAACTTCTTTTTCACCCAACCAGGAGGTTCCAGAGGGCCCAGTCACCCCACATACATCCAGGTTCTATTTTTTTTCTGAGGACCTTAGACAGATAAATTAAGATTCGGGAAGATTTTCAGATGACCCTTATAAGTACACAGATTCTTTCCAGACTTTAATGGATGTCTATGTATTCTCCTGGAAAAATTTAACATTACTCCTAAATCAGACCCAAACAGGGACTGAGAAACAGGCTGATTTCCAAGCTGAAAACACTTTTTGTGATAAACTTTATATGATTTTACTTCCTCACTTGATGAAGATGGCCAAGGGTCACCATATCCCATAGGAAAGCAGGCTGTCCCTCTGGAGAGACCTTACCATAAATGGAAACCAGATGATCCTATAGATGACTGGAAGTGAAAGAACTCCACTGCTTGTCTCTTAGTGGAACTGAGAAAGACCAAGATCAAGGTCTTAAATTACTTCAAGCTATCCATTACTGACCAAGGCCCAGAAGAAAAATCCCTTGCCCTTCTTAAAGAGACTGAAAGAGGATTGAGTCAAACATACCTCCCTATCTTCCCAACTCAGTGAAAGAACAAGCAATCCTAAATGACTTAGTCAACATCAGATATCAAAGGACAGCTTCAAAAACAGTCTACTGCACCTGAGAGCACATGAAAAATCCTCCTAAAGGTCACCACTTCGGTCTCTTATAAGCAGGACCAGGAGGAGATTCAACAACAAGAAAAAAAGGATTAAAAATGGTCACAGCTCTGGTAGCAGCCTTATGACCACACCAAACTGAGGATCCCCAGGGGTCTCCAAAGTGCCATGGCTATGGTCAGATGGAACACTTTAAAAAGAAATTTCCACATCCCCATCACCAGAGAAAACCCCCAAGGCCCTGTCTTCTTTATAATGGGGATCACTGAAGGTCTGACTTCTCCAAGAGAACAAGGCCCCTAGGGTTGGGGCCCCCTACTCCTATGACCCCAGAACTAAAGGGACCCTGGACTTTTCCTAGAGGCTTCTACCATCCAGATCATCAGCACTCAGGAACTCTGGGTGGACATAACTGTTTAAAAGAAAGAAGTCTGTCTCCTCCTAGATATTTTATCTGCTTTGTCTGTTCCTCTCGCAAGTCTGGGTCTCTCCTCTTACCTTAATTTGACTGGGAGAGGCATTTTAGTAAAGCCCCTGCTTAAATATTTCACCCAGCCCCTAAACTGTAACTCTGATATCAAAACAAAACAAAATAAAACAAAAGAAGAAAATTGCTTTTAAAGTTACTATGGTTTAAAATACTGTAAATGATACTTCTCTCTTAATTCAGAGGTGTCGGAAGACTGATAAATTAAAGGAACCAGGAGATTTTTTAAAAGTTGTGGAAAAAGCTATAAGCATGAGAATGAAAAGGGTACCAAAAATTTATAAGAATAAAATGGACATCTTGTGAATTGCTTGTTGTTTTTAGGATGTGTTTATGCTACAGTGGAACTGTGCTCTTTCTGCTTTTTACTTGTCAAATATGATGGTTAGCAGTGCATTAATCTCGCACTATAGGGTAGATGGAAATTATGTTTTTGCAAAAGTTAAAGAAAAAATGAAAGGAAGGAAGGAAATTGAGGGAGGAAGAGAGAAGGAGGAACGTATGGTTATCATCTTAGAATTTTATCTACAAAATACATGAAATCTGTCCTCTTTATATTAACAAAAAATTTAAAATTCATGAAATGACAGAAAAGCATGTTATGGAAGGTTTGTGGAGTATAAATATTGTGGGAAATTGTGAAGAAGGTATAAGCTTGAGAATGCTTTCTTGAGTATAAAAAAGAATTTTTTGATAAAGGATTTTTTGATAGAAAAGGGAACTGAAGGACTAAGTATTTTGTAGAAGGCTTATGGAAGTTAAATGCTGTGGGAGAAAAAGTTGTAGAGTTCTTGATTAGAAAGAAAATCCATGAAATAAGGAAAATTATATTGTAAAAGTTTTATGAAAGTTAAATGCTGTGGGAGAAAGAACATTATTTTATAGCTGGCATCTGTATCTAAAAAGTCCAGAAAACAAGACTGCCTGATGCTCTCCCTGTTTTATGATGTATTTAACTGTGCTAAGTAACAGGAGCCTATGCTGATGTCACATGCTAAATGAGTCATAAAGGAGTCAGTATCATCTGCCTATTTGAAAATGTTTGAATGGTCATCTTAACTCTAAGTAGAGATGGCTTTGCAACTTTGTGAAAAATTCTCAGATAAATTATTACTTTTGACTAAGTGGTTTAAATCTTTGGCAATGAAATGATGCCGAATTTCTGAAAGGTCTGATGTTTAATGTTCCATGGTCAATCACTTTGAATAGGGCATAGATTCAGAGTTGACCCATCCCCCATGGTTTCACACATGATCTTGCAGCCACAGGCTGCTACAGTAAATAAATAAATAATAAATAAAGGTATGTTTTTGCCCTGCCCAAGCTGCCAGCTGCTTTCCCTAATTAGAAAATCAGCCCTCAGGTCCAAACTTAAAAGTCACTAAAATGCACCACCCTTCAATCACTCAGGAGACAGCTGAACCAAACAACTTAGGGACTGTTTGCTTTCTCTCACTTAGATAATTCTCAGATAGGAAGATACCATATTTATCTACCCTGAATTTCTCTCTTGCACATAAAAAACACCCCTTCTAAATGTTAATCAGTACAACCATTATGGAAGACAGTATGAGGACACCTCAAAAATCTGAAAATAGATCTACCCTATGACCCAGCCATCCCACTCCTAGGAATCTACCCAAAAGAAATGAAACCAGCATATGAAAGAGTTATTTGTATTTCATGTTTATTGCAGCTCAATTCAAGCTCAATTGTACTATGATATGGAATAAAACTTGATGTCTATCAACTGATGACTAGGTAAAGAAAATGTGGAATATATACACGATATAATACTACTCAGACACACACACACACAAAAAGAATGAAATCCTGTCTTTTGGGCAGGCACCGTGGCTCACTAGGCTAATCCTCCGCCTTGCAGCGCCAGCACACCGGGTTCTAGTCCCGGTCAGGGCGCCGGATCCTGTCCTGGTTGCCCCTCTTCCAGGCCAGCTCTCTGCTGTGGCCAGGGAGTGCAATGGAGGATGGCCCAAGTGCTTGGGCCCTGCACCCCATGGGAGACCAGGAGAAGCACCTGGCTCCTGACATTGGATCATCACGGTGTGCCGGCCACAGCGCGCCAGCCGCGCCGGCCATTGGAGGGTGAACCAATGGCAAAGGAAGACCTTTCTCTCTGTCTCTCTCTCTCACTGTCCACTCTGCCTGTCAAAAAAAAAAAAAAAGAAATTAAGTCATTGCCTTATCTAAATATGATCAGAGTCAGTGAACTCAAAGGGCTTCCATAGCCTAGGCAGCTCATGACAAGAGCCTAGGGTGATTAGTGATGCCATAAACAAGAGTGTCAATTTGTTAAGTCAACAACAGGAGTCACTGGGCACTTACTCCTCATGTGGGATCTCTGTCCTTAGTGTGCTGTACATTGAAATTTAATGCTATAACTAGTACTCAAACAGTATTTTTCACTTTATGTTTCTGTGTGGGTGCAAACTGTTGAAATCTTTACTTAATATATGCTAAACTGATCTTCTGTATATAAAGAGAATTGAAAATGAATCTTGATGTGAATGGAAGGGGAGAGGGAGTGGGAAAGGGGAGGGTTGCGGGTGGGAGGGAAGTTATGGGGGAGAAACCATTGTAATCCATAAGCTGTACTTTGGAAATTTATATTCATCAAATAAAAGTTAAAAAAAATAAAAAAAATAAAAAAATAAATTAAGTCATTGCAAAATTAAAGAAAAATTTAAGGAAATAGCTAGAGCATTCATCACCCTGCTCTCTAATGGCAGTTAGAGTTACCTCTTCAGAGGGGGAATCAACAGAGACAGGAGACAGCTATGATGTAACCTAAGTAAACATCCAGTGGCAAAGGGCCCAAATTACTGAAGCCTGCCATGCAGAGTGATACCCAAGCCTCACATAATGAAGGAGACTGACGTCTAACAAACAGAGGAATATACAAGCATAACATATAAAAGGACATGCCTGGAACAAACTGCCTCACTATTTATAAATAAGATAGATAAAGTGAAAATAAAACAGGAGGCATTACAGCTGGACCATCCAGGTCTAGTTGCTAACACCCCAGAAACAAGAAGGTCATTGGTGACCAACTGACATGTTTGCAAAACCCTGTACAAACTTTCTCACAGTCCAGAGGATATAAACCTGTAGACAACTTCCATTCAATGAGATTCATGCCCAGGAACCACTCCCACTGTGGGAATAAATCTTCCTTCCTTGTCACCATTCTTTTTCCATGTTCCTCATTCTTCTTGGTCACAGTACATGAACCTAAATAGCTAGAATGATAAATCCCTGCATCACAAGTATACTTCAAAAAGTTAATGGAAAATGAAATTAAAACGCGTTTATTTTGGTCAAAAATATATTTAATCCATGTATATACAGAATCCTAAAAAGTACATGGGAAACATATTATGAAAAACCATGCATTAGTTTAGAAAATTTATTATCAAAACATCATTCAATTCTATTTTCCCTGAACTTTTTGAAGTACCCTCACACACAATAGTGCATGTATCTAAATGTTATAGAAACCAAAGCAACACTAAAAACATCAATGCGCTGATCCGAAGCCAGGAGCCAGGTGCTTCTCCTAGTCTCCCATGCGAGTGCAGGGCCCAAGCACTTGGGCCATCCTCCACTGCCTTCCCCGGGCCACAACAGAGAGCTGGACTGGAAGAGGAGCAACCGGGACAGAATCCGGCGCCCCAACAAGGACTGAAACCCAGGGTGCTGGCACCGCAGGTGGAGGATTAGCCAAGTGAGCCGCAGCACCAGCCACAAGAGACAACTTTCTAATACATAGAATTAAAGATGAGAATGGAGACATTACCACTGACATCACAAAAATACAAAGCATTGTTAGAGGTTACTATGAACAACTATATGACAACAGAGTTGACAACTTAGAAAAAATGAATAAATTCTTGGACACATGCACTTTATGCAGATTGAATCACCTGCAAAAACCAAATCAAAAGATCTAATTTACAATCTCATTTTGAAAATGAAAGGAAACAAAAAAATAGCATAAGCACATTTTACCAAATTTATCTCAATTATCAGATTTTCCAAATTTTAGGGCAGATTTTTTATTGCATTTAACATCTCTGAGCTTGGGATGTGATACAATTGACATGTGCATTAATGTATTGTTTTCTCCTTTTCCAAGGAGCTTTTATTTAATCAGTAGTATCTTATAATTGGAAATGTCTTCAATTCAAGTAGTATTATTACCATCTCATAACCTAGAACCTTTGAAAAGCAGTGCTGTCTGGGAGCCAATGTTGTGGCACAGCAAATTGACACCAGGTGTAATGCTGGCATCCCATCTCAGAGAGAGTGCTGGTTCAAGCCCTGACTGCTCTGCTTCTGATCCAGCTTCCTGCTTCTGTAGCTGAAGATAGGCCAAGTTTGTTGGTCCCTGCCCCTGATGAGGAAGACCAGGAAAGGATGGAAGATCTCTCTCTCTCCCTCTCTCTTTCTCTCTCTCTCTCTGTCTCCCCCATCTCGCTCTCCCTGCCTGTCAAATAAATAAATAAATCTTCAGAAAAATCAAAAAAAAAAAAATAGTGCATGTATCTAAATTTCTATTTAAATAAAGTTCAAAAAATAGACAAACTAATCAATGGAGATATCTTCTCTAGGATATGGAAGAAAGCGATATGACTGGAAACAAGAACGAAGATATATTCTTGAGTGATAGTGAGTTTTATGTCTTGGTATGGGACTGGGATATACAGCTGTATGCATTTGTGGGAGGCATCAATGGTACACTTAGTATTTTCCATTTCACTCTAGATAAATTTTACCTCAATAGTGCAAGAAGCTCCTAAGTAAAGCAGAGTTTGAAGGGATCAGATTTATACTCCTACTTGAAAACTAAAAATCGAAACAAAACAAAATATGTAAGTTTTCAGACGTTGGTGAGAAAGCAGTGCCACTCTACAGTTCCTGGAAGAAGGGAAATAGGGTGAGCCCCACAATTACCCCAGCTTTATGCCTGAAGGCACTTTCTCGGCCTTCAGAGAGGTGGAACTCAAACGAAGACTTAGTACATCTTAGTAAGGTGAAATACAGCATCTGCAATTCAGAGGAAATGGGAGACACAAGCCTTTGAAAGTGTAGGTTGCCACAGAAGAGGCAACTGAATGGCCTCTGGAATATGCAGAGCAATTCTGTCAAAACTATGGCTACAGATCTGTGTATGCATCAAAGCAAACTATCCCAAACCCAATGGAACAAATGTGTTCCAGCAAAGAGTATGTTAACAAAGGTAAATCTTTTAAAGGATATACATAACAAAGGTTAGACCAAAGAGTAAAAAAAAAAAAAAAAGGCACAAGAAGAGCTTCTCTATTTGAACTTTATATTAACTGCATGTGGCTGCCACTGTGCGCAAAATATCTGATAAAAGAACGCCAAGAAAAGGCAATGTATAGAAAGACAAACCATGCAAATGTGGCACTTCACAAATGAAGGGATCACAAAGTTCTCCAAAACAACAAGACAATCAGCATTTCCTCCCATTTTATCCTCCAGTAGTTCTCACACTTGAGCTTGCCTTGGAATCATCTGGATGGCTCATTAAACACAGATTCTTATGGGAATCTGCCTTGGCTGTTGATACACACCCACCTTGAGCCAGTACTCAATACTCTACTGTGCAAAAAATTTCCAATTCTACTTTAACTATCTGAAGACTTGTTAACTACTGAGAATAGAAAGAGAGGTTCTCTTACATCCTACAAAGCACATCTTTGTAAAAATATTCTTTGAGCAGCAATTCCCTCTTCCTAGCTAAAGGACTATACCAGTGAACATGTTCTAAAATATTTTTATTTATATAAGGTGAACAATTTCATATATTTCATATATACAGATATAGGTGCACAGTGATACTTCCCAGTTTACCCTCCCTCCCACCTTTCTTCTTCTTTCTTTTAATTTTTACAAAGACATGCTTTCAGTTGATTTTATAATCATAAGCTTAACATTCCAATAAGACCAATAAGTAAAGAATTCAACAAATAGTAAGAGGAAAAAAAAAAAAACCACTGTTCCTCAACAGTAGAGAAAAGGGATATAAACAATAATCAAATCGCAAAACATCAACTCCACTCATATCATTACTTTTTTGTAATTTATTAATTGCCACAAATCGGGGAAAATATGATATTTATCTTTTTGGAACGGGCTTATTTCACTGAGTATAATGGTTTCCAGATGGATCTATTTTGTTGCAAATGGCAGGATTTCATTCGTTTTTACAGCTGAGTAATATTCCAAAGTATATAATTTACCCATGAACATTTGTCTAGTGTTTCTGATGCCTAACTCACTCATTCTCTACATTAACTCACTCTGTCATTTAACATCATTACCTGAAATAGATAACATTATTATTCCTTCCAAATGTTAAGGAATACAAGTTTAAAAAGTTAAATCTGCCCTCCAGCTACAAATGTAATAGAGCTAGGGTCTGGCGCCGTGGCTCAATAGGCTAATCCTCCGCCTGCAGCACCGACACCCCAGAATCTAGTCCCGGTCGGGGAGCCAGATTCTGTCCTGGTTGCCCCTCTTCCAGGCCAGCTCTCTGCTGTGGCCCAGGAGTGCAGTGGAGGATGGCCCAAGTTCTTGGGCCCTACACCCGCATGGGAGACCAGGAGAAGCACCTGGCTCCTGGCTTTGGATCAGCGTGGTACGCCAGCCGCAGTGCACCGGCCGCTGCAGCCATTGGAGGGTGAACCAACGGAAAAGGAAGACCTTTCTGTCTATCTCTCTCACTGTCCACTCTGCCTGTAAAAAAAATTAATTAATTAATTAAATCAGACAGTCTTGCTAGAGAGCCTAAGCTCTCAATCTTCACATTAAACTGCCAAGTGATTTTCATGTTGCCACACTCTTCAATTCTATCCGCACAGACCTGCCCTACATCCCTTCCTGCCAACCACACTTTCTCACCCTCTTGCCTTCAACATGGCAAACCCTTCTTGGATAATTCAGCTCTCCTTCTCAGTTGGGATTGCCACTGATATAAAAACAAAGACCAGGGGCAGGCACTGTGGCACAGCAGGTTAAGAAATGGCCTGTAGCACCAGCATCCTCTACAGGTGGCAGTTTGAGTGCTGCCTGCTCCACTTCCAATCCAGCTCACTGCTAATGTGCCTGGGAAAGTAGCAGGAGATGGCCCAAGTTCTTGGGCCCCTATACCCACACAGCAGACCTGAACGAAGTTTCTGGCCTGGATTTGGCCTGGCCAAGCCCTGGTTATTACAGCCATTTGGGGAGTGAACTTGCAGATGCAAGATCTCTTCCTCTTTTCTCCCCTCCCTCTCCCTAACCCTGCCTGTAGATAGATCCTGAAAAAAAAAAAAAATACCAAACAACAACAAAAAAATGTCAGTTGTTAAGCTCTGCCCTTCTGTAGTTAAGAGTATCTTGCAGGCAATCTGGATAGAAAATGGTGGATTTGGGAGTGGCACTCTTCACAGAGCTAGGAAGAAACATCTAAGAGAAGCATAGCAGTTATATACTTGACAGAGATTAGCAGAGAAAATCCCCTGGGAAGCCCCACAAGAGGAGGAGAACCAGCTTAAACTGGTGTAATGAGTGCTGGCATACATCCAGAGAACTCAGAAAACCAGAGTCACGAACGGATAGCAGCAATCCTTGGGTATAGAACTGGTGAGAGTTTAGCACAGGTACAGTGGAGAACCTGGGGAGCCAGAAGTTGTTTTGGCGATCACTTGAGGTCCAAGTGGAAGTGGAGAGAAGTGGCTGATTCAAACCAATCTCTTTAAAATAAAACCCACGATCCAGCTGAGAGAGGGTGGATGCAATTTTAAATCAGGACTACAACCAGGGAAGCCTGCAGGCATGTACATAACAGCCCACTGAGACAGGCCACCTGACACAGTACTGGCAGCAGAAATGGGCAGACGTTAAGCCAGTGACTGTAGAGTGTGATCCAGAGCTGGAAATAAAGTGAATGGCCTGCAGCCCCCACTGTCTCAGAGATCTACCGGGAAGTGGCTGGGCAACTACCAGAAACAGGGGGGGCCCGCATCAGCAGCGTTTCGGGTAACTTTACATGCTGAGACCCTTGGGCCTACGTGGCTATATGAAAAGTTGCAGAGTAGCTGGGAATCATTAGCCTGGAAACTCGCCCCTCCTAGAGCACTGACCAGAGCCCACAGGTCACCACACACATCCTTCTGTTCACTGAAAGGATAAACATTCCAGGGAGCCACAGAACCATAGCCCAAAAATAAAAATCAACAGAAGAAAAAATTGAAATTCAACTCCAAAAATGCCAAAAAGTAAAAACTGAAATTCAAATAACAAGAATAAGGAAGTCACCAGGAACCCCTCAGAAGAACACAACATTTCAATATTAGAATGCAAAGATGAAGAGATCAAGGGAATGCCAGAAACAGAATTTAGAATTTTAATCATAGGATTATTAAAAAAATCGGAAGCATATCCACAAACTAAAGAAAATTATACAAGACATCATGAATATTTTCCCAGAAAATCGAGAGTATAAAGAGAAATCAAAGTGAAGAATTCAATGGATAAAATAAAAAAATGGCACTTACTCCCAATGTAGGACCTCTGTCCTAAATGAGTTGTACTATGAGAATAACTGTAAAACTTGTTCTCAAGCAGTATTTTATAAGTCGTGTCGGGGGGGTGCAAACTATTGAAATCTTTACTTAGTATAGAGTTGGTCTTCTGTATATAAAGTTAAAGTAAAAATGAACCTTAATGAAGAAGGGGATGAGAACGGGAGTAGGAGGTAGATGGGAATGGGGCAGGAGGGTAGGGATTGGGAAAGAACCACAATGTGGGGAGCAACTCGGACTAGACTGTTACTGGAATTAAGACTTATTCTATGCATCTGCTCTCCCACAATATGGCGCTGAAAGGGAGTAAACAACTTCTACGCAGCTGCCTCTCGCCAGCTTGACTGATGAGCTGCAGGAGCTGATCTTGCTCCTGATTGGAGGAGAGCAGCATGCTTGGCGTGTGGGTAGCAGAGTTGGGATTGGTGGAAGAGGACTATAAAGGAGGAGAGAGACAACATGCACCAGGAACATCCAGATAACATCTGAGCAGCCCCGAGAGAGCCGGCCGGCGGTGTGCCGCTCCCCCGTGGAAGTGGGGAAAGTGGCAGGGGGAGCCGCCCCTCCACGGAGGTGGAGGGATCAGCAGCCAACCCGGGAAGGACCAGCAGCAAACCGGGGAAGGGCCGAGGAGACAAAAGAACAACGCAGGGTCCTGTGTCGTTCCTCCGCGAATGGGGGAGCGACACCACAATATCCCTAATGTTGTTATCTATGAAATTTGCATTTAGCCGGCGCCGAGGCTCACTAGGCTAATCCTCCGCCTTGCAGCGCCGGCACACCGGGTTCTAGTCCCGGTCGGGGCGCCAGATTCTGTCCTGGTTGCCCCTCTTCCAGGCCAGCTCTCTGCTGTGGCCAAGGAGTGCAGTGGAGGATGGCCCAGGTGCTTGGGCCCTGTACCCCATGGGAGACCAGGAGAAGCACCTGGCTCCTGCCTTCAGATCAGTGCGGTGCGCTGGCTGCAGCGCACCAGCCGCGGCGGCCATTGGAGGGTGAACCAATGGCAAAGGAAGACCTTTCTCTCTGTCTCTCTCTCTCACTGTCCACTCTGCCTGTCAAAAAAGAAAAAAAAATAAATTTGCATTCATTAAATAAAATCTTTTTAAAAAAGAATAATATCCCCCACAACTAATGAAAATATGCTTGGGTCCTTGCACCCACATGGGAGACATAATGTGAGTTCCCATCTTGGGATTTGGTCTGGTCCAGCCTCAGCTGTTGTGCAGATTTGGAGCTCTATCTCTGCTCCTTCTCCAATAAAACAAATACAAACATACATTTAACTTTTTTTTAAATTTAAAACATTAAGTAAATAAAACAATGAGAAAGATGTAAAATCAAGTGACCAAGTGAAGCAGAAAAGGAGAACTGAGGTCCTGGCACTGTGGTGTAGTAGGATATGGTCTGGGAAAGCAGTGGAAGATGCCTCAAGTTCTTGGGCCCCTGCACTCACGTGGGGAGTGAACCAGCTGATGGAATACCTCTCTCTCTCTCTCTCTCTCTCTCTCTCTCTGCCTCTCTGTAACTCTACCTTTCAGATAAATAAACCTTTAAAAAAATGTTGTTATCTGGGTCCGGCACTGTTGCTTAGCAGGTAAAGCTGCCGCCTGCAGTGCCAGCATCCCATATGGGCACTGGTTCAAATCCCAGTTGCTCCACTTCTGATCCAGCTCTCTGCTACGGCCTGGTTAAGCAGTAGAAGCTGTCCCAAGTCCTTGGGCCCCTGCACTCATGTGGAAGACCTGGAAAAAGCTCCTGGCTCCTGCCATTGGATTGGCTCAGCTCCGGCTATAGCGGCCATCTGGGGAGTGGTCCAGCAGATAGAAGACTTTCTCTCTCCCTCTCTCTCTCTGCCTCTGCCTCTCTGTAACTCTACCTTTCAAATAAATAAGTAAATCGTTTTAAAAAATGCTGTTATCACATCAAGAAAATTAATAGTAGTTAACATTTTCAAATATCACTTAATGTTATCTTATAGATACCATTTTTCTCCATTTCTTGTATGTTTATCAAATTTGGATTCAAATAGGATTCTTAAATTGTATGATTTTATTGAAACTCTTTTAATATGTGGATTTCTCCTTTACCTGTTTATTTTATAGTTTTTTGTATAGTTATTGAAGACACTAAGTTTCCACAAATCTAGAATGCTACTTTCCATGATATGTAACATGTTCCTCTATCTTCTACACTGCCTGAAAATTCAGGCTTGTTTGTGTAGAACAAAGTAGAAGGATGTGTAATGTCTACTTTCTTATTTTGTGATACTATCATTTATTGATAATGCCATCAGTCCTACATCAGTGTCTCTCTCTCCCAGTAGTTTTCTGTCTGTGACTTGTTGTCCAATAGATTCCTGAAGAAGAGCTTAGGAAACAATATAGCCTGATGGCAATAGCTTCTTTGTGATTTTCTACCTGAAAGTGATTTTGACTGGATATAAAATTATTATTTACATGTTCTTTTCTTTGATATCTTAAATATTTTCCATTGTTTTGGGAATAAAGCATTACTATAAAAAAATCCAAAAAAAAGAGATATGACACCCTCCCAAAAGAAAGAAAGAAAAAAAAAAAACTATCAACTCAGAATATTGCATTGCTCAAAGCTTGCATTTATGAATGAAGTTGAAATAAAGACATTCCATAACAAACAGAAATTAAAAGAATTTGTCAACACTCATCCAGCTCTACAGAAGATGTTTAGGGATGTGCTACACACAGAAACACAGAAAGATATTCACCAATATGAAAGAATGAGAAGGCAGAAAAACCACCAGTAGAAGTACAAAAGAAATCCAAAGTAAACAATAGGAATAATTATAGAAAAATTGAAGGACCAATTTATTACTTATGCATAGTCACCTTGAATGTAAATGGCCCCAATTCTTCAGTTAAAAGACACAGATTGGCTGAATGTATTAAAAATAAGACCAACCAGTGCCGCGGTTCAATAGGCTAATCCTTCGCCTGCGGCGTCAGCACACCGGGTTCTAGTCCCGGTCGGGGCTCCGGATTCTGTCCTGGTTGCCCCTCTTCCAGGCCAGCTCTCTGCTGTGGCCAAGGAGTGCAGTGGAGGATGGCCCAAGTGCTTGGGCCCTGCACCCGAGTGGGAGACCAGGAGAGCCACCTGGCTCCTGGCTTTGGATCAGTACAGTGCGCCGGCAGGAGCGCGCCAGCCGCAGCAGCCACTGGAGGGTGAACCAACGGTATGGGAGGACATTTCTCTCTGTCTCTCTCTCTCACTGTCTACTCTGCCTGTCAAAAAATAAAAATTAAAAAAAAGGAAAAAAAAAGACCCATCTATTTGCTGCTTACCAGAAACTCATCTAAGCAACAAAGATATATGCAGACTGAAAGTGAAAGGCTGGAAAAAGATAGTCCAAAATTAGTGAGTGGTCACTAAGATGGCAGATTAGCAACAGTACAATCCAAGTCACATGGGGCAAAATAGATAGTTAAAAGTGAGAGATGCTATACAGCAGATATAGAGACATGGGAAATTTATGACAGGAAACCCAGGGGCCAACACATACTGGGAAGGCCCACGCTGTAAGAGCAAATAAGGAAGAGAAACAGAGGAGATGCAGGAGGCACGGACTGTAGGGGCAGAGGATGCCAGCCCCAATCAAACCAGGTTAGACGGGGAATTGGGGGTCCACAGAGCTGCGAATAGTAGTAGGAGAGGGAGATAGGTGAACTGCTTTAAAAAGAGAGAAGGTATAGAAAAGCAGAGAGATCAAGAAATTCCCAGGTCTGTGTCCCTGCCCCCATCTGGACCTGCAGCCAGCCAAGAGAAGCCATCTTGAATGTTTACATTCTCAAATGTAAGCCTTGGCCTCCAGAACACACACCCATCAACTGCAGGAGCCATTCCAATACACCTCCAACCCAGGAGCAAGGTCCAAGCATCTCAGAGGAATCTTTTCAACACCATGCAAGCCATGCAACAAGGAAACTCGAGCCCATCCCATCAATCATTGAGGAACGAGCTGGGTCTCAAGAGGCTGGGTTAAGTGCACCAAAGCTCATACCCGCCCTCACCATGACTGATAAGCAAGTAGGGCTCCAGTAGATGGTGCTCTATGCTTCCACTTGAAATGCATAAACTAATAGCATCTCATAACAGAGAAATCTCACACGAGACATATTCCAGACAAATATATACACACACACACACACACACACATACACACACACATGCCCCCCAAAAAAAAAAAAAAAACCCAAAATAAGAATAAGGAAGACAATATGAATCCCCCAAAGGAACACTACAATTCTTCAATAATAGAAGCTAGAGATGAAGAGATCAAGGATATGCCAGAAACAGAATTCAGAAAATTAATCATCAGATTACTTAAAAGCAAACAGAAGAAGGCTGGCACCACCACTCACTAGGCTAATCCTCTGCCTGTGGCACCGGCACCCCAGGTTCTAGTCCCATTTGGGGTGCTGGATTTGTCCCGGTTGCTCTTCTTCAAGTCCAGCTCTCTGCTGTAGCCCAGGAAGGCAGTGGATGATGGCTGAAGTCATTGGGCCTTGCACCCGCATGGGAGACCAGGAGAAGCACCTGGCTCCTGGCTTCAGATAGGCACAATGCGCTGGCCGTAGCGGCCATTTGGGGGGTGAACTAATAGAAGGAAGACCTTTCTCTCTGTTTCTCTCTCTTACTGTCTAACTCTGCCTGTCAAAAAAAAAAAAAAAGCAAACAGAAGCAAATTCATAATCTAAATGAAAAGTGCTCCCAAGCAGTTGAGATATGAAAGAGAAGTCAGAATGAAATACTAAAAATGAAGAATTCAGTAGATTAAATAAAAAATACAGTGAAAAGCCTTAACAGTAGAATAAGTGAGACAGAAGAAGGGATTATCAGAACTAGAAGACAAATTTCTGGAAATATTACAGTCAGACCATGTAACAGAAGAAATCAAGAAACTTAAAAACACAGTTGGAGATTTACAAGTGACCCAACATACGGAACGAAGAGTTCCAGAAGGCATGGAAAAAGAGTAAGGATTAGAAGGCCTTCTTAATGAAATAATAACAAAAAACTTCCCCAATCTGGAGAAAGAAAAAGACATCCAAATGCAGGAGCTACACAGAACTCCTAATAAATACAACCAGAAAATATATTTACCACGACACATTGTGGTCAAACTCTCCACAGTAAAACATAAAGAGAAGATCTTAAAATGAGCACAAGAGAATTGCCAAACCAAATTCAGGAGAAATTCAATTAGACTCACTCCAGACTTCTCATAAACCTTACAGGCAAGGAGAGAATGGCAAAATATATTTCAAGTCTTAAGAGAAAAAAACTGTCAATCCAGAATACTGTACCATGCAATGCTCTCATTTGTGAATGAAGGAGAAATAAAGATCGTTCACAACAAACAGAACTTAAAGAATTCATAACTATTCCCCAGCTCTACAAAACATGTTCAAGGATGTGCTACACACAGAAACAGGAACATCACTACAAAAGAAGATGAATACAGAAAATGACCCAGTAATAACACAAAAGAAATTCAAAAAGCAAAATTATGATTATCCATGGAAATATGACAGCACGAAGTCGGTACTTAACAAGAGTAACCCAAATGTAAATGGTCTCAACTCTCCAGTTAAAAGACACAGACTGGCTGAATGTATTAAGAAAGAAAATCTATCTATCTGCTGCCTTCAAGAAACACATCCTACCAACAAAGATGCCCACAGACTGAAAATGAAAGGATGGAAAAAGATAATCCATGCCAACAGAAACTAAAAAAGAGCTGGTGTAAACATCTTAATAACAGACAAAAATAGACATTAACACAAAAACTACTAAGAGACAAAGAAGGGCACTATATAATAATTAAAGGATCAATTCAACAGGATGATGCGACTGTTATAAATGTATATGCACCTAAATACAGGGCACTTGCTATCTAAAAGAAATGTTAATGGATTTAAAGAGAGAGAGAGACTCAAATACAATAGTAATGGGGAACTTCAATACCCTATTATCAACATTAGACAGATCAACCATACAGAAAATCAACAAGCAAACAACAGAGTTAATCAACACTGCAGACCAAATAGACCTAGCAGATATCTACAGAGCCTTCCACCCAACAACCACAGAATTCACATTTTTTTATCCCTCGCACATGGAACTTTCACTAGGATCAACACATCCTAGGCCATAAAGCAAGTCTCAGCAAATTCAAAAAATCAAAATAATACCATGTATCTTCATGGGCCACAGTGCATAGAAACTGAAAACTAGGAACTCAGGAACCTTTACAACATATGCAAACACTTAGAGACTGAAAAACACATTTCTGAATGAACAGTGCACATAGAAGAAATCAAAAGAGAAATGAAAAAATTTCTGGAAACAAATAAAGATGACAATACAACATATACAAATTTATGGGATACAGCAAAAGCAGTGTTAAGAAGAAAGTTTATCACAATTGGTGCCTACATCAATAAATGGAAAGGCACCAAATAAATGAGCTATCAATGCACCTCAAGGATCTAGAAAAACAACAAATTGAATCCAAAACTTGTAGAATAAAAGAAATAATTAAAATTAGAGAATAAATCAACAAAATTGAAACAAACAAAAAAATACAAATGATCAGCAAAATGAAGAGTTGTTTTTTTGAAAAAACAAACAAAACAGACACACCATTAGCCCAATGAACCAAAAAAGGATAGCAAAGACCCAAATCAAAAAAAAATTGGAGATTAAAAAGAAAATAAAACAACAGACAACCCAGAAATAAAAAGAATCAACAGAAATTACAATGATCTGTATGCCAGTAAAATGGGAAACCTAAAAAAAGTGGATAGATTCCTGGACACATAAAACTTATCTAAATTAAGCCAGGAAGACACAGAAAACCTAAAGAGACCCATCACCAAGACAGAAATCGGACAGTAATAAAGACACTCTCAACAAAGAAAAGCCCAGGACCAGATGGCTTGACCACTGAATTCTACCAGAAATTTCAAGAAGAATTAACTCCACTTCATATGAAGTTATTCAAAACAATCAAAAGAGAAGTAATCCTCCCAAATTCTTTCTATGAAGCCACTATCACCTTAATTCCTAAACCTGGAAAAAATGCAACAGAGAATAGAGACCAATTTCTTTGATAAACATAGACACAAAAATCGTCAACAATATTCTGGCCAATAGAATCCAACAACACATTAGAAAGATCATTCACCTGGGCCAAGAAACTATTAGAACTCATAGAAGTGTTTGGCAAAGTAGCAGGATATAAATTCCATACACACACACACACACAAAAAAAAAGCCTTTGTATACACAGACAATGCCATGGCTGAGAAAGAACTTCTAAGATCAATCCCATTTACAAAAGCTAAAAAATAAAATCAAATACCTAGGAATGAACTTAACAACGGAAGCCAAAGATTTCCACAATGAGAATTACAAAACACTAAAGTAAGAAACAGAAGAAGACACCAAAAAAAATGGAAAAACTTCCATGTTCATGGATTGGAAAAATCAACATCAATGTCAATCTCCTTCCCAAGAACAATTTACAGATTCAATGCAATATGAATTAAAATACCAATCATTCTTCCCAGATCTAGAAAAAATGATGCTGAAATCCATTTGGAAACACAGGAGACATTGAATAGCTAAAACAATCTTATAGCCCAAAAACAAAGCTGGAGGCATTACAATACAGATATATTACAAGGCAGTTATAATCAAAACAGCCTGGTACTGGTACAAAAATAAATGGATAGACCAATGGAACAGAATAGAAATGCCAGAAATCAATCCAGACATCTACAACCAACTTATATTGGACCAAGGAGCTAAAACCAATCCCAGGAGCAAGGACAGTCTCTTCAGCAAATGGTGCTGGGAAAACTGGATTTCCACATTTAGAAGTATGAAGCAGGACCCCTACCTTACACCTTACACAAAAATCCATTCAACATGGATTAAAGACCTAAACCTACAACCTGATACCATCAAAATATTAGGGAACATCAGAGAAACCCTGCAAGATATAGACAGGCAAAGACTTTTTGGGAAAACACCAGAGACAGAAGCAATCAAAATCAAAATTCACAAATGGGATTATGTCAAATTGAGAAGCTTCTGTACTGCAAAAGAAACAGCCAGGAAAGTGAAGAAGAAATTGAAAGAATGGGAGCGATTACCTGCAAACTATGCAATGAATAAAAGATTAATAACCAGAATACACAATGAGATCAAGAAACTCCACAACAACAAAACAAATAATTTAGTTAAGAAATGGGCAAAGGTCTTAAACAGAAATTTTTCAAAAGAGGAAATCCAATTGGCCAACAGACACATGAAAAAATGCTAAGGATCACTAGCCCTCAGGGAAATGCAAATCAAAACAACAATGAGGTTTCATGCCCCCCACCCCACCCCATTAGAAGGGCTTTCATACTGAAATCAACAAACAACAAATGCTGTCAAGGATGTGGGGAAAAAGGTACCCTAATTCACTGTTGGTGGGAATGTAAACCATCAAAGCCGCTATGGAAGACAGTATGAGATTCCTCTTAAATCTGTATATAGACCTACAATATGACCCAGCCATATTACACCTGGGAATTTACTCAAGGGAAATGAAATCAACATATGAACGAATTATCTGTACTCCCATATTTATTGTAGCTCAATTCACAATAGCTAAGTCATGAAATCAACCCAAATGCCTGGCAACTGAAGGCTGGATAATGAAATTACAGGATAAGTACAAAATGGAATATTATACAGCAATAAAAAAAACACAACAAAATCCAGTCATTTGCAACAAAATGGATGAAACTGGAAAACATACTTAATGAAATAAGCCAGTCCCAAAGGGACAAATACCATATGTTCTCCCTGACTTTTAATAACTAATAAAGCACCTAACAGGCAATCTGTAGAAATTAAATTGACACTTTGAGAAGCAATGACTTTCAACAGCCCCTATGTTGACTATTGAGGAACAGTTCTTTTTTCCATACTATTTGTTGAACTCTTTACTTAACACAGAGTTAATTATATGTGTGTAAATTTAATTTAAAATAGATTTTAGTAAAAAAAATAAGAGTAGGAATAAGAGGGGGCTGGGAGTGTGGGTGGGAGGGTGGGCATGCTGGGAAGAATCACCATGTTCCTAGAGTTGTAATTATGAAATGTATGAAGCTTGTAACTGTAAAGTTGTATATTTCTGCAAATATTCCTATAGAGTTACTTCTAAGGCTACAGTTTAAAATCCTTCCATGGGACCCCAAATCCCCATAAGTGGGGTAGTGAAAAAAGTATTTTAAGTGTTAAAGTGATCATAGGGATAGTATCAAGTGTTAAGGTGATCATATAGACAGGATTAAGTGTTAAAGCGATCATACAAATTGGATTAAGTGTTGGTAATAATAATAATAATAGATAGAATTAAAAAGGAGTGAATGCTCCAACATGGGAAGCACTCCATACAGCAGACTCACAGGAAGACAATAGCTAAAAATATCACTGTGACTTCAGAATCAGCCCTTAAGGCACGCTTAACTGGATGAAAATTCTACAAGAGCATTTCAGGCATGGAAACCCAAGACACTGTGGAAAAAGTGTCCTACATGAAGGACCTTTGTGGGTGAGACCCTACTGGAAAGAAGTGGTCATCAAAGAAGTCTGTACTTTTCTCTGAAGGGAGGAGGAAATTTCCACTATGCTTATGACCTTGTCTGAATACTGATACTGATGGAGTTTGTGGATTCAAAAGGCTTACATAACCTAGGCATCACATGTCAAGGGACTCGGGTGATCACTGATCATGCATAATAAGAATGTTAATTGTTAAATTAACAACAGGAGTCACTGTGCACTAACTTTCCATGAAGGACCTCTGTCCTCAAAGAGCTGTATTATGAGAGTTAATAGTAAAACATATTCTTAAAGATTTATTTTATTTTAGTGTATTAAGGAGAAGATATTCTTATGTCTCATAAGTTTTTGATAATAAGCTTAAGTGCCCAACTCCATTGCTTGTTTCCTTAAGTGCTTCTTCAATTAATAATAAAACTAGTTCTCAAAGAATAAATGTATATTATTGCAAAAATTAAAGGAAAAATAATAAAGGAAGTAGCAGAAAAGGGTGGGAGGGAGGGAGGATGAGGTAGGAAGTGTCATTATGTTGTTAAAACTGTATGAGATACATGAAATTTGTTCCAATTTTATAAATAAAAAATTAAATTAAAAAAATAGCATCTTTCTTTGTGTATTGGCTTAGGCAAAAGTTAGTGTTACTCTAGTGTGTCAATCCTTTCACCAAAAGGAATTCACCTAAATATTCTCATAGCAAAATATATTATTCCTATATAATAATAAGTACCACTATCCCCCCACCTCTCTCTCTTACACACACACACACACACACACACAGGGCTCAGATCTGGACTTTTCAAAAATAACATACTGAGGCCATGTGAAGAGTTAAAGAGGCCAAGTAACTTACAACATCAAATGTATACACATATTTGAAATATTTTTTTAGAAAGTGCCCCAAAAAGAATCTTTTTAAACATAAATAAGTCACCCAGCCAGGGTGCCATTCATAAAATTCGTATCAGAATTCAAACAACATTTTATAGCAAAACACTCAGTACTTAAGGCATAAAACAAAGTTCATCTCTCCCATGAAGCCTTATGTCTCCATCCAAAGTGATTTCCTTTCTCTAAGCTCTAGCTAGAGTACTCACCACCTGAACAGTTGATTCTATCAATCACCTTTCTCTTTTGTCTTTTCTTTCTAGCAGGACTAAGTTCCTTGAGGGTCATGCCCTCTTCTCCTTTATTCCTCCAACTAAACTGTCGTGATCTTCTGAATAAACAGTTGTGTTCTCAATTGAATTGGGTAGCAGGGATCTAAGCCCCAGAATTTAGAACAGAGTACCTTGCAGGGTGAACCCTGCTGTGGCTTTGCCAGCTGAGTGACAGAGCAATCTCTGTGTCTTACTTCATGCAAGACACTAAAAACGTATTATAAACAACCTCATAGGATAGTTATAAAGACTAAAGAACATCATGGCTAAAAGGTACATAACAGTATCTGGAAAGTGGTAAGGATTTAAGAATTATTACTTATCAGGACTAGAGCTGTGGCATAGCAAGGTAAGCCTCCTCCTGCAGTACCTGCATCCATTTAGGCATTGGTTTGATTCCCAGATGCTCCATTTCTGATCCAGCTCCCTGCTAAAGCACCTGAGAAAGCAGCAAATGATCCAAATGGTCGGGCCCCTGCACCCATGTGGGAGACCCCAAAGAAGCTTCTGGCTTCAGCTTTGGTCTGGCCTAGCTACAGTCATTATGGTCATTTGGGGAGTGAAACAGCAGATGGAAGATTTCTCTCTCTCTGTCTCTCCCTCTCTCTCTGTAATTCTGCCTTTCAAATAAATAAATATTTAAAAACATTGTTACTTATTATCATTACTAGTAATTCTACTAATATAGCTATTCTACTATAGTACTACATATTTGGGGAGGAGGTAGGAGAAATGAGTTTCAGAATTTCCTTTGACCACATAATTCCTCATTCTGAACTCTATGTCCCTTTATTAGTTCAATCATTACATTGACTGATATATTCCTTGACAGCAAATCAGTATACTTGAATCTAAAATGCAACTCTTGCATAACTGAAAATGATTAGTCAATTCTGTACTCAAATGTTCACTATTCTAGCAATGGTAATTATTTATTTAACAAAAACTAATATCATGATTGTTGCTAAGTATAGTTTTAACCAACCCTGTATCCCTGATATCCCTGGTGAAATAACTTAGTTCAATTCAAATATATTTTGTAAAATCATAATGATATTTCATACATCCAGCACAAATACAGATTTTTTAAAATCCATATTTCTACTCCCTACCCATTTGAAACAGAATGTAAATGAAGAATTCATTAATTGGTCACTATTCTACCACACCAAATATTTTTGCAAGGCTTTGGAATTTTGTTATGATAGATTTATAGCATTCTAGAGAAAGCAACCATGTGATTAAAATACATATTACATCAAATTAAAAATAAGTTTAAATAAGCAGCTTTGGGATTTTTCAGGCAATCTGACCAAACATGATTCTGCAGATTTAAATTCAGAACAGTTTGGCACAGCACTAACTGCTGATAGCATTATTTGATCTGGGTAGACATGCAAACATTCAACCAAAAAAAGGCATGTGTTAATAATTCATAGGTCTAGAGTCAACTCACTAGGGTAAGGAAAGTATATCTTTTTATTTTTCTTTTCTATATCCCAAGATGCATTTTTGCTGTGAGGAAATTCTTCTCTCTGCAGCCTGCCAATAGATCACTTGTGACAATCAGATGATCTGCTGACCTCAGTTGTTTTCTTCCATTAAGACAAGGCAGCATGCTAGCTCAACATTCCCATCATTAAACCACAAGACAGAAATCAGTCTGGAAACTCAGAACTCCCTATACCACCATTATTCTTAGTCCCACAACCCCCTTTAAGTAGGTGAATAAGATTTCCTTGGGAACTATCATACTAGCAGAAAGCCTGTTTTCTAGACTGCTCAGGCTGGGAGGCAAAATAAGTTCTTACTACTGCCTTGGGCCTTACCTAATCTCCTATTTGTAGATGCTAAACATCCTGAATTCTGCTTCCCTTGTCCTGTTCATTCCCCTTCATTTACCCACTCCAAAGATTATATCAACATGAAAGCAACCAACTTGTCAGGATTTTGACTGCTTTCAGCAAATATTTTGTAGCTGTAAGATACATTGTCAATCAGAAATCAAGATGATGTAAAGAAAAGGTGATATATATATATATATATATCTTTTTTTTTTTCTTTTTGACAGGAAGAGTGCACAGTGAAAGAGAGAGACAGAGAGAAAGGTCTTCCTTTGCCGTTGGTTCACCCTTCAATGGCCGCCGCGGCCAGCCCACTGCGGCCGGCACACTGCACTGATCCGATGGCAGGAGCCAGGTACTTATCCTGGTCTCCCATGGGGCGCAGGGCCCAAGCACTTGGGCCATCCTCCACTGCACTCCCTGGCCACAGCAGAGAGCTGGCCTGGAAGAGGGGCAAATGGGACAGAATCTGGCGCCCCAACCGGGACTAGAACCCTGTGTGCTGGCACCGCAAGGCAGAGGATTAGCCTAGTGAGCCGCGGCGCTGGCCCAATATATATATATATATATATACACACACACATATATATACATATATATATCTCAATATACATATACACACAATGGAATATTATATAGCTATAAAAAGAATGATATTCTACCATTTAATTCAAAATGGATGCAACTGGAGGATGTTATGTTGAGTGAAATAAACCAGACACACAAATACTACATATTTTCCCTTATATGACAAAGCAAAAATTAAAAAGAAAAAGAAATCAAAAAACCAAAAAAATAGAAATGACTGTGTGTATCACTATTGCTGCTAATATAGTTTTGTACAACTTTGTTTTATAACACTGTCAAGCCAATGGTTAAGAATGTTATACTAGTATAGTTTTAATGATCTTTGATTACTTTAAAATTTGCTGTATATTGCCAAAATGGTCACTATTCTCTTCAATTATTGTTTATATATATTCCCACTAAACCAGGGTCTTTTTGCTTTGTACTTATTAAACATCTTACGTGCTGAAATATTAAGCCTTCTTACGATAATGTAAATTTAAAATATTTTATCTCAAAAACTAAAAAAGAAAAAAAAGGGAGAGGAATAAAGGTGGGAGGGAGAGGGAAAGAAGGTGAGGCAGGAAGGGAATATAATTATATTCTTAGAATTTCATCTATGAACTATATTGAATCTGGTAAAAACTAATTAAAAAATCTTAAAAAAAAATCTGAAAGAAATCAAGATAATTAATGGCTAAAATGAGATCATAAACAGGAAATTCAATGACTTGTTACTTTAAACTTTAAATTTGTGCACATTTACCCACTCAATTGTGACCTTGCATTCCTTGAAAATGAAACCAGTGATAAGCTACATTTTTTCTTTCAATTTAAGTAACATCTTGGAATTTCAGAATAACAATATTTCTCTCTAGGGAGTCCAGCTCAGATAAATATTTTGTCAGAAAATACCTTTGGGACACAAGGAAATTAATGGACCAATACATACATGAATGATACTGTTGTTATAATTTTAGAGGGAATAATCACAAAATAAACAAGCAAAATATGTGTATTTCACATGGATAAAAAATATTTAGAAAATAAATTCTGGTAAGAAGATAAATCATTGTTTGCAATTTTAAATAAAGTCAAGAAATACTTCAATTACCAAGTGATTTATAAGTAAAGATGTTGAAAAGGGACACAAGTGGAAAACTATGCTGATGTGGAAAATCATAAAAAAGTGAGCCAAGGAGAAGCTGAAAGCTCTGAGGTAGGTTTGTAATGTGAACACTTCTCCAAGCACCATCTTATGTGACTCAACAATAAAGCTGCATATTAGGGTAGCTATTAGGATCCTGGTTTTTTAAATATTTATTTATTTACTTGAAAGTCAGAGTTACACAGAGAGAGAAGGAAAGGCAAAGAGAGAGAGGTCTTCCATCCACTGGTCACTCCGCAGATGGCTGCCACAGCTGGAGCTGCGCCAGTCCGAAGCCAGGATCCAGGAGCTTCTTCTGGGTCTCCCACGTGGGTGCAGGGGCCCAAGGATTTGGACCATCTTCTATTGCTTTCCCAGGCCATATCACAGAGCTGGATTGGAAGAGGAGCAGCCGTGACTTGAACCAGCACCCATATGGGATGCCGGCACTGCAGGCAGCAGCTGTATCTACAATGCCAGCCCCAGGATCTTGTTTCAGATGAGGGTCTGAGATTTAGCTATTTTGCAACTTGCCTGTCATAAGGCAAGCAGTGGTGCTGAGATTTTACATTAGGTGTTATAGCTTGTGCTAGAGGTTTTTCTCTGACACTAACTGCTTTACTACTGTGTTCAATTCTATATATTGTAGATTATCGGAAACAACCAAAAAAGTCTGTTAGAAAAGGTGATGGTAATGCTGAGGAGTCTGCAATCCACACAGGACTGCCAAAAAAGAAGAGATTCCGAGGAACACAACATCTGAAAGGCTACCAGGTAGAAGAGCAAAGAGAGCTGCTCAGGAAAGCAGAAGTGGAACCAATATGTGCAAATTACACGGAGACAAATTTCCAATAAATAGATGAATAAGACACCTAATTATAGAAGCTGTCTAACAATGGAATGAGTTGTCCTAGAAAGTTATGAAATTCCAATTAGGGGAGTTACTCAAGCAGAGGCGGAATGGCCATCTATCTGAGATAAGAACAGATTTGAGCCGTTATGTGAAGGCTACATAGATTGACCAATATCTTTTCCAATTCTGAGGCTATGATTACACAAGCAGACAGGCAGAATTCTGTGGCAGTTCCAGCTGTGAAGTCAGGAAGCTGGATTAATACCCAGGATCCATTCTCATAAACTTTGTTTACTTACCCTCTAGAAGCCTCAGTCTGCTTATCTAAAATATGAGGCATATTTTAGGCAGAAATGATCTCTTAGGATTGCTGTGAGGATTAAAATGAGATAATCCATATAAAAGACACAAGACACTGCGTGGCACATATTAAGAGCTTGCAAGACTATTATGAAACAGATACATGTATTTAGGAACACTGTATAAAGTACATATGTGTGTGAATAACATGTGCAAATTTGTTTTTTCTCTGTTTTTACTTTTACTCAGCAGCAAGAATTCAATGTCCAAAGCTAAGTCAATGACAGGATGATGATGTTAACATTAACAGTAGTAACAAATATTTTAAACAGTCAGTTCTTTGCCTGATCATTTAATTTTATGTCTCTATTGTAAGAGAAAACACAGAAGACTTCATCTTTTAAACATTTAAGATACTGCTTTAAAACTTATGAAAAGAAAGTCAACATTTTATAATGAAAAATTATTTGAAATTCAGGGTCTTTTAGCATGAGAACGAATACCTACCAGTCTTGCACCTGTGCATTTGATAAGTATATTTCTGTATGAGTGTGCAAGTACTGAAGTATAAATGTATTGTAGCCATTTGGGGAGTGAACCAGCAGATGAAAGATCTCTCTCTCTGCAATTCTGGCTTTCAATAAATACATAAATCTTAAAAAAAAGTAATCTGTAAGAAAAAGGGGAAAGTATGATATATTGATACATAAAAAAGGAAGATTTTCTTTTTATGTGCTTGTTTCTTTATCTAATATTCTAGAAAAGGTTTTGTAAATAGATGAAGATAAATAAAAAATGCAATTTATATGATCAAAATTGACATTTTGAGATTTAATTATTGTTTACAACATTTGTATCAACTATTGAGGAACAGTGTTTTTTTTCTTCTTACTATTTGTTGAATTCTTTACTTAGTGGCAGGTTAAGCTTATGATTATAAAATAAACTGAAAGTATGTCAAATCAAAAGAAAGAATAAGAAGGGAAGGTAGAGGGGGAGTGGGAGCAGGTGCAGGAGGGAGGGTAGAGTGGGAAGTATCACTATGCTCCAAAATCTGTATTTATGAAATACATGATGAAATTTGTTCACCTTTCAGTTTAAGTTCATAATTGATCATAATGATAGCATTAAGTATCAAAGGGATCACATAAACAAGATGAGTGTCTGCTAATACTAACTGGTAGAATTAAAAAGGAGAAAACAACCCAACATGAGAAGTGGGATACACAGCAGACTCATGGAATGGCAGATGTCCTAAACAGCACTCTGGACTCAGAATCAGCCCTTAAGGCATTCAGATCTGGCTAAAAAGCCCATGAGAGTATTTCAGGCATGGAAAGCCAAGACATTCTGGCAAAAAATAAATAAATAAATAAATAAATAAAATAAAATAAAATAAAATTACCTAAATGAAAGATCTCTGTGAGTGAGATCCCAGTGGAAATAATGGGCGATCAAAGAAGGAGATACCTTTCTCTGAAGGGAGGAGAGAACTTCCACTTTGACTATGGCCTGGTCTAAATAAAATCGGAGTTGGCGAACTCAAGAGGCTTCCATAGCCTTGGCAGCTCAGGACAAGAGCCTCAGGTGATTACGGATGTCATAAATAAAAGAGTGTCAATTGTTAAATCAACAATAGGAGTCACTGTGCACTTACTCCCCATGTAGGATCTCTGTCCTTAATGTGTTGTACTATGTGAATTAACGATAAAACCACTGCTCAAGCAGTACTCTATACTTTGTGTATCTGTGTGGGTGCAGTCTGTTGAAATCTTTACTTAGTATATACTAAGTTTATCTTCTGTATATAAAGATAATTAAAAATGAATGTTGATGAAGAATGGGATGGGAGAGGAAGTAGGAGATAGGATGGTTGTGGGTGGGAGGGAGGTTATGGGGGGGAAAGCCACTATAATCCAAAAGTTGTACTTTCAAAATTTATATTTATTAAATAAAAGTTAAAAAAATAAATTTGTTCATCTTATATAAATTTAAAAATGTGTATGCATACATACAGACATACCCATATGATGCTTTCTCTTTTAAAATAAAGGAGCTAAACTGCAAGCCCATGGCTACATTTAAAGCAGTTCTATGCATGTAAAATGATTCCACCTATTTTTTATCAGGGACAAGCACTGTATGTGTATGTGTGTGTGTGTGTGTGTGTGTGTACATATTAACAGAAAATGAAGGAGAAATAAATATAGAAAAAGGTGTTTCTATATACTGAAGTCTGGAAATCCTTCTAGATGGTAGATGTGAGTTAACAATTTAAGATTAATTTGTCATTATTCTTATCATTCTGGACCAACTGACATTTATTATTCACAGAGAAAACATCTAGGAATGGACCTGAAGGAAGTCTGCACTTTAGGGTACTATGGAAGGTATCATTGTGTTTTATTTGCAGCAGAGTGCTCAATGCTTTGGAAAGTCATAGTGTGGTAGATTACAGAAAGAAAAGCAATTACTTTCAAAAATAGTATTTGTGTGACACAATAGTGTATGTAAGGATTTGTATCCACAACATACTGATATTCCCACAAACCCTGTGAGATAATTTTTATATGCTTTATCAATAAGCAAATAGATGGTCAAGTAGTAACATGGACAAAGTCACATAGGTTGACACAAAGATACACTTTCACAGGGCCGGCACTGTGGTGTAGCTATTAAAGCTGCTGCCTGTAGTGCTGGCATTCCATATGGGTGCCGATTTGAGACTTGGCTGCTCCACTTCTGATTCATCTCCCTGCTAATGTGCCTGGGAAAGCAGTAGAAGATGGCCAAAATCCTTGGCCCCTGTACCCACGTGGGAGACCCAGAGGAAGCTCCTGGCTCCTAGCTTCAGATCAGCTCAGTTTTGGCTATTGCAGCCATTTGAGGAGTGAACCATTGAATGAAAAACCTCTCTCTGCCTCTGCCTCTCTGTAACTCTGCCTTTCAAATAAATAAATAAAACTTTGAAAAAAATATACTTTCACTCATTCTATGTTGCTTGCCATGTGAACACAGTAAATTAGCACATTTGAGACACATAATCTATTTTAATACATTTCAAGTATAAAAAGTTATTTAGCAGCAAATCCATATTGAATATATTATATGGATTCTCAAGAATTTGTATCAGAAGGGATGATCCAATCTGTCATTCAAAGAATCAGGGATCCAACCCAGCTCCATGGATATGAACAATATTGAAAATCTGATTATATAATGATCAACTCTTAGAAAATCCTTCCAGACCTGCCACACCTTCTGCTTAATAACCCCAGGACCATCTCTGACAAAAAAAAAAAGAGCACAAAGTCTGCTTTCCCCAATTCTCATGCAAGGATCTCAGGAAAACACTAATTCTCTCCTTTGAGAGAATCCTCAAGGTCAATTCTCATAACATTCGCACATAGTAGTATTAAGGCTCCTTTTCATGCTTGCAGCCTACTCTGACGAGTGTCTCATTTGTCAAAATCGCTCTCCAATGTCATTTGCTGCTAAACTTCCAATTCTGTCACAAGCATAACCAGTTACTACCTTTGAATATTTGTCTTAATTCTACCCAAGATGATACTAAGTTGTTGAATAGTCAGAACTCACTAACAGTTCAGACTAATGGAGAAACACCTATAATCATTTTTTTCCAAAATTTCTTGTAAGCTAAATCTGTACTAATACACCTGATTCTGTTGAAGACCAAAAATACTGCCACGCTCCCAACTTCACTTCTCTCTGTCGCCCACGGAACACAAAACTAAAAGGAGTCTCAATGCTTCTGTAACCAACCAGAGGCTCTCATGGTTGTGAGTCTTTGTCCATATTGTCCACTCTGATTGATACACCCTGCCCCCATTTCTCTTGTTTTTAAAACAAATATGTTTTTTATTTATTTGAAGGGTAGAGTTACAGAGAGAAATGGGGGGGGAGGGAAGGAAAGAAGGGGGGGAAAGAGAGAGAGAGAGCGAGCCTCCATCTGCTGATTCACTCCTCAAATGGCCCCAATGGCCAGGACTGGGCCAGGCCAAAGCCAGGAGTCAGGAGCTTTTTCAAGGTCTCCTCAGTGGATGCAGAGGCCCAACCACTTAAGCCATCTTCTGCTACTTTCCCAGGTGCATTAGCAGGGAGGTATATCAGAAGCGGAGCAACCAGGTCTTGAACCGGCACTCATATGGGATGCCAGTGTCGCAGGTGTCAGTTTAACCCACTCAGCCACCACTCCAGCACCATCAAAACTTTCTACTCACCCTTCAAGGTCTAGGTCAGCTACCTTTTTTCTGAAGATCTCAAGATTTACCCTTCACTTTGAGCTCCATTAACTGCTCCCATATCTGCATTTTCACAGCACTCTGGTACCATCTTACCACAAGGTAGTATAATTATAAAATACATATTTGGGGGTCTCTCTCCCATTGACAGGAAGTTAGCTCATCAGAGGCACGCACCTGTACTCCATTACACATGAATGATGACAATAAGCATTGGAAAATGGATTCCCCCCACAAAGGTTTATATGCAATAACTTTGGTCTTCAGTGAAGCAAGAGTGAGATGGTAGAGCCTCTTAAAGTAGAAGGCAATTAGATCTTGGAAGAGCCCATCTCAGAAAGGGTTTAATGCTATGGTACAGGACTGCAGCAGGTCTCTAGTTGTTGGTCTAGTTCCTGGAAGAGCAGGTTGGTAAAAGCCTTGCACCTACCCTAAATCTCTTTTCCTTACACACTGCCTGCTATTGTCACACACATTCCTGCCACTGTGATCTGTCCACCATGAGGGCCTCACCAGAGGACAGCAGATGCTGCCTGCTGTGATTTGTATGTGGTTTGTCTTTCAAGGGTTCATGTGTTGCAGACTTTGCCCTCCATCTGACAGTGCAGAAATGATGTGAAACCTTTACAGGTGGGGCGTAGTGGAAATAACTGTATCATTAAGGGCACTGCCCTTGGGAGGAATTGATGCAGTTTTTATAGGATCCTCATTAGTTTTTCATAAAAGGGTTATTATAAAAGAGCAAGCTGGACTCCTGACTTACTCTCTGGCTCCCTGTCTCACCAGGTTAGCTCTCCCTCTTGCACATAATGGAAATGAGCCAGGCATGTGAAAATTTAAAAAGTTAGCAACTGACCATATGGTTTGATTCAGTACCCTTCTCAAGGATTTTAAGCAGTAGCCATCTTTTTAGAAAAGCTAAGATACTGAGAATTTTTCTAATATTTAATACTAAAGATATTTACACCAACAATATAGTACAAGCTATACTGACAGGATCTCTGAATTAAAATGCTTGTTTCATTTACTATCTGCAAACATACTATAGTTACTTGCTCTTATGCAGCATTTAATTTTTACTCATTTTATTTATTTGAAAGGCAAGAGAGACAGACAGAACTCATCCATCCTGATTTACACCTCAAATGCCTGCAAGGGCCAGGGCTGGACTAGGTCAAAAACTAGGGGCCAGCAACTCAATCCATGTCTTCCACATGGGCAGCAGGAACTCACGTACTTCAGCCAAAACTTGCTGCCTCCAAGTGTGCTCATTAGCAGAAAGCTAGACTATAGAGCTAAGCCAGGACTCAAATTGAAGAATCCTATATTCTGTCAGCAAACATTCAGCACCACTTATTGGTTGTGCCAGGCACTGGAGGTAAGCATGCCCCTTCCTTCATGCACTTTTGATCCACTGGGGGAGGCAGGAAAATAATAAACAAAGCAAAACTAATTCATGAATAATAGAACTTTAGATAAAATACAAACAGCTCAGAAGAGAAAAAAAAAAAAAAAACTAGCTTTCCCTACCATTTTCCTTAGAGATAAAAAGAAATAGATCATAAATGATCTACTACTGTAAAACTCATTTTGGAAAATCTTAAAAGAATCATAAACATGTTTTGTTTTGTTCTCTTTTTAATCATCCAAGGGACAGCTATTCATGAAAACAGAAGGCAGATGTAGCAAAAGGCGCAATCAATAGCAGCCTCTGAAATACATTTTCTAACAATGATATTAAAGATTAAGAAAGTCACATCTTTCTCACCAACAATCAAAATTCCTTTCTAATGGGTTGCTTTTAGTCTTCAATTCATCCAGATTAAACTAAAGCACACATTAAATACAAGAGGACTTATTTTCTCAAGTTCTGCCTGGTAAAAGAAATCTAATCACAAATGAATGAGGAATGAGCTCACTGAATAAATCAGAAAGAAGAATTAAAGAAGCTGACAGGTATTTTATAGGCCTGTTAAAAAATAAATTGGACTTTCAATATAAAAATTGGCTTAAATAAATGGTACTCTTAAGAATTTGCTTTAGAATATTTCCTTAAAGTCAATTGGATTATCAATCAAACATTATTGCATTTCCGTATATTTTATTTTTAAACTACAAGGGACATAATAATGGACATAAGCACAGAGTAAATGTCCAGAATAAATAAAAAAAAAGACTTTAAACCTGAGTCAGTCTACAAAAAAAGTTCAGTAGAACACTTTTATACTGTCCTCTAAAGTAATAAAAGTACGCACTTTTGATAATTTGAAAACTAAGCAGAAGAAAATAGGATAGCAGACTTTATCCTCTAAAGATATGCAATCTGTAAACTATTGTATCTCCTTGTGATAGAAAAAAAAACCTTTAAAGATATATAAATGAAACAATAGAAGGAAAAAAAATTAAATGATCATCAAAGACAATTATTCCCATCATGGGTGATATTTTAAAAGCAAAGGTGGGGAGTAAAGAGCAGAGTAGGATCATATCCCCCCTTCCACTTGCAATTAAGGGACGAGAAGACCTTCTTCCTTCTCATATTCATCAGGTGCAGTAAGCAGTACTGTGCAATTATCTCCTCGCTGGCAGGAGCTGAGCTAGATTCAGGGAGTCACCAGCCAACAAGACAATTCGATCTCCTCCTTACAGAACTCTGAGCTGACTACCAGTCATCTCACTCTAACACTCCCTGTGTGCAGAAAGGACTCTCAGAGGTGTTGAAAATCACAGCTTGGCAAAGTATGGCCCACAGGCTAGATCTGGATGGCCTTTTTCTACAAACCATGCTCTACTGAAACAGCCATGTCCATTTCTTTCTGTATCACTTCCTTTGCATTGTAACTTCAGAGCGAAGTAATTGCAACTGAAACACTACAGTATTGTCTGCAAAGCCTGAAATATTTACTCTCTGGCACTGTACAGAAAACGTCGACCCTTGCTCTAAATAAGACTTAATGCTTTAAGGACTCCATGCTAAAAGACACATGCTCTTGTTCATAAAGCATCCCTACTTACAAATAATCATGAGGGCAGTTGGCTTTTTCTGGATTGTATTTATACCTTCATAAGTTTTTATTATGCTTTATTTTCTTTCATTGTTAAAGTAGTTAAAAGGATCAGGTGTCTAATATCTTCTAACAGCTTATTCTCTCCAGATAATGATAACATTATACTATATTTACTCTTTTGATTGATCAGAGTACGTCCATGCCATATAAGGCCCACTTAGAAGAAGAAATGATCTTCTTCTCTAAATCACGCCAAACAAACTTCCAGAGGTGATTTTAGGCTATCTTTTAAACCGAACAATAAAATTGATTGTAAAGAAAGCACTTAGCAGGCACTCAAGTGCTATATAAATGCAAAATCCTAGCAGCAACAGCACCTTTGCTACCCTGCACATACAGGAGTAGATGCTTATTCCCCAATCACTTGACCTAGAGAGCATTAAAATTTAAATGAAAGAAAAGAAAGGATTAGCTTTCATTGGTGGTTATCAAAACTCCTAATAAGAAGTGACAGGCTGTGTGTTGCCTGTGGTTCCTCCAAAGGAGTTAAGAGGCTAAATCTGTGGTAGTTGTGGCTGACCATCAATTTACCATTCCCAAAACCCCCTTTTTCCTCTAATGGGAATCAATGTGGCATGAATAAAATTAATTGGTCACTTAGTTCACATTTAGTCACCTTAACACAGCAATACAGTTCTTGAGAAAATCCTTGAAAAGCCTTGGTTCCTGAAAAATTTCCCTCTCCATCAACATGCTGGAAAAACATATTTCAAGTGCCCAAAACGGGAGACTGAGCTGAGAAGTGAACAGAAAAACCAGGAGTAAATGATAGCAGTGTAAGAGACAGCTGCATAGGGAAGGGATGGCTGACTTACTATGAAGGGTGATCTTTTTAACTTTTTTTAAATTTTTAGAAAAGATTCATTTTATTTATTTGAAGCAGTTACAGAGGCAGAGAGAGAGGTCTTCCACCTGCTGGTTCACTTCCCAAAGGCTGCAATGACTGGAGCTGGGCTGATCTGATCTGAAGCCAGGAGCCAGGAGCCTCCTCCTGGTCTCCTACATGGTTGCCAGGACTTGGGCCATTCTCCATTACCTTCCCAGGCACATTAGCAGGGAACTGGATTGGAGGCAGAACACTCAGGATGCGAAACAGCGCCCATATAGGATGCTGGCTCTGCAGGCCAGGGCTTTAACCTACTTTGTAGCACCAGCCCTGAAGGGTGGTCTTTTTAAGATACCAATACCCTGGGGCCAACACTGTGGTGTAGTGGGTAAAGCCGCCTCCTGCAGTGCCAGCATCCAATATGGGCACCGGTTCGAAACCCGGCTGCTCCACTTCCGATCCAGCTCTCTGCTATGGTCTGGGAAAGCAGTGGAAGATGGCCCAAGTCCTTGGGCCCCTGCACCCATATGGGAGACCTAGAGGAAGCTCCTGGCTTCGGATCAGCACAGCTCCGGCGTTGCAGTCAATTGGAGAGTGAACCAGCTGATGGAAGACCCCTTTCTCTCTGCCTTTCCTTCTCTCTCTGTGTAACTCCGACTTTCAAATAAAATAAATAACTCTTAAAAAACAAAAAGATACCAATACCCTGAAGCCATGTCAGTTCCTTCCAATACAGGAGATCCTACTCTCTTCTTTTGTATCAGTTATCACAGCTGCAGTGAATAATTCCTTATATTACTAGTTTGACTCAGTGGCGAGTTCCATCGAGCCCATTACCTGTCTGTTCAGCATAGATATCCCTGTGACTAACACATGATGAGCACTGAAAAAATATGAACTGACCTAATTAATGAATAGACTGATAAGCAAACTAAATTTAAGTAACTCTACTGATGCATTAGAAAGTTACAGTTATTCTGTGATATGCTCATGAAAAATAACAAATAGGATATTCTTGTCCACATGCATCATAAGCAATATTCTAATATGCACTGGTGGCATACCAACTCTTAGATCTTCATCAACCATCTGCTCTTTAACCTCTTCCTGTATCTTAACTTCCAATTTCAATATAAAATAATGCTCCGTTTCTTCCAGATTTAAAAAGAAAAAAAAAAAAAAACTCTCCAATCACTCCCACCTGACCAATCCATTCTTATCCAGGGTTGCAAATGATGCCAATCCCCTTTCCATTTCTGTGTAGTATCTGTTCCTGTTGTCTCAGCAGCACTATTTCCCTGATTATTCCTCTATAAGTAAAAACATGTCTACTTTTTCTTCAAGTTATTAATATCTCATATTTATGACAGCATCAGCCGCCTTCTAACTGATCTCTCAGTTCCCCGCACTCAATAATCTACAATGTATGTTTACCTCAATAAAGCTTCAAAGTGACCTGGTCTGATGGCTCCATTATACACATCCTATTCAAGAGCTCAAATATTTTCTGATCTTCACCACAATATCCACTGGATTTCTTACATGCTTACATACACGAAAGCACAATACGAGGTAAGATTTTCTAAGTTTTAACAAGGCCTCCCAAACATTGTCATTCATGTAATACAACAGCTGTTATTCATTTAAAAAAATTTTAAAAGCTCAGAGATATCAATGAATGCTCCTGAGCTCCATTCTCAAATTTTATATCTGTATTAAGTCATTTGTGGTCCATCGCCCTGCCCGGGAAAATCATCCACATGAAAGTCATCCAAACTATTCATGTTTTTTATACCATGTCATCTAAAACCTATCCGAAGCAGTAACTTTTCTCAAATAAAAATAAGCAGAATGGCGTATAGCAATTTGGAAATCTGTGCCAAATGCCTGAGTCTCATATCAGCCACACGAGATACTGCAAATCTGTTTCAAAAAGAAAAGCCGACTGAAACAGGCCCAGGAAAGTGATCAGTGAGTGTAATTAATCTGATAATCGTAGTGCTACTAAAAAATACACCTTATTCAGGTAGAGTCCGTGTCACTCAGTTTTTTCTAAATGAGGTGCATTTTATGAATATTGCACTATACATTCCTTTATTATCTATGGTTCCTGATGGAATTCAGATTCAGAATGGCTCTCTGCAATGCCAGACTATGCAGCCAGCCCAAGCCTTCCTTATTTCAGCCCCAGCAGCTTCTCCAGGCATATTTTCTGCCACTTCAGACACTCCCAGCACACTCAAACACTATTCTCCAACCCCGCCTCGCTCTGACTAACCCAGCCATCTGCAGTGTACTCCCCTCTCCTGCCCCTATTTTCCAAACACCCGCTACTTACAGCATCTTAAAGGGCCGCCTCCTGTATCCCATACCCCTTTATGGGACCCATTCTAACCCCTGAATGTTTCCCATACGTAAGCCTGTGCGATCCGTACGACAGGAGACTATGTCTGTCCACCTTTGACACCTACAACACTTTACACAGGGTCTCAAATATTGTGGACGCTCAAAAAAACATCGTTCAACGAGCAGATTTGCTAGCACCACCACAGGCTTCAAATCACAAGCCTCTGCTTCTCCAGGAAGCCCTGAGTATTATTTAAGTGGTCAAATCAATGCACATGTTCAGAGGCCTGGAACATACCAGAGAAATCCATACACTCGCGGCCGAGGCAGGGCAGATGCAATCTGGTTAATCAGGTAACTATGAACCTCCAACAGTGGGCGGGCTCACACGGTGAACGGCGAAGGGTGGGTTCTGGTGCCAATCCGGAACACCAGAAAGAGACGTGGGTCCACCAGGGCCAGGAGTGTGGCCGCCAGCCTGGAGAGGGGGCAGGCGAGATGAGGCGCTCTGGACAGCTGTGCGAGTGACCGTCCCAACCACCAGCCAAGGAGAGGCGCCCTCACGCGGCATGGAAGTGCCAAGGCAGGCGCCCATTCCCCACGGCGGAAGTTAAGAGTCGGCGCGCTGCCCTGCAGGTGGGCACTAGAACTGCAGAATGGGACTTGGGCCAGCGCCCACTACCGGCGGCCCTGGGAGAAGCGGGGACGGAAGTAGCCTCAAGACCACAAGCCCCAGAAGGCCCCGCGTGGACTCAGCGGGCTGGGGCAGATTTAACTTCCGCACTGGGAGGAAAAAGGGGAAAGCGGGTCTCCTTCCAAAACAGTGCTCGCTTTCTGCTGGGCTGGCCTGAAAGTGAAATTGAGGCCTTGAAGAAAATGGTGAAAAAATTTAAAAACAATTTAAAAAATTCTTGAGGAGAGTTAGCGTTGATTCTAATTGAGGGAGCCGGACGTGGGGACTTTCAGAACCGCTGAACACAGGGATTATCAAAGTTTGGATTTTCTAAAAGTGAATTGTTTTTTAAAGAAATCAGTATTTCTAATTTTTCTACCTTGCATGATGTATTTTAAAAATATATATTGTTAATCTTTTTTCTTCCCTACATCATTCTAAATTTTTAATATATTAGAATTCCAACTAGAGTCTAAGCCTTCTGAAGACAGATTCTCTGTGGTCTTTGATAGTATACCCAGGACTTGGTTGCTTTTGGGTAGACGTCTCAACACGTTTGTAGAATTAAATATCAATCAATCATTGTGAAATACAAGTCTGTTCGATTTAGTTTACTAAGTGGATGAAACTTTGTTAAGACATCTTTTTGCATTAACTGATTATTGTAAATTTCTTTAAAATGCTAAGCAGCACTCTCTAACCATCTACCCATTAAAGCAAGTTAATGATTTTAAGTCAACTGTAATTTGTTTAATGTATCGTTCTGTGTTATTCATGCAGAGGTGAATTTCAGGTAAACCAAGATTGAATTATCTTGGACTCCAACTTAATGAACACTAATTAATGGTTTACTGTCTTTTCTGTTCTTATTTGAGAAATGTAAAATCCAATCATCATTGTTCATCTCTCACAGATAATCAAGAGTCAAGTAGAGGAAATGTAGCAAGGTTGCATTGCATTGTGTATGTGAAATCACAATTCATTAATTAAGCAAATTAGATTGAACTCCTATTATGTGCCAGGTGCCAGGTACAGGGTGAGGCATAATCATTGCTCTATAAAAGTGCACATTTTGGTAATTACAAGAAATGGGTAAACAAGCTATAAAACTACAAAGTAATCATTAAAATCTTATGGAAAACTCCAGACCCGGTTTAAATAAAATTTTATTATTTTTACCAAGTCTTATGCAGGTATCTGTCAAGTAACATTTACAGTTTTCTTTGGGCTTCTGACAATAGAGTGGTTGTGGATTTTCAAAAGTGTGAAGTGGAAAATAAGTCATAAAAATTGT
Organism: Oryctolagus cuniculus; assembly: GCF_964237555.1. Lineage (NCBI taxonomy): Eukaryota > Metazoa > Chordata > Mammalia > Lagomorpha > Leporidae > Oryctolagus > Oryctolagus cuniculus. Next base: position 94,933,715 of record NC_091436.1, read on the forward strand.
ATAAGTTTTGAACTAGTTTTTGGCTCACTCCCCCAGTGGAATATATAGTAAGCAATCACATATCTTAAAGTATTCAATTCTGTGCCTTTTAGAAACTACTTTTTTAAAAAACGCCATGATCCAGCTGTGCATGCATGATTCAAACCACTTTTCTAAAGGAGTTGATTAAGAACAGAGGGAGGTGAAAATGTGCAAAAGTGCACCTAAGGTCTTTTGCTCTTCCTGTTATTCATGACATTTCAATGCAAAGGATTTGAGCTGCACTCAAGTACATAAGCAAAATGAAAGGTCTTAGGAAATCATGCTTCTCTCATGTTATAGCTTCAAGGGAGAAAATTCATGGGGTGCCAACCTATATATGAATAGTAGAAATCATTAATGGTAATCATGTATAAATTTTTAGGGTCCAAATAAAAACAACAAGGAAAATGTTTTACCTCTGTGCAAAATATAAAACTGTAGATTAAAAAAAACCACTGTATTATTATGTATATTAAAGCCAGTTTAATATAAACTAAAAATAAATGAAATAGATAAAATGAGTGTAAAAATATAATCAGGAGCAATGTTAATTCTGAGATGGCTAGGTGAATCATAAAGGTCATAGGATCTGATAAAATGTCAAATGTATATATGATTTTTTTTAAAAAAACTGATGTAAGAAATGTTACTTATTTAAAAACTAAACCAATTTGCATTATTTCCTAATATAAAGTTATGAAAGTAGTAGAAAGCTGTTCTAGCACAAAGCAGAGAAATATCAAAAATTCCTAGGACAATGGAAGAGAAAATTAGTAGCTCTGTGTTCAATTCAGCACTTCCAGAAACTTCATTATGCTAGGAGCTCAGCATATAGAAGAAAGTCCTGTTCTCAGTAATCCTGTACCTTAATAAGGGAGCCAAATTTTGCCCATCAAGTATCATAAATAATAACTAGCAAGTACTGAATACACTCACTGTGTCAGGTAATCACAGACTGCAGGAATTAATTAATCCTCACAAAATCTTCATGGGTCAAGAGCCTATGTTTTCTAATTCTTCAGTGAGAAACGCGACCTCAGTTGATTAATTCATTCAAGGACATTCAACTTGTACTTGGTAGAACTAGGACTTTCACTTCACACTGTCCTACTCCAAACTGCACAAACTCAACCCTTTCACTTTAGCACAATCAGGAAGCAAGCTAAGTCTCTGCTTAGCTACCGCTCTTTAATTCCAGCCTTATGAGTGGTCTTTGAAAAGTTAATGGAAAATGAACTCTGCGTGGACTTACTTAAAATTTTTTTTCAAGGAAATAATACTTTAATTCCATTTCTCCATGAACATGTTTCAAGTGTCCTAATGTGAGCTCCCTTGTCAGAATGTTCTATCCACTAGTGTCTAAATCTGAAGCACCTGGCTTTGCAGCTTTTTTGTGTCAGTCTATTGGTTAAGCTGCTACCTGATGGTTTTTGATTCTGCTTTTGTGTCATATTCATACTGATTACCAGCTATTATTCCAATGAAAATATCTTCTTCAAAGGATTCTGTTAGCCCAACATAATATCAACAGATTATGAATCTATGATCATCATTCAACAGATTCATATATATATAGTTATTCCTAACACAAAATTAGTAATTTACACTGTCATTTGTTTAATTACTGATACTCTGCATGCCATGTTGCAAGTTGTTTCCCAACTATTTTTTAAAAGATTTATTTATTTGAAAGAGTTATAGAGAGAGATAGAGACAGAGAGAGAGGTCTTTCATCCGCTGTTTTTTCACTCCCCAGATGGCTGCAACAGCCGGAGCTGCACCAATCCAAAGCCAGGAGCCAGGAGCTTCTTCAGGGTCTCCCACGTGGGTACAGGAGCCCGAGGACTTGGGCCGTCTTCCACTGCTTTGCCTGGCCATAGCAGAGAGCTGGATCAGAAGAGGGGCAGCCAGGACTAGAACCGGCGTCCATATGGGATGCCGGCACTTCAGGCCAGGGCTTTAACTCTCTGGGCCACAGCACCGGCCCCCAACTTTTGGCAATTTCAAAAGAGCAAAATCCATGAAAATGTACAGACGTTTATGAAATGTGTGAAAGAAACAAGAAGTATATATTTTAAAAGTACTCGATTTTGAAGTTTCCAACTTAGAATTGCAAAAAGAGGAAATATTAAGAATATGGTTAAATAACAGCAGTTTTTACACATATAAATTGTATCATTTTAACATATTTAAAAATGCACACTACAAAAATGATCACTACCGATTTAAAGTATGTTACTTTACTTAAATATTTACAATTGTGACTTTTTAAAAGCATTTTGTTGGAAATTTATATTTTGAATGCACAAAGAAATGTTAGGCTTTAGAAGAAACATCAAAAAAGTAAAATCTATAAAGTGGACAATTCTTTGTCATATGAATATCTGTTCCTAAGTAATATGTCAGTTAGCTCAGTTTTCAGGTCTTTTTTTGGGGAATAAAACATTAGTTGGTTTTGTGTTGTGGATGAATAGTTTCACAGTTTTATTGAATTGATGAAAAGATATTCAAAACAAAATTAGACTAAATCACTAAATTTATAAACACCACAGAAATTATTTTCAGTTCATTAAGAAAGAAGAAAGATAATCTATTAAGCTATCAAGGGGCCGCCACTTGGGCATAGTGGGTAAAGCTACTGCCTGCAACACCTGTATCCCCCATGAGTGTAGGTTCAAGTCCTGGTGGCTCCACTTCCACTCTAGATCCCTGCTTATGTGCCTGGAAAGCAGTGAAAGATGGCCCAAGTCCTTGGGCCCTTGCACCCATGTGGGAGATAAGGAAGAAGCTTCTGGATCCTGGCTTCGATCTGGCCCAGCCCTGACTGAGGAATGAATCAGCAGCTAGAAGATTTTATTTTCTCTCTGTCTCTCTCTCTCTGCAACTGTGCCTTTTAAATAGATAAATCTTCAAAAAAAAAAAAAAAAGATATCAACTAACTGTAAACTTGGGCTAATGCTGGAAATCACTGAGGCAAGTCAGCAATTCAGAAAAGAGGTTTTAGAGGCACATGGAAGAAATTCTGTGAAGACTAAGAAGTTTGCAGCAGACTGCTCAGTTGTACCTTTCTGAAAGACCAGATAACAAATACTGATGCAGAAAGGCAAAGCAAAAGAGGTGCTAGGAAAATGATGTACCTTGAAAGTAGTCAACGTAAACGAAAGGAATTAGAAATGGCCAAGAAACATTCAGAACAAAATGCTGGCAAGATCAGCATTAAGGAAAATGCGAAGTTTAAAGGACAGGGAAATTTAATAAATGACACTATTTTGGTACTATTTAGTTATGGAAGTTCTGTACAAAACATTAAGATGAAATGTTGGAGCAGGTGTTATGAGCAGATGCCAACATTTCATTTCAGAGTGCCTGGTTCCAGTCCCAACAACTCTTCTACTGATTCAGCTTCCTGCTAACACGTCTTAGGAGGCAGTAGATGATGGTTTATATGCTAGAGCCCCTGCCACCCACATGAGAGACCTGGATGGGATTCTAGGCTGCTAGCTTCATCCTTATGCAGCTCTGGCTGATACAGACATTTGGGAGGGAATCAGAAAATGGAAGTTCTCTCTCATCTCTCTTTCTCTCTCTCTCACTTTGCCTTTCAAATAAATGGAATACAAAATTTATATATTTGTAATATCTTAGGAAATAACTTAGTAAAATCATTTTCATGGAAAAAAACAAGCAGAATAGTAGCAGATCATTCTCTGTCATTTTATCTAGCACTAAATTTATTTATTCCTTAGTTAAGGAGAATTTGTCATTCTTATTACATTGATAAAAAATATAGTGTAGTAATTATAAGAATAAACTAATTAAGTTTCTAGTTTTGCCTCTAATTAGACAACTAAAGTCTTCATTTTTATAATCTAAATTTCCAGTCCTGCAAAATGGAGATGATAACAGTTGTACTTATGTTATTATGACATAATTTGCTCACAGCACCTCAGACTGTGTCTGGGGCACACTAAGTTCTAAATAGGTATTAGCTATTATTACAGTCTGAGTTCCTACCTCTTGAATAGTGACTTTTTTAACAACTCAAAATGTAAAAATGAATAGATTACTACAGTGCACATTACTGTGTTTTCTCTGCCCATCAGCAGGAGAGCATGGGTGGACAACTATTTTCCATAACAAAACACTCAACTCCATTTACCCTCAGTAACAAAAAGTCTTAGGTGAGTGAACGTAGATGTTCCAAAGTGCCACAATTTCCTGACTAAACCTTTCCCAGCCCTTTTCTTATGCATTGCATACAAAAAAAAAAATCACAGAAAATCATTGCTTTTGAACATAATGTTTTCCAAATAGCATGTATTTGTAGAAAGGTGTGTTACATAAGGAAGAGATACCACAAGCACACAAAATAACCTTCTTACTCCATTGTGTCTCAAAATATACATTTTAAAATACTGTCCTAAGATTACCTAAAATCCAGTTTTTATCTGGAGACATTTGGATAACTGCAGTATATTTTGTTAATATAAAATGTCCGACATACAGACAAAAGGAAGAAAAAGAAAAGAATCCACATATAAGTGCTGTGTTGCAAATGAGTTTTACCTACTTTTTTCTGTCTCATCTCCTGTTTGTTAGGTGTTCATTTAAGTACATACCTCAACCAAGGTACTCTTTAAGCTGCACGCCTGGTATGAAGACTAGTAACAACAATATATATTGCTTTTACTAATACCACACTTTTTGCTAAAGACTTTGCAAGCTTTGTCTCAACTCTATGAAGTATGTGTTGTTATTGTATTTTCCTTCTATTAACAAATTAAACAAGTTAAACAACCTTTCCAAAGTCACTCAAACATGTTAAGCACCAAAGTCAAGGTTCCAACCCATTTCTGACATCCCTTACTCTGAGCAATTGCTTTCTGAATTCAGGTTTATTTCTTCCAGCTGAAGCAAAATGCCATCCTTCTTCCTCCAATCCCTCCACCTGTTTCCTCATTTCCAATCCCTGCACACACATAATAAGGTTAGGTGACTTTGGTCTGGGTTAGAAGACCTAATTTAGGTCCATCTTACTGATAATCCATCTTTAGTACAAAGTGAAATACAATTGTATATCATGACAAGATATGGAGACCAACTGTACCTTAGAAATGTATCTCTATGTATTCTAGTTACTATACATGCCTTTATAAACCTTTCTGCAAATGTTATCATATGGAATAGTTCACTTGATTCTAGCAGCATTGCCTTATTACAGTGGAAGGAATTTACATCACAAATGATAATACATAGTTTCTTCTAAATTTATATTATGTAAACAATAACATATGGTGTTCCTATTGCTAACTTGTGAAAACAGCTTTCTTCTTGTACTTTTGAAGGGGTTGTGATATCTTGAAAACACAATGGATTTAGAGTCAGAGTACCTGGGATTTAATCTGTATCCTGTCATTTATTACACTACAACCCTGAGAAAATAATTTTACAATGTTGATTATATGTAGAATTTACTGAATTCAATATAGTACTTTTTCTTTCAGTGTTTTGATAAATGAATTGAATAAAATAGGCTGCTTTAGTGGCTCCTAGAATTACCACATGAAAATACTGTGCTATATACAGCATTGGACAAATTGAAAATTCTGTACTGATTTCTTAGTGACCCATACTGGAATACAGATTGGACACCTATGAGGTGCCGTTCAAAACACTGAGCAAACAACAGAGGAATTGGTGCTAAGTAACTCAGAGTCTCTTCGGGGAGCACAGACAAGTGAACAGCATTGAAGTTTTGGCATGTTTTAATGATGGCCAACTCTGGGTGCCAGGGGAAACACAAGAATGAATACCACACTCAGTTGGAGGAAGGGTGTTAGAAGTGGCTTTTTGGAAGAGGTAATGTAAAAGCTGAATTCTGCTAAGTCAGGTCAAGAATGAGTAAACAGTGTTTGAGAGGAAATGCCTTGCACTAGTTCTCAGGTCTAAAGGAGCTGGTCTGGATGTGTTACGAAGTGTTAGCTATTGGCAATTTTAAAGTTGCTGTCTCTTTGAAACAAAACAAAAAGTCCAGTTCACATCACTCATATGTGTTATCAAAATAAGCTGTGCTATGCTGGTAGATTAATGATACCAGAATCTTCATTTTCTTTCTTATGACTCAATTCATTACACAAAAAGTTACCTGCAATTATTTATTATGAAAGGATCTTAGGATCTTGTGTACTCATCAGAAATGATAGTGATCTTATGTATTCTAATTTTTTCCTTTCCTTTCCTTTCCTTTCAGTACATTTTGTTTTAAAATAATCATTCTTTTTAAAAGTTAAAACTCAAAGTCTGATGCTGTATCTTATAACCAGAGCTCTTCCCCTGCAATGATTTAAGTATCTGATCATCTTTTGGAAGTGTTAGTCTATTGAAGATTGCTTTTTATACTATCTAATGCCTCCTCCAAATAAACAAATCCTAAAATCCCAGTTGTAGGTGAGTGTTTGCTATAGTGGTAAGCTCATCAGAACCATAGTCATCATTTTCTTGAAAAGCCTTTCCTTCTGTTTGGAGGTTTGATAGAGCACATTAATATAACAGATGCAACAATAGCCTGAACAGGGATTTGGAAAGAGCTAAAATGTTGTTTATAAATTGTTGTCATCCTAACAATTTTTTTTAAATTTTTTATGTATTTATTTTAGAGGCAGAGTTAAACAGTAAGAGGGTGAGACAGAAAGGTCTTCTTTCCCCTGGTTCACTCCCCAAATGACCACAACAGCCAGAGCTGTGCCGATCTGAAACCAGGAGCCAGAATATTCTTCTGGGTCTCCCAGGTGGGTGCAGGGACCCAAGCACTTGGGCCGTCTTCAACTACCTTCCCAGCCATTAGCAGAGAGCTGGATTGGAGGAGGAGCAGCTGGGACTAGAACCAGCAGCCATATAGGATGCTGGTGCTGCAGGTGGAGGATTAATTTACTGTACCATAGCGCCAGCTCCGCATCCTAACAATTTATAGATTTTCTATGTCTTAATGTGTTATTGAAAGAAGCCTCCGACATTCATAATGACCATTACCAGCTTTGAATGACATAGTATAACAACCTTGACTGTTTCCTGTTAAACAGCTTTACTTCAGCATCTCTCTAGATGAGGGGAATGTGAATATGCATATATAGTAAGGAGAAATAGCTGTTGAAGTCAAGAAGATGGTAAGAGAAAGCTGTGATATTAAGGACTAGTCTTGTATTCATCCATTGATTATGTTAATTTTTGTCCAAATGTCTTTAGAACATGAATGATAAGATGAAAATGCTTTATGCAAATGACAAAGGAAGTACAGAAAACCCTTCCTAAAATCCAATCTGCTTCAAGCATGAGGCATACATACCTTCTATCCAATTACCTATTCATTTTTCTAAATAAGCTATGTAAGACTTACAAAGGTCCTGTAGCTTTTGCCTAAGTAGTTTAGCATTGTAGTTAAAACTGTGCATTCTAGAATCAGATGACTTCAACTGAAATGCTAGGTTTTCCATTTATGGACTGTATCACCTAGGAAAAACTATATAACTTCTCTCATCATAAGATTTTTCTTTAAAGATTTATTTTATTTATTTGAAAGGCAAAGTGACAGATTGGGAGGGGGGGGATGGCGGGAGAGACAGAGAGAGAGAGATCTATCAACTGGGTCATTCCTCAACTGGCTGAAACAGCCACAGGCTGGGTCAGGCTCAAGCCAGGAGCCTGAAACTTCATCTAGGTCTCCTACATGGGTGGCAGGGGGGCCAAGTACTTGGGCCAGCTTCTGCTGCCTGCTCAGGCATATTGACAGATAGCTGGGTGAGGAGCAGAGCAGCTGAAGTGTGAATTGGGGCTCGGATATGGGATGCCAACTTCATGGGCAGCAACTTAATCCTCTGAGCCAGGCATAATGCCTTCCCTTCAGTTTTCATATGTATAAAGTGAAGATTATAGTATTGTATAATTAAATGAGAGTAATTCCTTCAAAACAGAGGAGAGGTTATAGCAATTGGAAAATGTCCAGTATGTTAATTATTATTAAAAGATCACTGAAACATATTAACTTTTTTAATATACTCAAGAGATCTTATAGAATGACCTGCACTTGTCATCATACACATCAATAGTGTATGGGTATGCATCACAGTGCATACATGGGTTTTAGAAGAAAAATAGATGTTATCATCTCTATTTTTGACCATCTATGATTTCATATTCAGCTTCTTTTTCTGAGAAATACATTCAGGTATAGTTTTTGTTTTATTGTATCTACAGGACCAAATTTATTTAAGGAATTTGATTTGAAATATTATGTCTAAATTTATAACAGAGCAATAGGTGGGAAAATTAAGTACAAATGTTCTGCACTTCAAAAATCATTGCCCAAAGCATATTGTAACTATAAACCAAAAATTGTAATATTAAAAATTCATAATTCAACACATTAAGGTTTTATATTGCCTAAGTAGCTAATTAATTTGCTGAATCAATCTAAAAATATGAAGATTGTTATGCATGAAATATGATTAAACAGTCTTTTTTATAAAGATTTATATATTTATTTGAAAGTCATAGTTACAGAGAAAGTAGGAGAGGCTGAGAGGGAGAGAGAGATTTTTCCATACATCAGTTTATTCTTCAGATAACCCCAATGACCAGTGCTAGGCGAGGCCTCCCACATGGGTGGCAGAGGCCCAGACACTTGGGGCATCTTCTGCTTCTTTTCCACTATGCCGCAATGCCAAACCCCAAGTCATTTGTTTTTAATATCAAGTTTGATAAATTCTAATTCTTTCATTTATTTTGAGCTATAAATTATAACAAAATGTAGTCAAGAAAATGCTACCATTAAAATATAAAAAGAAAAACTAAATGATTGTAGGTTGCTGCGTTGAATTTTTTTTTTTTAAAGATTTATTTATTTATTTGAAAGTCAGAGTTACACAGAGAGAGAGGCAGAGAGAGAAACAGAGAAGTCTTCTGTCCAATTGGCTGCAATGGCCAGAACTGCGCCCATCCGAAGCCAGTAGCCAGGATCTTCTTCCGGGTCTCCCACATGGGTGCAGGGGCCCAAGCACTTGGGCCATCTTCTACTAATTTCCCAGGCCATAGTAGAGAGTTGGATCGGAAATGGAGCAGCTGGGTCTCCAACCGGCACCCATATGGGATGCCTGCACTTCAGGCCAGGGCGTTAACCCACTGTGCCACAGTGCCAGTCCCTGAACATTGTAGGTAGTTATTAACTATTTGCTCAAACTGAAATAAACAAGCTGAGGTTCAGAATAACTAAAGTACACTGAAAACTAAACAAATGAACAGATGTAGGGTTCCATTTAGGCATGAGGGGCTGTTTGAGAGAGTTTTAAACTGGACACATATTAACCACTGTCTTATCTAGAACCTTGAATTGCTAATTAAATTTCTAATTTTCAGAGAAAGCCAGCTGCATTAAACATGCCTGCTTTAGCTTTATTCCAATTAGCTGTACTACCTCTCCTGGTTTCCCTTTTGCCTCATTGTGAAAGGATGGGTCACTTCGCAAATGGCCACAATGACTGGATCTGCTCCGATCCAAAGCCTGAAGCCAGGAGCTTTACCCGGGTCTCTCACATGGGTGCAGAGGCCCAAGTATCTGGCCATCTTCTACTGCTTTCCCAGGCTATTATCTGGTAGCTGGATAGGAAGAGGAGTGGTCGGGATACTAACTGGCACCCGTATGGGAAGCCAGTGCCACAGGCAGAGGCTTAACCTAATATGCCGCAGCACCGGCCCCCATTTAGAGATTTTCCTGGATTTTCCTAGAACTACATGGGTACAAGTACCAAATTTGGTGACGGTAATATTATAAAGATGCTCTACATGCAATCTCAGCTCTACTCCCTCTTGAGTCACTTAATGTTAAATCCAACAGCAGAATGATCATAATGTCCATGATATGAACTGCTATAGGCTTTACTTTTATGATTTACTTGCCATTTATACCCTTCATGAAAAATTAAAGTAGCTTTGGTGATCCAATCTAATAAAGGGATTAGCAGACTATACCTGGGGCCAGATTTGGTCTACCACCTGTCTTTCTGCTACCTGCAAGCTTAGAATACTATTTATATTTTTAGAAAGCTTGTGACATGAAATCTCTATGAAATTCAAATTTCAGTGTGTACAAATAAAAGTTCTGTTGAAACCCAGGCATAGTTGTTGATTTCTGTATTATCTACAGCTGCTTTTGTGCTGTAATGCCAGAGCTGAGTAGCTTCCATGGGGTCCATATGGACTTCAAAGTCTTAAATATTTACGGTCTGTCCTTTTAGAGATGAAGTTTGCTGACCCTGATCTAATGGCTCTCATCAGGGAATTCCTTTTATTTCACCTAAAAAAAGACCTTGGAGAAAGACTTGTAAGTGACAAGGATCATAGATTCTGTGCCTTATTTTGTAGTACAGACTAGTGATCTAATTCCAAAAACAGAGAAGGAGAGACAGAGAGAAAGGTCTTCCATGTGCTAGTTCACTCCCCCAAATGGCTGCAACAACAGCTGGAGCTGGGCAGATCCAAAGCCAGGAGCCAGGAGCTTTTTCTGGGTCTCCCGTGTAGGTGCAGAGGCCCAAACACTTGAGCCTTCTTCCACCACTTTCTCAGGCCATAGTGGAGAGCATTCCAGTCTTTTTGAAATTAGATTATTAAATATTATTTTGGGGAAAACCATGGCAAATGGAGATGGGTTTTTGTATACAGATTGAAACTAAAGAAACTCACTTTCTCTTAGAAATAATGTCATAAAACTAGGTACAATAATGCTGTTAGTATCATTCTTTAGCTACATTACATATGAAATAAGGATTTTGGTTCCATCTTGGGTATCTAAGCATTCTTTTTTTTATTTGTTTGAAAATCAGAGTAACACAGAGAGAGGAGTGGCAGAGAGACAGCAGGGTCTTCAGTCCGATGGTTCACTCCCCAGATGGCCACTCCGGCAGGAGCTGTGCCAATCGGAAGCCAGGAGCCAAGAGCTTCTTCCAGGTCTCCCATGCGGCTGCAGGGGCCCAAGGACTTGGGCCATCTTCTACTGCTCTCCCAGGCCATAGCAGCAAGCTGGATTGGAAGAGGAGCAGCCGGAGCTAGAACTGGCACCCATAAGGGATGCTGGCACTTCAGGGCAGGGTGTTAACCCGCTGTGCCACAGTACCGGCCCCCTAAGCATTCTTTTTAAAAATCATTTTTATGATGAACACATTTTATATTGGAAAAACTTTCTCTGAAAACAACAAAATTTTGAATAGAAATAAAAAAGTTAAAATTTTGAGTCTATTTTATAATTCTAGGCTGGAGAGAGCAAAAACTGTTATGTGAGAGGCTTAGAAAACATTCTTAAAAAAATCCATTTTTTTTAAAAAAACACAAATATTTGTACTTTAAAAATTATGATATTTTTGGTCACATTTTGTTAACTTATTGACTGTTGGTGACAAAATTGGTGGAGAAAATGTGTTCACCTTTAAGCTAGAACATGTTTCAATAGGAATAAGTAAGCATAAAGGGAATAAATAATAAACACATTGTAAGTAATAAACACGTTGAAAAATAAAACCAACGTAGACATTGGTTAGGGAAAAAAATGAGAAGCAAGAATATAAGTGAAAAAATGCAACAGTTACTCAACTGGAAAGGCTGAGGGAATTAATGAAATGATTAATGAGAAAAAAATGTTTTGTAAATATATTTACCAGGCTTTAAGTTTGATAGGATATAGAGCAGGAAGAGGAATTCGCAAGAATGAAAATGGTAATATTAGAATATGTGTGAAGTTTTCCCAGCAATAGTTTCATGGAGAAAGGGATTCATTTCAGAGGTTTCCTGAAGGGAAAAATAAATTTAGCCAAGCAAGATGAAAGAAAAACGATCAAAGGTGGCCCCTGGTTTGCTTGCTTAAAGGCAGTAACAACAATGGGTGGGAAAGATGAGTAGAGAACTGAGTAGATTTTTTTTCTTTTATGGACATTCAGAACCACATCCATATTCATATGACAGATTAGGGAAGCACAGGTTAAATCTAAAAGGACAGAATTCATGTGGGCCATGTACAGTTATGATTAAAGTAAATCAAATGATAGAAATCATAAGCTTCAGTTTAATAGATTCAGATTTAAAACTTCAGTTTAAAAGATCAGCTTTCAAAACTAAATATCTAGATTAGAAGAATTCAAAGAAAAATAAGTATGGAAGAATAGAGTGAACAAAACTACAAAATTTAAAAATGGAGGAAAACAAAACAAGAACAAGATCTTAGGAAAGAATTTAAAATTATGTCACAATTTGTTGGAATATTTTATGTCAAAATGGCTGAGATACAATTTGCTAAATTTGTTTCTAATGACCTTTTTCTGTTGTCAGAGTATATTATGTCAGAATAGCTGGGATTACAGTTTATTAAATTTGTTTCTAACGACCTTTTTCTTAAAAAATACCAAAGCAGGGACTGGCACTGTGCGCACTAGTTTAATATTCCACCTGCAGCAGCGGCATCCCATATGGGCTCTGGGTTCTAGTCCTGGCTACTCCTCTTCCAATCGAGCTCTCTGCTGTGGCCTGGGAAAGCAGTAGAAGATGGCCCAAATGCTTGGGAGACCCAGAAGAATCTTCTGGCTCCTGGCTTCAGATCGGCACAGCTCCAGCCATTGTTCCCAATTAGGGAGTGAACGAACAGAAGGAAGACATTTCTCTCTGTCTCTCTCTCACTTTCTGTAACTCTACCCGTTGAACAAATCAATAAAATCTTTTGGAAAAAGATCAAGGATCTAAAACTAATTCCTGGAGCAAGGACAGTCTATTCAATAAATGGTGCTGGGAAAATTGGATTTCCACGTGCAGAATCATGAAGCAAGACCCCTACCTTACGCCTTACACAAAAATCCACTCAACGTGGATTAAAGACCTAAATCTACCACCTGACACCATCAAGTTACTAGAGAACATTGGAGAAACCCTTCAAGATATTGGCACAGGCAAAGAGTTTCTGGAAAAGACCCGGGAGGCACAGGCAGGCAAAGCCAAAATCAACTATTGGGATTGCATCAAATTGAGAAGTTTCTGTACTGCAAAAGAAACAGTCAGGAGAGTGAAGAGACAACCGACAGAATGGGAAAAAATATTTGCAAACTATGCAACAGATAAAGGGTTAATAACCAGAATCTACAAAGAGATCAAGAAACTCCACAAAAACAAAACCAACAACCCACTTAAGAGATGGGCCAAGGACCTCAATAGACACTTTTCAAAAGAGGAAATCCAAATGGCCAACAGGCACATGAAAAAATGTTCAAGGTCATTAGCAATCAGGGAAATGCAAATCAAAACCACAATGAGGTTTCACCTCACCCCGGTTAGAATGGCTCACATGCAGAAATCTACCAACAACAGATGCTGGCGAGGATGTGGGGAAAAAGGGACACTAACCCACTGTTGGTGGGAATGCAAACTGGTCAAGCCACTATGGAAGTCAGTCTGGAGATTCCTCAGAAACCTGAAGATAACCCTACCGTTCTACCCAGCCATCCCACTCCTTGGAATTTACCCAAAGGAATTTAAATTGGCAAACAAAAAAGCGGTCTGCAGCCTAATGTTTATTGCAGCTCAATTCACAATAGCTAAGACCTGGAACCAACCTAAATGCCCATCAACGGTAGACTGGATAAAGAAATTATGGGATATGTACTCTTTAGAATACTATACCGCAGTAAGAAACAACGAAATCCAGTCATTTGCAACAAAATGGAGGAATCTGGAACACATCATGCTGAGTGAAATAAGCCAGTCCCAAAGGGACAAATACCATATGTTCTCCCTGATCGGTGACAACTGACTGAACACCAAAAAGGAAACCTGTTGAAGTGAAATGGACACTATGGGAAACGGTGACTTGATCAGCATAACCCTGACTGTTAATGAACAACTTAATACATTATCCCTCTTAGTAGTTTTTTTGTCTGTTCTACTTAATATGACTGGTTTAATTCTGTAATTAATACACAGTTATTCTTAAGTGTTAAAAATTAACTGAAATGTGATCCCTGTTAAACATAAGAATGGGAATAAGAGAGGAAAGAGATGTATAATTTGGGACATGCTCAAGCTGACTTGCCCCAAATGGTAGAGTTAAAAACATACCAGGGGATTCCAATTCAATCCCATCAAGGTGGCATGTACCAATGCCATCTCACTATTCCAAGTGATCAATTTCAGTTCACAATTGATCATAATGAAAGGACTAAGAGTCAAAGGGAGCACATAAACAAGTCTAGTACCTGCTAACACTAACCGATAGAATAAATAAAGGGGAGAGTGATCCAACATGGGAAGTGAGATACTCAGCAGACTCATAGAATGGCAGATGTCCTAAATAGCACTCTGGCCTCAGAATCAGCCCTAAAGGCATTCGGATCTGGCTGAAAAGCCCATGAGAGTATTTCAGGCATGGAAAGCCAAGACACTCTGGCAAAAGATCTCTGTGAGTGAGATCCCAGTGGAAAGAACAGGTCTTCAAAGAAGGAGGTACCTTTCTCTGAAGGGAGGAGAGAACCTCCACTTTGACTATGACCTTGTCTAAACAAGATAAGAATCGGAGAACTCAGAGGGCTTCCATAGCCTTGGAAACTCAGGACTGGAGCATAGGGAGATTACTGATGCCATAGACAGGAGTGTCAATTGGTAAAGTCAACAACAGGAGTCACTGTGCACTTACTCCTCATGTAGGATCTCTGTCCTTAATGTGCTGTGCATTGAGATTTAATGCTATAACGAGTACCCAAACAATATATTTCACTTTGTGTTTCTATGGGGGTGCAAACTGTTGAAATCTTTACTTAATGTATACTAAACTGATCCTCTGTAAAAAAAAAAAAAAAAAAAAAAAAAAATTATCAACTCCCAACTTGACTCTCACTGGGATTAAACATGACAATAGGTCTGATCTGATTGCATCATCATTTAAAAAAAAATCATCTATTATTTTTCACTTTATGTTTCTGTGTGGGAGCAAACTGTTGAAATCCTTACTTAATGTATACTAAGCTGATCTTCTGTATATTAAGATAATCGAAAATGAATCTTGATGTGAATGGAAGGGGAGAGGGAGTGGGAAAGGGGAGGGTAGTGGGTGGGAGGGACGGTATGTGGGGGAAGCCATTGTAATCCATAAATCGTACTTTGGAAATTTATATTCATTAAATAAAAAAATAATAAAATAAAAAAATAAAATAAAATAAAAACCACAAAAAGCAAAAACAAAAGCAACTACAGGGAATAGTAGATTTAAAAATGGTTAGTATTATATCTACCATTGAAAAATAACTTCTTGCTTGTCAGCAAAATTTTTCTTGAGTACAAAAGACTTTATAGCTGTTTGCTATACATATGTATATATATATTGTATAAATATATAGCATATATATTGTATTTGTCAATCAATTTTTATCAAAATCTTCTATAAAACACATTTTCTTAACTTACATATTCTAGTTAAATCTTATCACCTTCAATAAAATTTCTAAAAATTAAATAAATATTTTAACATTTCATATTGGAGACAAACTATTAAAATTATTTAAGACATATTTTTAGAGAGGCCTTAAAAGTGAATTCTGTGCTATTTTATTAATTTATCCTGTTATTTCCAACTTTATTAGACTGATGGGAAAGAAAACACTGACAAACCCTCTGGTAATGATTATGGATTTGATATGCCATATTGGTCAAAAATTCCAATATTACATAGAAGTTATTAATGTTACCCCAGAATGTAATATCCTTGCAGTACTGCTTTGATTTTTTTATTCTTCACTTAGAGATTTTATTAATCAAAATAAAACTAATACATTATTGTCAATTTCTCCCCATTACTGTAAGAATTTAAGGGAAGAAAAATCATACAATACTACTTGGAATTTAGTATTAGGAAAATAAACTTTGCAAAAACTGGCAATCCTTAAAAAATAAAATTATAATCAGTCATTTGTTTATAATGGCAATAATAAAATTTAAGATTAGGTCTATACTTTCACATTTTTTCATTTGTCCTTCCCTTACAAAATTATTATTTTGTTTATTTCACTAAATTGCAAAGCGGTTTGCCCAATATTATTCATATTCAGATTGAACAACTAATGTAACTTTCAAAGCCATCCACTCAGGGAATATAATTTAAAACATACCTTAGAGATGTAAACATTGATATTTTAATTATATACACATTTTTGTAGCTCCGCCTGAACCAGTAATTTTATCATTTCTTTTTTTTTAAAGATTTTATTTTATTTTATTTTATTTATTTGAGAGGCAGAGTTACAGTGAGAGGGAGAGAGAAGGGGGAAGGTCTTCCATCCACAGGTTCACTCCCCAATTGGCTGCAACAGACAGAGCTGAGTTGATCCAGATCCAGGAGCCAGGAGCTTCCTCAGTTCTCCCATGTGAGTGCACTACTGCTTTCCCAGGCCACAACAGAGAGCTGGATCAGAAGTGGAGCAGCCAGGTCTAGAACAGGTGCCCATATGGGTTGCTGGCGCTGCAGGTGGAGATGTAACCTACTGCTCCACAGTGCCAGCCCCAATTTTCTCAATTCAACAGAATGGCTTATTCTGATAGGAAGAGAAGTGAGAGTCATAATTTTGAAGGCATGCTCCTGTGAAATTCCATTTGTAATGACATTTCCTAAATTAATAGAGACAAACTATGAAGGCATTTAAAAATGTTTGTGGAAAAATAAAAGTAAAAAATAAGATTGTTTGGGGCAAAAAAAATTTTTGGTACCAAATGTGGTTTGGTTACACTCTACATTTTTCATGAACTTTTTGGAGATCTTGCATATGCAATTTACATTGTTTATTTAGTAACTCCATATCTAAATATTCCAAATATTTTTGCACCAAAATAGTCTTGCTTTTTAATTCTGGCTTCCAAAAACATTTTGTCTGCCTTCCCATGTCTCTCAAGTTACTGTCCATAGATTTCAGGTTTTTGTTTTCTCCTTGACATTCTGGGTAGGTGTAGATGGATTTTGGACAGCTCTTTGTACATAAATTCTTTAATCAGAGCTAATGGTCAACATTGATTCTCAGAACACTTTAGGAAATGTACATTCACTTTGTTTCTGAAAATGCTAGTGACTCATTAATATTTTAACTTTTTATATGACTTGACTTTCAAGTTATTATTATCATTGATGGAGTAACTCCACATCTAAAGGAATAATTGAAAATGTGGGCACTGAAATCTCTGTGTATGATCATCAAAGCATTTTGCACAACGTAAAAAATTCTAAAAGTATTACAACAGATAATGGTTATATAAATTATGAGGACCCTGAACTACAGAATATTATTGCATAATTGAAAATATTTTAGGGTCAGACTTGTGGTATCCCAGGTAAAGCTATCCATCACCTGTGACACTAGCATCCCATATTTGAATCAGTTCAAGTCCCAGCTGCTGTACTTTTGATCTCACTCCCTGCTAATGTACCTAGGAAAACAGCATAGGATGGCCTGAGTACTTGGGCCCCTGCATCCACATGGGAAAGTAAAATGAAACTCCTGGTTCCTGGCTTTGACTTGGATCAGCCCTGGCTGTTGTGACCATTTGGGGAGTAAACTAGCAGATGAAAGATATCCCCCTCACTCTCCATCTCTCCTTCTCTGTCTGTAATTCTGACTTTCAGATTAATAACTAAATATTGTAAAAATACTTTAAAATTTGTATTACTTTTCCAGTTTTTTTTATTTATTTTTGACAGGCAGAGTGGACAGTGAGAGAGAGACAGAGAGAAAGGTCTTCCTTTTGCCATTGGTTCACCCTCCAATGGCCGCCATGGCCAGCGCATCGTGCCGATCCAAAGCCAGGAGCCAGGTGCTTTTCCTGGTTTCCCATGTGGGTGCAGGGCCCAAGGACTTGGGCCATCCTCCACTGCCTTCCCAGGCCACAGCAGAGAGCTGGCCTGGAAGAGGGGCAACCGGGACAGAATCCGGCGCCCCGACCGGGACTAGAACCCGGTGTGCCGGCGCCGCAAGGTGGAGGATTAGCCTATTGAGCCACGGCGCCGGCCCAGTTTTCCATTTCTATAATGAAATACATGAAGCCAGGTATGTTATGAAGACAAGAGGTTTATTTAGCTCACAAATTTGGAGGCTGGAAGTCCAAATGCCATAGCACCAGTGTTTGGGAGGGTCCTCCTTGCTACATTATCTCAGAGCAGATGGCATCACAACTGTCAGATCATGTCTAAAAGGGAGAGACCACATTGCCAGACAGGAAGCCAGACCGAGGGGAATGGCCAAACTTGCTCACAGGCTTGCGGAACTAACTTGCAGAACTACAAGAACTATGTTAATTCCTTTGGAGAGCAGTGCCTATGATGACTTAAGGACCTCCCATGAAACTCTACCTCTTAAAGGTCTCACCTACTTAATGTTGCCACAGTAGGAACATAACATGAAACTTTGATTGGCAAGCTCAAACTATATCCAAACCATAGCACATTTTGTGCTATGGAACAATTCTTAGAATGTGATATTGTAAGTGAAAAACAGGGCTACAAAGTGAAATACAGCATGATCTAAATGTTACCAAAATTTATATGCATAGATAAAACACTAGAAACATTCCAATGTTAATAGTAGTTTATTTTGAGTGTTCAGAACTGTGAATTATTGTCATTTTCTTCTCTGTATTTGTCTGGATTTCGAAACTGCACTTGGTATGTGTTTAATTTATAATCCAGAAACACACACTACTCTCTAAAAATGACTGTTGGTCTTTAAACCAATCTTTAAAAATAAATCAGACTTTTTACTCCAGTATTAATTTTAAGAATCAGTCATTTCTGTGACTATACATGATTTCAGCTCCTCTTGAATATGGGAACAGAGAGGCAAAATCAAAGTCATAATTAGTATATTCTTAACATCATTTCATATTCCAATGCTTCTTGGGCACTTTGAGAAAGTGTGGGTCTTCATAAGATCTATGAAACGTGGCATGAATGATGTGCAAATGGAAAATAAAATGTGTTTAGCACCTCGAGAATACACAAGGAGTTTATGATGTCATGTTTCTGAGTTACTTACATAGTTTACTTTGAAATATGAGTCTTGTTACAAGGACACGAAGTAGAAATTTCTACTGTAAAATTCACACAAAATGTAAGACATTTCAAAATCTTTGAACTCAGTAACTTAGAAAACACATGATGCCAGGTTATGTACAAGAAATTGAGTAAAATATTTTATTCTTCCTTACAAAGAGAAAGAGAATTTTATAATAAGGTAGATCCTTTATGTCAGCTCAAGAATCTCATATTTTCCTTGTACTTTTAAAATTAATTAAATAATTAATTATTAATATAAGGAGAATAAGTTTCCTGTAGCTCAAATATACAATTCAAAGAATTTAGTGATAATACTTCCCTTCCTCTTTCCCTTCCCCTCTCCTCCTTCATTTTTTTCTTTTTTAATTTTTGTGATAACATATTTTACATTTACTTTATAGTAAAGGCTTAATTCTCCAATAAATAAAGAGTTCAAGTAAAAAGAAGGAAAAAAGAAGAAGGACCACTGTTCAGTAGGATATACAGATAAGGGTATAAAAATAATCAAATCCCAACACTCCCCTATCCCTAGATCACATTTTTAATGCAGACATAACAAATAATCACAAATGTGGTATCTTACTAGAGCAGAATTTTATTCTTTTGGTTATGGGATCTGGAAGTTTGATTCAAGTTATCAGCCAAGTTGTGGGTTCTCTTGTGGTTCCATGGAAGGATACTGCCTTATATCTTTCTGGTTTCTGGCAATTGCAGCCAATCCTTGGATTTCCTTGGCTTGCATCTTTTTCACTCTAATTGCTGTCTGTTTTTTTATATGGCTTACTCCCTTCTTTGCCTGTGTGTCTGAACTTCCTTCTTATAAGGAAATTACAGAATAAATAACCACTGTACCAAGAATTACAACTTTAGAGTTCCTTTTTGGGAGACACCTGTCAAGCCACAAGACTTCTTCTCCTTCTCCTTATTCTTATTTATTTCCTTTCATTCTTATTTCCTTCATTCAAACAATAAAATGATTTCTTCTTTTGTCCTTTAGGCTACAATCTCTCAAGTGCATTTATATCTCATCGGGCACTCTGTCGCTCCCCCTCTTCGTGGAGGAACGACACAGGACTCTGCGCTGTTCTTTCGTCTGCTCGGCCCTCCCCGGGTTTGCTGCTGGTTCTTCCCGGGTTGGCTACTATCCCTTCCACCTCCGTGGAAGGGCAGTTCCCCCTGGCCACATTCCCCACTTCCGCAGGGGAGCGGCACACCGCCGGCCGGCTCTCTCGGGGGCTGCACAGGTGTTCCTTCAGATGTTCCCCTTAGATGTTCCCGGTGCATGCCGTCTCTCTCCTCCTTTATAGTCCTCCTCCGCCAATCCCAACTCGGCTGCCCACATGCCGAGTACGCTGCTCTCCTCCAATCAGGAGCAAGTCCTACAGTTAATTGGTTGAACTGGAGGCAGCTGCGCGGAAGCTGTTTACTTCTCTCCCAGCGCCATATTGTGGGAGAGCAGATGCATAGAATAAGTCTTAATTCCAGTAACTCAGTCCAGTCCGGATTGCTCCCCACAGCACTCCTTCTCAGTCTCCTTGCTGGAGCCTCCTTTTAGGTTGAATCTTTGAAATTTATGGGACACAGGGGCCAGTGTTGTGGCATAGTGGGTAAAGCTGCCCCATGCAATGCTGGCATTCCAGATGAGTGCCAATTCTTGTCCCTGCTGCTTCATTTATGATCCAGTTGCTTGCTTATGGCCTGGAAAAGGCAGCAGAGGATGGCTCAAGTGTTTGGGCCCCTGCCACCCACATGGGAAACCCAGATGAAGCTCCTGGCTCCTGGCTCCTGGCTTTGGCCTGGCCTAGCTTTGGTAGTTGCGGTCATGTGGGATGTGAACTCTTTGTCTCTTCCTCTTTTTCTGTAACTGTCTTTCAAATGAATAAACAAATCTTGAAAAAAATGAAAGAAATTTATGGGACCTAGGACTTGATCCTGGCTTCGTATCCTCAGAATCTATTTTTCTTAGGTTGTCTTATCCATTTTCAGGCTCTAAATATTATTTATAACACCTTGCATTTTGGAATTCCACAAGAGTAGGTACCAGGCCATTTTACACACAACTACCATGCATCTCTTTAACTATGCACTCTTTCCGCAGGTGATATTATTAATTTCAGGCTTGTAAACATTATCCACAAGCAAAAAATTCTTATGCTCATCCATCTGCAGTTTGGCTTTTGAAATCCAGTGTCTTTTCCCACATGACTACCTATCCTCTCTATTTCGCAACCTGCAGGAATCTCAAAGTGAACATGTCCAAAATTCATTGCAAAGGGGCCTTCTTCCAACTCCCTGGAGGATTCTGCCTTCTTTAATGTTTTTCTTCTCAGGAATGGTCCTATTTACAGGTACTGAACACATTTAATTAGGATTTTAACTCTCATCTTCCCTGCTTTTCTTCTAAATCTTAATTGAGAAAAAAAAGACAAAGGAGACTGATGCAGATATGAGAGAGAGAGAGAGAGGAGTGGAGAGTCACAGAAGCAAAGGGAAGAGTGTCTTAAGAAGAGATCTGCCAAATGTTTAAAATGGTGAGACATTCCTTACAACCAAAAATAGAAATTTTTCATCAGGTGGAACTGTGTTGAAGTCAGTGACGACTTTAAGAGATTGGCTTTAAAAAGAGATGTTGCAGTAGAAGAGGCTGAATCATAAATGGAAGAAAAGAAGTGGAGAGCAATGGCACACAAGATTAACTCTGAAGAAGCTTGGTTATGACAGAAGAGAGATAGGAGAGTGGCTTAGTAAGTTAATGTGATACAGAAATAAATTCGTTGTTTAGTTCCTTTGCTTATTCATTTGCATTGTACTTAAGTTGAGAGAGTATATTGAAAAATTATTAAGAAAGATCTGACAGAACCATCAGAGATTCATAAAAAGGAGGGAGGGCAGTTAATGAAAAATACACCCTTAAGATTGTAAGTTGTGATATAATCAAAGGATTCATGATAGATTTGACCCACAAAAGAAATACTTGTACCTCACGATCAAAATAAAAGATCCCTTCCCCTGAAATACTTGGAGATGCAGATAAATTTATGGATTAAGTAATGGAAAAATGAGAGTATAAAGTTTTGATGTCTTCTCTTTTTGTTGGATAGTGTCAGGAAAAGTCTAACTTGAAATTATCAGTGCAAGTATGCATAAGATTTATGGGGACAGAATAAGAGAGTTTTCCTTGTATATTATTAGAATGAAGTGACAACTTAATATGTTATCCCTCAGTATTTTTTTTTGTTTGTTCTACTTAATACTTTTGGTTGAATACTGTAATCAATACACAATTCTTCTTAAGTGCTGAAAATTAACTGAAAAGTGATCGCTGTTAAATATAAGAGTGGGAATAAGAGAGGAAGGAGATGTACAATTTGGGACATGCTCAAGCTGACTTACCTCAAATGGTAGAGTTAGAAACATGCCAGGGGACTCCAATTCAATCCCATCAAGGTGGCATGTAGCAATGCCATCTCACTAGTCCCAGTGATCAATTTCTGTTCACAATTGATCATAATGATAGGACTAAAAACCAAAGGGATCACATAAACAAGAATGGTGTCTGCAGATACTAGCTGATGGAATCAAAAAGGGAGAGAACGATCCAACATGGGAAGTGAGATACACAGCAGACCCATAGAATGGCAGATGTCCTAAACAGCACTCTGGCCTCAGAATCAGCCATTAAGGCATGCAGATCTGGCTGAAAAGCCCATGAGAGTATTTCAGGCATGGAAAGCCAAGACACTCTGGGGGAAAAAAAAAAAAAAAAAAAAAAAAACCCTAAATGAAAGATCACCGCGAGTGAGATCCCAGTGGAAAGAACGGGTCATCAAAGAAGGAGGTACCTTTCTCTGAAGGGAGGAGAGAACTTCCACTTTGACCATGGCCTTGTCTAAATATGATCAGAGTCAGTGAACTCAGGGGGCTTCCATAGCCTTGGCAGCTCATGACAAGAGCCTACGGTGATTACTGAGGCCATAAACAAGAGTGTCAATTTGTTAAGTCAACAACAGGAGTCACTGTGCACTTACTCCTCATGTAGGATCTTTGTCCTTAGTGTGCTGTACATTGAGATTTAATGCTATAACTAGTACTCAAACAGTATTTTTCACTTTATGTTTCTGTGTGGGAGCAAACTGTTGAAATCTTTACTTAATGTATGCTAAACTGATCTTCTGTATATAAAGAGAATCGAAAATGAATCTCGATGTGAATGGAAGGGGAGAGGGAGTGGGAAAGGGGAGGGTTGCTGGTGGGAGGGATGTTATGGGGGGGAGGAAACCATTGTAATCCATAAGCTGTACTTTGGAAATTTATATTCATTAAATAGAAGTTAAAAAAAAAGAATAATGGAAAATTGTCAGTCTTGGGAGCCAAATTGCAATTGGTAATCATAAATTCAGAGTATATAAATATGCGTGTTTGTTTTATATGTTGCTCAGAATGTAGACTAGTGATTTGTTAATGAGGTAGGAAAGATGGTGGTGACTTAGAAAAGCCAGCTGGAGGCTGCTGGGCATGTTACAAACAAAGTGATACTGATCTTGATGAATCTACTATAAATAAAAGGCCAGATCACTGATATGCTGGATCAGAATCAGCCTCTGCAGGGTTATACATCTTTTAGAGATACTTAGACTCACAGGATACAGTATATGGGACAGTATAGCAATTTATCAATTTATAGTTATCACAAAATTTAAAATGGTAGCTTTGAAAATCACACTTGCATGATTTTCATTTGTTCTTGATGCCAAGGATATCAAATTATAATTAAATAGTGGTTTGATGAAAAAACTTCAAGCAAAGGGGGTTAGGTGAATGAATTATATATTTAATGACATAGCATACATAATAAACTGACAGTAAGTACACTTTTGCCATACAATTAGAAATGTCAGATATACGAGGCACAGAGAGTGGAGAATTTCTAACTTACCTCTTTTTTAGCTTTCCCAGACTGTTTATCATTTTTCCAAATGACATTTTTTTCTTGTCACTTACTTTGGTGGGACTTATTATTAACGCTAAGTACTTGGCATACCTCTGTTTTATTCCACTATGGATAGATTCACAATTAATTCTCACACAGCAGTCTTAATTTCCCATATTCTTGGAATGTAAACATGTCAATCTTATCTATGCTGTAATAAAATTAGTTTATAATTTAGTTCATTAGCATAATTAAGACATTTCACAATTCCGTGTTTTTTCTTGATTTTATAATAGATTGTTATTTTTACTTTGTAACCAATCAATGAGAAGAAAGGTAATAATCTAAAAATTTACATTTGATATGTTGCTTGATTAGAACTTAAAAGTAGCTTCTAGAAAAAAATTGTAAATTGTTGTTAATTAGCTCAGATTACAAAAAGTAAACACAAACTTTTTAACTATAGATAGAATCATGTCCTGTTAATTAACTTGGTTTACCTAAAATAAATGCACATTGCTTTTAATGTTACATTAATTTTTTTAGTTATAGAAAAATAATCATTTTTTAAAGATTTATTTATTTACTTGAAAGTTAGAGTTACACACAGAGAGAAGGAGAGGCAGAGAGAAAGAGAGAGAGGTCTTCCATCCACTGGTTCACTCCCCAGAATGCCACAACAGATGAAGCTCCGCCGATCTGAAGCCAGGAGCCAGGAGCTTTTTCAGGGTCTCCCACGTAGGTGCAGGGGCCCAAGGACTTGGTCCATCTTCTACTGCTTTCCCAGGCCATATCAGAGAGCTGGATCAGAAGTGGAGCAGCTGGGACCTGAACTGGCACCTATCTGGGATGCCAACACTGCAGGTGGAGGCTTGACCCACTAGCCACAGTGCCAGCCCCTAGAACTATAATAATTTAAAATGAAGGGTAATTTTTACATATATAACACTTTATTCTTTGAATTTTCCAAATTACAGGATTAGAAATCTGGGTAAAGAAAAGCCAAATCTTCTTGGCCGGTGCCGCGGCTCACTAGGCTAATCCTTTGCTTGTGGCACTGGTACTCCAGGTTCTAGTCCCAGTCGGGGCACCGCTTCTGTCCCAGTTGCTCCTCTTCCAGTCCAGCTCTCTGTTGTGGCCCGGGAAGGCCGTGGAAGATGGACCAGGTGCTTGGGCCCTGCACCCGTGTGGGAGACCAGGAGGAAGCACCTGGCTCCTGGTTTCAGATCCACGTAGCGCACCGGCTGTAGCAGCCATTTGGGGGGTGAAACAATGGAAGGAAGACCTTTCTCTCTGTCTCTCTCTCTCACTGTCTAACTGCCTGTCAAAAAAGAAAAAAGAAAAACCTAATCTTCTTGTAGTTTCTACAGCTACTTCACCCCAAAATATTTTTCAAAAACCCATTTTAAGAAGTATAGTGGGGACCAGCCTTGTGGCATAGTGCATAAGGCCACCACCTGTGACACCTGCATCCCATATGGGTGCCAGTTCATTTCCTGATTTCTCAACTTCACATCCAACTCCCTGTTTTTGTGCCTGGGAAAGTAGTGGAGAATGGCCCAAGTGTTTGGACCACATCACCCATGTATTAGACCTGGAAGAAGCTGCTGGTTCCTGGCTTCAACCCAGCCCAGCCCTGGTTGCTACCGCCATTTGATGATTGAACCAATGGATGGAAGATTCTCTCTCTCTCTCTCTCGCCATATCTCTGCCTTTCAATAAATAAATAAATATTTTTAAAAAATGAATGGCCATAGAAACATATTTAGGAAAAATCACAACCCTTGCTAGAGTCATGTATTTCAGAAAGCATTTTGCTAAGGGTTTTTCTATTTCTTTTTTTCTTAATCCATCTCTAAGCCTTAAATCTATCTAGACTTCCTTACACTTCAGCTATTAATTTATTGTATAAGTATTAAAAGACTGTTAAGCAGAAATAATCCACTCAATATTCTCATCTAAAGGCAACTAAGAACTTAATTTCTGATCTTCAATAAGACCATTTTTATTAGTCAACTTTTTGTCACTATATTGAAATCCCTGATTCAAGTTAGCTGCAGAAATGAAACAGTTAATTTAGCTCACAATTTTGAGACAGTCTATATATCATAGCATATGGAATGGTAAAGGTTTCCCCTTGACTGTGTCACCCCAGGGCAGATGGTAATAGCAAAAGTACATTCAGGAGTGAAGAAGCATTACATTTAAAACCAGGAAGCAGAGGGAGATGGTGACTGGTACAGCTAGACTGAGTCTTTTATAACAAAATTTCATGAGAACTACCATAAGAACTACCCCAGCCAGCGCCGCGGCTCACTAGGCTAATCCTCCGCCTAGCGGCACCGGCACACCAGGTTCTAGTCCTGGTTGGGGCGCCGGATTCTGTCCCGGTTGCCCTTCTTCCAGGCCAGCTCTCTGCTGTGGCCAGAGAGTGCAGTGGAGGATGGCCCAAGTGCTTGGGCCCTGCACCCACATGGGAGACCAGGAGAAACACCTGGCTCCTGCCTTCGGATCAGCACGGTGCGCCGGCCGCAGCGCGCTAGCCATGGCGGCCATTGGAGGGTGAACCAATGGCAAAAGGAAGACCTTTCTCTCTATCTCTCTCTCTCACTGTCCACTCTGCCTGTCAAAAAAAAAAAAAAAGAAGAAGAAGAACTAACCCAATACCTTCTACAACAGGGACTCCATTAACCTTCTATTAGGTTCCACAGTGTCTTCCAACACTGTCACCTTGAAAGCCAAGCCTTGAACACATAAATATTTGGAGGACAAACATCCAACCTGGAGCACCATTTCTTCCAACAAGGCAATGTCAGTTCCAGAGCCCCATTTCCATTAGTGCCCTAAGTCTTAATTGTTTACACTAGGCTACCCTAAAGACAGTTATACAGTGATAACAGTAAAGATGATAATAAGCATGATGCTTTTTATTGAGCCCTTGTGTATCAGTATCTTTCCATGCCTGTTTAATTTAATTCCATTTAATCCCCAAAGTAGACCTCTCAACAATAAAATTGCAAGAGAATCACTTTGTTGGTCATTTCCCTCTTAGCATCATGCCTCCCAGAGATTTCTGGGTAAATTTCAATAATTCTGGTTCCACACCTGTGAATTCAAACCTGTGAATTTACGTGGACAAGGATGTTAGCCAGGGGAGTCTAGTAATAAATGATGGTAATTTCATTCAAGTTTGATTATATTATCATGTCTTAAGTAATTCTAGGACTGGAGGGACCTCTGGCTAAGAAGCAAAGGTTTCTAGCTAGCTTTCAAGCAAGGCTGTTTCCAAGAGGACATCAGTCTTATGTATGTAAATCTGCATCTAAAGGGGAACACTTAGGCTTCCTGAAATTCAGATGCTACCTCACTTCCTCATAATGTATTCTTGTATGGTGATTTTCCAGACAAGTAGAATGATGCTCAATTAAAATATTAATATTCATGTACTTGGGCCGACACCGCGGCTCAGTAGGCTAATCCTCCACCTTGTGGTGCCGGCACACTGGGTTCTAGTCCCAGTCGGGGCGCCGGATTCTGTCCCGGTTGCCCATCTTCCAGGCCAGCTCTCTGCTGTGGCCCGGGAGTGCAGTGGAGGATGGCCCAAGTGCTTGGGCCCTGAGCCCCATGGGAGACCAGGATAAGTACCTGGCTCCTGCCTTCGGATCAGCACGGTGCGCTGGGCACAGTGCGCCAGCCAAGGCGGCCATTGGAGGGTGAACCAATGGCAAAAGGAAGACCTTTCTCTCTGTCTCTCTCTCACTATCCACTCTGCCTGTCAAAAAAAAAAAAATATTCATGTACTAGATCTTTACATTTTTGGCCTTTAGTTAAGCAAATACTTTTTTTTTTTTTTTCAGGCAGAGTGGACAGTAAGATAGAGACAGAGAGAAAGGTCTTCCTTTGCCGTGGGTTCACCCTCCAATGGCCGCCGCAGCCGGCGCATCGCGCTGATCCGATGGCAGGAGGCAGGTGCTTCTCCAGGTCTCCCATGTGGGTGCAGGGCCCAAGGACCTGGGCCATCCTCCACTGCACTCCCTGGCCACAGCAGAGAGCTGGCCTGGAAGAGGGGCAACCGGGACAGAATCCGGCACCCCAACTGGGATTAGAATCCAGTGTGCCGGCACTGCAAGGCGGAGGATTAGCCTAGTGAGCCGCGGCGCCGGCCAGATATGTAACCTTAAGACCTGTTCTCATTATTGTGTCTTAGACTTAAATTTCACAGAAAAAAAAAAATTTTCCCTGTGCAAAGCTAAGGATCTAGGTCAGTCCTGCTCCCTGAAAAAAAGAGTTTGGTGGTATTTTTGTTCCAATGAAAAGAGGTCATATGAACCTGCAACTGACTTTGCCTGATGCTATAGCCTAAATAAAGCTGCTTCCTTGAGGAAGCCAGAATGAAGCATAGAGATGCATGAGGAGTAGAGACTGCCTGAGGCCTCCACTTCCATCAGCTTGGTGATAGATAGATTTGCAGAATGCACAATGTCATTCATTTTAGGGTGGTTGCCTGGCCCACTGATATAGGACCAGAAGGATTATTATTTAAAACTTTAATGTATTTTTGCCTCTCTGAGTCATGATCTACAAATCTATCTTAGGAATACTTCTATGCAGGAGTTTGGGGAGCAGTGAGGATAAGAAAGGATTAGAATTTGTTGTGGAGGGTTAATATAATAAAGAGGCAATAACTTCTAGAACTCAACATAGTTTTACAAAGCAGAACAGTGGCCTTGCAGGGCAGCTTATTATCTTGAGAAGGATGTTCTGAATCATCTGATTCCTCCACGTCCTGATTTTTCATCTCTGGGCTTTTGATATATGAGTGGAGATGAAGGAGGATATATATTATGTAAGGTCAGGGGCGAATGAGGGCAATTCCAGATAATATACACCAAGGAAACAGCGTCAGAGCAGCAACATCTTTTTTCCCTTGTACATCTAGGAAACTTTACAACACACTTGTTATCTCTCTCCATTTAACCCCATACTATCTGTTCTGATTAGCTGTTGCTGCAAAATAAACCACACCAAAAAAAAAAACTGTAAGAATACTTTATTTTGGAAAAAAAATCTAGATTTGTGTAGTTTTCATGTGGAGTCTCTCATGCAGTTACAGTCAGGGTTCACTGTAGTCATCCTGAAGCCTTCTTCACTGACAGGTGGTCTCTCCCCATGGTGGCCTTGGGGTAATTGAACTTGTTACATGGACGTTGAATGTGACAGGGCAAGTGCTATAAGATAAAAATAAATTATCTGGCTCTTAAAAACATTTAACCTTGAAAGTCATTAATGGACTTTCCACCTGTATTGTCTTGGTCAATTTCTCCAGGCACAGTGGCTGAATCAGATTCAAATGGAAGGCCTTAAGACTGTAGCACTTGATGATGGAAAGAATGCTGAAGAATTTGCTAAAGTATTTTAAAACCAGCACAGTATATTATCATGACAAGAAGTTGGAGGCTATTTGAAATAGTCAGAATTTTCATCCAACAAAGACTTAATACTAACCAAAGGGTTTTGCTCATAATTTTTATCAAAATATTACAACATGGCAGGCGCCACAGCTCACTAGGCTAATCCTCCGCCTGCAGCGCCAGCACCCCGGGTTCTAGTCCCAGTTGGGGTGCCGGATTCTGTCCCGGTTGCTCCTCTTCCAGTCCAGCTCCATGCTGTGGCCCGGGAGTGCAGTGGAGGATGGCCCAGGTGTTTGGGCCCTACACCCACATGGGAGACCAGGAAGAAGCACGTGGCTCCTGGCTTTGGATCGGCACAGTGTGCCGACGGTAGCAGCCATTTGCGGGGGGGGGGGGGTGGAAGGAAGACCTTTTTCTCTGTCTCTCTCTCTCTAACTAACTCTGACTGTCAAAAAAAAATATTTACCACTGTGTTAGATATTTAGTTATTTGTCTTTTCCCATCCTCATTCCCAATCATTGTTGCTGACAGGTAACAAGGAAAAAGTCAAGAATCAGGACTAATCAATTATACACTAACATTAAAAAAAAATTGGTAGACTTTACCGTGTCCAAAGTAAGAAAAATGATAGTGTATCAAATCTAAACTGGTACACAGCTTTTAATCTGATAATACTAGTGCTCATTCTGGGTAGAAATGAGCATTTCTGATAAAACACTGGATAGACTTTAATGAGTTTAAAACCGCATTTAAAGTCACACCCAGATGACTGTCAATCTGAAGGAAACTCCTTTTATCCAGACTGGCAACATGTATTATAATCCTTAAACATCTATTCTATTTCTTTTCTGATCCACTGTAGCCATGTCATCACATTTTCTTTTCATATAGAATGTCTTTCCCAGAGAAAAATTGTCCCTTGGCTTACTTAGAGGCTTTCTTTGTGACAAATTTGAAATAAAACATTAGAATTTGTTTATAACTAACTTACCTAGGACATTTAAAAATGTATTAACTAAGGGCCGGCGCCGTGGCTCACTAGGCTAATCCTCCGCCTTGCGGCACCGGCACACCGGGTTCTAGTCCTGGTCGGGGCACCGGATTCTGTCCCGGTTCCCCTCTTCCAGGCCAGCTCTCTGCTGTGGCCAGGGAGTGCAGTGGAGGATGGCCCAAGTGCTTGGGCCCTGCACCCCATGGGAGACCAGGAGAAGCACCTGACTCCTGCCATCGGATCAGTGCGGTGCACCAGCCGCAGCATGCTAGCCATGGCGGCCATTGGAGGGTGAACCAACGGCAAAAAGGAAGACCTTTCTCTCTGTCTCTCTCTCTCACTGTCCACTCTGCCTATCAAAAAAAAAAAAAAAAGTATTAACTAGGAAATTCTAGCAAATTTAAAATTATTTATCTCATGAAGACTATGTAATCAGATTAACTTGCAATTATATTATAAGCCTACCTAAAAAAAACCAAATGAACAAGATGATTGTACGGAAACAAAACTGAACAAAGACAACAAAAACTCACCTGTAAATAACTAATACATAAATGAGAAAATCATAGAAGACTTATTAATATTTTGATCTGAATAACAAAAAAATTGTGCAATGCACAGAAATCATACTTACAAAACTTGTTTTTAAGACCAAGTACATAAAAACTTACTAGGAGGCCACCACTATTGTGTAGCAGGCTAAGTCACTAGGAAGTGCCAGCACCTACCTGGACAGACCTCAGTTCAAATCACTGAAGCTCCATTTCCAATCCAGCTCCCTGCTGATGCCCCTGGGAAAGCAGTGGAGGATGGTCTAAGTGCTTGGGCCCCTTGCACATGTCTGTTTTTCTCTCTCCCTGTCTCTCACTATAACTCTGCCCTTCAAATAAATAAAATAAATCTTTTCTTTTTTTAAAGAAAACCCTTAATAAATATTTTAAATGAATGGAAATAAAGTTATTTTGTCAATTTAAGAAAGCATTAAAGAAAACAAACTTTTAAAAAGTAGAGTAATGCTAAAAAATGAACACAAGTGAATTAATTAAATGGGAAATTTAAATGAATTACTAAAAAAATTGAAGTTACAAACAAAACCAAATGCTGGCCCTTTAAAGACTCTAATAAATCTCTAATATGACCAGTCAAGGAAAAGATAAGCAATTTTAAGAACAAAAGGGATATTACTAAGTGGAATTATAAGTTATTATAATGTTACTTTAATAAATGTAATATCTTTAGTTTGTAGAAAAATATGAACCAGCAAAACTGACTCCAAAGGAAGACAGTTTAAAATATCAGTGGCCATTATTTTTTATTTGAACTTTTATTTAGTAAATATAAATTTGGAAAGTACAGTATCTGGATTACAATGGCTTCCCCCCCCCATAACTTCCCTCCCACCCGCAACCCTCCCATCTCCCGCACCCTCTCCCATTCCATTCACATCAAGGTTCATTTTCAATTATCTTTATATACAGAAGATCAATTTAGTATATATTAAGTAAAGATTTCATCAGTTTGCACCCACACAGAACATGAAGTGTAAAATACTGTTTCAGTACTAGTTATAGCATTAACTCACATTGAATAACACATTAAGAACAGAGATCCTACATGAGGAGTAAGTGCACATTGACTCCTGTTGTTGACTTAACAAATTGACACTCTTGTTTATGGCGTCAGTAATCTCCCTAGGCTCTAGTCATGAATTGCCAAGGCTATGGAAGTCTTTTGAGTTCACCGACTTCGATCTTATTCAGACAAGGTCATAGTCAAAGTGGAAGTTCACTCCTCCCTTCAGAGAAAGGTACCTCCTTCTTTGATGGCCCCGTTCTTTCCACTGGGATCTCACTCGCAGAGATCTTTCATTTAGGTCCTTTGTTGTTGTTGTTGTTGCCAGAGTGTCTTGGCTTTCCATGCCTAAAATGCTCTCATGGGCTCTTTAGCCAGACGTGAATGACATAAGGGCTGATTCTGAGGCCAGAGTGCTATTTAGGACATCTGCCATTCTATGGGTCTGCTGTGTATCCTGCTTCCCATGTTGGATTGTTCTCTCCCTTTTTTATTCTATCAGTTAGTATTAGCAGACACTAGTCTTGTTTATGTTATCCCTTTGACTCTTAGACCTATCAGTGTGGTCAATTGTGAACTGAAATTGATCACTTTGACTAGCGAAGATGGCATTGGTACATGTCACATTGATGGGATTGTATTGGAATCCCCTGGCACATTTCTAACTCTACCATTTGGGGCAAGTCAGCTTAAGTATGTCCCAAATTGTACATCTCCTCCCTCTCTTATTCCCGCTCTTATATTTAACAGGGATCACTTTTCAGTTAAATTTAATCACCTAAGAATAATTGTGTGTTAGTTACAGAGCTCAACCAATAGTATTAAGTAGAACAAAATCAAAATCCTGACAATAATTAATAATTTTGGTTTTAAGCTAGAACGTTTCAGTGTGTTTGTTTTTCAACAATGGCTTGGTAATGCAGCTATCAGCCCATATAGATATTTTTAAATTTTTTATAAAAATTTATGTATTTGAAGGCATAGTTACAGAGAGAGAGAAAGAGAGAGAGAGAGAACTTTCATCTGCTGGTTCACTCCTCAAATGGTTGCAACGGCCAGTGCTACATCAGGTTGAAGCCAGGAACCAGGACCCAGGGCCTTCTTCCAGGTCTCCCACATCGGTGCCAGAGCCCAAGCATTTGAGCCATCCTCCACTCCTTTCCCAGGCACGTTAGCAGGGAGTTGAATTAGAAGAGGAGCGGCTGAGACTTGAACTGGCTCCCACGTGGGATGCTGGTGTTGCAGGTGGTGGTTTAACCTGTTATACCACAATGCCAGCCCTGATATTTCTTTGATTTTTAAGGAGCATTCAGATCCTTACAGACTATTAAGAACAGGGTGGGGAAATGTTCTTGCATATATTCAATTCAGGAATAAAACCATAATTCATGCTAATTCTGCTAATAACAATACTGTTCTATGTTCCTACTCCAGTTGGCAAACTTACGTAATAAAACAGATGGTAAATAGTTTGGTTTTGTGGACCATGTTTTAGTACAGT
Organism: Oryctolagus cuniculus; assembly: GCF_964237555.1. Lineage (NCBI taxonomy): Eukaryota > Metazoa > Chordata > Mammalia > Lagomorpha > Leporidae > Oryctolagus > Oryctolagus cuniculus. The sequence goes on from NC_091436.1 coordinate 94,967,249, forward strand.
CTGTCACATATTCATTTATTTTAATTAAAAATGTAAAATTGCATTCCTAACTTCATAGCTTCACAAAAATAGCACACCAGCACTAATTTAACAAAACTGCCAAAGAAAATTATAAATATGAAATTAGAAATAGTATTATATATTAGGCCACAAGATTATCTCCATTAACATAGGAAGAAATTTTACCAATAAATTATTAAAATTAATACAGTAAGATTTTCTCAGGTTTCTAGATATACATGAATATCCACAAACTAATAGCACTTTCACATATCAGTAATAGTTCTGCAGAAAATGTAATAGAATTACAGACATAGTATTTATAATAATCAACAAAATCTATGGGACACCTAAAAGTAAAACTAAAAGAAGACATAGAAAACCTATATGTAAGAAATTTAAAATTCTGTAGGAAAGCAATTTAAATTTTTTTTTATGGTGGAAGAATTCATCCTCAGTATATCAAATCAGCCTAAAATTACTTCAAATGTAATGTAATACTACTGAAATAAAAACCAAGGTTTTTAAGAGGAATTTAACATGTTGATTCCAAAATTCATATGGAAATATAAAAAGACAAAAATAAGTAAAATAATTTTTAAGAATGATAAGGTAGAGGGCCCGAGCTGTGTTGGAGCAGGTTGAGCTGCTGCTTGCAATGCCAGCATCCTCTATGGGTGCTGATTGGAATGCCAGTTTTTCTCTTCTAATCTAGCTCCCTGTTAATGGCCTAGGAAAGCAGTGGAGGATGGCCCAAGTGCTTGTACCCTGCATACACTGGGAAACCTGGAAGAAGCTCCTGACTCCTGGCTTCAGCATGGCCCAGTCCCAGTTGTTATGGCCGTTTGGGGAGTGAACCAGCAGATGGAACATGTGTCTTTCTGTGTCTCCCTCTCTCTGTAACTGCATTTCAAATAATAAATTAATACATCTTTAAAAATGATAAGATAAGACATGTACCATTAGATATTAAGATTTATTAAAAAGTAAAGATATTTTAAATGATTTATTTCGATAACGGGATTGTCAGAATGTGGACTTCTACTCTGTGTAATGTGATATCCACTAGCCACATGTGATAATTTTAAAATTAATGCATTCATGTTTAACCAAATGAAAATTCAGTCCCTCAGTCACATTAGCCACATTTCTAAAATGTTCTATTGTCATCTCTGGTTAATGTATACCATATTGAACTTTAGATATAAAACATTCCATCACTGCAGAAAATGCTGTTGGACAAAGCTGAGGTGGATAATCTAACAACATATCAAACCATGTGTGTCTAAATGAGATGCATTACAAAACTGATTCTGGCAAATTGCACAGTAGAGTGAGTCACTATAGATAATGGTGTCATACTGTACATTTCTCTAAAAAAATACAAGAAAGTATTTTGGATATTTTTCCCTTGAAGAAATGTTAAATGTTTGAGGACAGAGATATATTTACCCTGATTAGAGAGTACACTATGCATATATGTATCAAAAATACATAAACCTCATATATATGCATATTTATGCATTAGATAAAATGTTTTCAATATATAAGATTATGTTTTATCTCATAACATAAATTCAAGATATATTATTTTCAGGTGAAATTTTTCTTTATTTAAAAAATGTGTAATCTATAGAAATTTGGAATCTTGTGAAATGCTTTCTGCTTTAATTTGTCCTCCAATAAAAGGGGGGGAAATTTTCTTAAAATATTTATTTATTTATTTATTTGAATATTTATTTACAGTGAGAGAGAGAGAGAGAGAGAGAGAGAGAGAGAGCATGCAGTTTAATCTGCTGCTTCATTTCCCAAATAACCACAAGAGCCATGGCTGAGCCAGTATGAAGTCAGGAGCCAGGAAATCTATTCAGTACTTCCCCATGATGTCAGGTGCTCAAGGACTTGGCCATCTTCCACTGCTTTCCCAGACACATTAGCAGGAAGGTGGATTGGAAGCAGAGAAGCTCGGATTTGAACCTGTGCTCCAGTATGGGGTGCCATTGTGTATATGTATCATATTTTGTCTATGCATTTGATGGTGGAAGGACACTTTAGCTGCTTTCATTTCCTGGCTATTGTGAATGCTGCTGCAATAAATATGAGAGTGCAGATGTCATTTCAACAGATGTATTTAACTTCCCTGAATATATACCCAGGAGTGGGATTGTTGGATCAAAGTTCTTTTTTGAATTTTCTGCAAAATCTCCTTATTGTTTTCCACAATAGTAGTACTAATATGCACTCCCACCAACCAGTATGCAAGGGTTCCCTTTTCTCCACATCTTTGCTAATGTTTCTGCAGATCTCTGGAGTTCTAAAATCCTAATATATTAACAGTGAAGATATCTCTTGTAATCTTATTTAAACTGTCTCTGGATATAATGGGATTTAAATAGTTCTAACTAGATACCTATTTATCCACTTATGAACAAAAACAGTATGTAAAATGAGAAAACTTTCTCTTTAATTTTGGTAATTTTTGTCATCTAAGAGTTGGTCGCTGAATAAGGGAATAGCTTTGGAATTTAATAGTTTGCAAACAAACTTCACACTTGGCAGCACTTCCCCCTCATCCTGGTACCCCCAAATTTAAACTGCATGATTTACAAATACAGCTTGAGATTTGAAGATCCAGCTGGAAATAACCTAATGCCTGGAGAAATAATGGTATTATTCATTTTTAAGAGTTTCAGCCAAGGTTTTTAACTATATTTTTATATTGTTGTGAGTTGTATGTATAACTCAAGTTACACCTCTCTTTCCTAAATGTTTTTAAGTTAGAGTCACAATGTCTAGGACTTCCTTGTAACAAAGTGACTCTTTCGTGTTCCCAACATTAGGTCATGCCTCATTTCTAAAATATCTTCATGAGCTCATATCACTAAAAGGAAATGAAACAGGGAACTTATATTTTCTGTTGTTTTTGGTCCTGATTTGTCCCCAAAGTACAAATAAAATGCATGAGATCTGTCAGGGTAAGGGATTGGCTTCCTCTGCTCATGTTCAGGACCTAAGATAGTTCTCAGTTATAGCCTCTGATTCTAATGTTTGTATTATTCTAAGGAAGTCTAAAATCAAATGTTAATTTATTTATAAGAACCTTCACTATGTAGAGCAAGAGGGTGCAGTAATTTTTCAAGACTTTTCCACAATCTGATGTAAAGTAAGTGTTAGAGAGATTGCACAGTTTGCTGATTTAAAACCAGTTCTGTATCTTTTATTCAATTCCCCCAGGGCTAAATTACAATTAAACTGTATTTCAGGACACGAGTAAACACAAAGTTTATGTTTTTTACTTAAGTAATGAACACATTTCAAAGTCTACTTGAGGTAAATTTAATACACTTATTGGATGATTTGTGCCTGTTTTTCCTTTTATTTCAGATAATGTAAGGGACTGACTATGATATTTAGCTTTTTTTATACTTACACTGTTTTGAAACATACACATTCAGGTTTTTTTCCATAGACTTGTCAGAAGAACAAGATCCCTAGCAGGGGGCAGGTTACTTGCCTAATCCAACAAAAGGAAAGCATGTTTCTGTTTCCCCTTCTCCTGACAAGGGCACTTGGCATTTAGCAGGGAGGAGACACAATTTGGGCACCAACAGAGGTTTCAGTGACTCTTGTGCATTCCTATGACCAGGGGATTTTAGCAGAGGGAAAAATTTGCATTTCCCACTAACTTGGAGTGTGCCTAACTCAGAGCGTTGTACAGGATTGCCTGGGGACTGGAAACCCATGTTGGACTGTGAGGTGCCTCCATCTTCTCAATATGTCAAAAGCTCCAGGGCTCAAACTTCCAAGGTGGAGCACCCAGAGGCAGCTGACTCTAGAAATGTGTCTGCTCCCTCCATACATGGTGAAGGCTTGGAGGTTGAATAGGGGAACCTGGGCACACTGAGACTGTGGGAGCCTTGTGGTCTGTGACTGTGGGAATTCTGCATTTGCATAATAAGGTGTAGGGTGTAGTTGGGTCTCTGGGCAATCACATATATGGAGTTAGAGGCTCAGAGCTCCCTACCAGCCTGGGATGGGTCATTGCAGAGGGTTACTTGGTCACATTGAGGACTACCCCAAATAAATGTGCTATTGATGCATCTCAACGACCTAGAAAAATAACAACAAACCAAATTCAAAATCAGTAAGAGGAAGGAATAATTAAAATTAGAGAAAAATAAGCAAAATTGAAACAAAAAGAAAATACAAAAGATTAATGACATAAAGGGCTGCTTTTTTAAAAATAAGCAAAATTGATACACCATTGGTCTAACTGAAAAAAGGGAGAGAAAAGACAGACCCAAAGTAATCAAGTCAGAGGTGAGAAAGGAGATGTAATAACTGATACTACAGATAAAAAGAATCATCTAGAATTACTACAAAGAGCTATATGCCAACAAATTGGAAAACCTAGAAGAAATGGATAGGTTTCTGGACACATACAATCTACCAAAATTGAATCATGAAGACATAGAAAATCTAAACAGACCAATAACAAAAAAAGAATCAGCAATAAATATCCTCACAAAAAAGAAAAGCCCTGGACTAGATGACATCACTCTACCAGACTTTTAAAGAAGAACTAATTCCAATCCTTAACAAGTTATTCAAAACAATTGTAAGGGAGGGAATTCTCCCATACTACTTCTATGAGTATGAGAACTGCATCACCTGAATTCCAAAACCAGAAAAATGTATAATAGAGACAGTGAACTATAGATGAATATTCCTGATGAATGTATATGAATATTCTTCAATAAACACTAGCTAATTGAATCTGATGCAGGGAAATCATTCAATAAAATACAAAATCTTCTCATGATAAAAACCTTAAGTAAATTGGGTATAGAAGGAAGAGTCCTCAACACAATCAAGACAATATATGATAAACCCACAGCCAGCATCTTATTGAATGGAGAAAAATTGAAAGCATTTCCACTGAGATCCAGGACCAGACAAGGATGCCCACTTTCACTATTGCCATTCAATACAGTCCTGGAAGTTTTAGCCGGAGCCATTAGGCAAGAAAAGAAATCAAAGGGATTCAAATTATAAAGAAGGAAGTCAAGTTATACTTGTTTGCAGATTGCATGACCCTATATACAAGGGGAACTAAAAGACTCCACTAAGAGACTATTGGAACTCATAAGAGAATTTGATAAAATTTGCAGGATATAAAATTAACCAAAAAAATCAATAGTCTTTAAATACACAAACAATGCTATGGCTGAGAAAGAACTTGCAAGATTAGTTTCATTCACAATAGCTGTAAAAAATTTAAATAACTTGGAATAAATTTAACCAAGAAGATAAAATAACTCTATGATGAAAATTACAAAACATTTAAGAAATAAATAAAAGAATACATGAAAAATAGAAAAACCCTCATGTTTATAGATTGGAAAAATTCATATCATAATGTCCATACCACCAAAAGTAATTTACACATTTAATGTGATCCCAATCAAAATGACAACATCATTCCTCTCACATCTAGGAAATAGGTAAAGAAATCTTTAACAAAACAAAGCCAGAGACATGATAATAACAGATTTCCAAACATACTGCAGGACAGTTGTAATCCAAAGAGTCTTCTACTAGCACAAAGATAGATTTATAGACAAATGGAACATTACGGAAACCCCAGACATCAGTCCATACATTTATAACCAACTAATCTTTAAGGAGCTAAAATAAATCATGTAGAAAGAAAAGTTTCTTCAACAAACAGTGCAGGGAAAATTGGATCTCCATGTGCAGAAGAATGAAACAAGACCTCTATCTTACACCTTTTGCAAAATGGATCAAGATCTAAATCTACAGCCTAATACCATCAACTCACTGGGGGACAGCATTGGAAAAACTATGCAAGAATTTTGCATAGGCAATGAATTTTTGGAAATCACAGTCAAAGCAAAAAATAGACACATGGAATTGCATCAAGCTAAGAAGCTTCTGCACTGCAAAATGAATACTCATCAAAAGGACGAGGCAACTGAAAGAATGGGAGAAAATACTTGCAGACTATGAAACTGATAAAGGATTAATATCCAGAATCTATAAAAATTAAAGAAACCCAACAACAACAAAACCAACAATCCAGTTAAGAAATGGAATTAAGAAATGGCAAAGGACTAGGATAGGCATTTTTCAAAAGAGGATATTCAAGTGGCCAAAAGACACATGAAAAATGCTAATGATGAATAGCCCTCAGGGAAGTGCAAATAAAAACCACAATGAGGTTTCACATCACCCAAGTTAGAATGACTCTCCTACAGAAATCAACAAAACATTAATGCTAGTGAGTATTTGGGGGAAAACATACACTAATCCACTGTTGCTGGGAATATAAACTAGTACTGCCATTGTGGAAGAGAGTATGGAAATACCTCAGAAAGCTGAAAATGACATACCATATGACCCAGCATTCCACTCCTGGGAATTTACCCAAATGAAATGCAATGTGCATATGAAAGACTTATGTGTATCCCCATGTTTATTGCAGCTTAATTCACAATAGCTAGGGTATAGAATTTACTCAGATGTCCATCAATTGATAACTATATAAAGAAATTGTGTATTTATATAGTGTGGTATGCTACTCAGCAATAAAAAATGAAATTTTGTCTTTTGCAGCAAAATGGTTGCAACTAAAAGTGATTATTCTTAAGGAAATAAGCCAGTCCTAAAATACTATATATTTTCCCTCATCACTGGCAACTAACAGAGTACAAAACAAATATAATATATATGAGGGAAACTGATATTTTGAGAATGGGTGATTGTTTAGAGCCCTTCTCTCTATTGTTGAGGAAAAATGTTTTTTCACTTCTTACCATTATTAAATTCTTTACTTAGTATAGGGTTAATGTGAGTATAAAATAAACTATGTAGATCACTATAAAAATTAATGGAAAGAATAAAAAGTAATGAGGAAGGAGGGTGGGAGCATGAATGGGAGCAAGAATTAAGTGGGAAGTATTACTGTGATCCTAAATAAGTATATATGAAATACATGAAATAGGTTTACCTTAAAAATTAAAATTAAAGTAAAAGCTAAACATTAGCTACAAAGGAAACTGTGTCGCTTGTGGCAAATTGTTTTTCAATATTTGTTGCCATTTAAAGTCTTTTGATTTTTGCATTGATATGAAAAATACCAGAATATTATCCTTAACCTTTTTAAGAATATCACAAAGTTTTAGGAAGGTCAAGTGACACAAATGTCATAGGTTTCAGGGCCTTTGCCATAGCATAGTAGATTAAGCCCCTGAGACCCAGGCATCCCATATTGGCACCAGTTCATAACTTGGCTGCTCTTCTTATCCAGCTCTCTGCTTATGGCCTGGGAAAGCAGTAGAAGATGGCTCAAGTGTTTGGGCCCCTGCACCCATGTGGGAGACCCGGAAGAATCTCCTGGTTCCTGGTTTGGGATTGGCCCAACTCCTGCCTTTGTGGCCATTTGGAGAGTGAAACAGCAGAAGACCACTCTATCTGTGCCTCTCCCTCTCTATGTAGCACTGCTTCTCAAATAAATAAATAAATCTTTAAAAAAAAGTTGAAATTTCAACCTGTTAACCCTTTTCTTGGTGTGAACACTAAGTCTCAGCCTTTATTGCTTTATGTTTTGCTCTTTATAATAACCACTCTAACTGTTCCTCTTGCCTCCTAAATCTCTATTTCAATTCCCTCTGTGTATCACTTTCAGATTTATCTTCTTTATGAACCCTTTTACTTTGTCACTTCCTTTTTGGAAGCCTTCCTTACTTTTTTTTTTTTTTTTGACAGGCAGAGTGGACAGTGAGAGAGAGAGAGACAGAGAGAAAGGTCTTCCTTTTCTGTTGGTTCACCCCCCAGTGGCCACTGAGGCCTGCGCACCACACTGATCCGAAGCCAGGAGCCAGGTGCTTCCTCCTGGTCTCTCATGCAGGTGCAGGGCCCAAGCACTTGGGCCATCCTCCACTGCCCTCCTGGGCCACAGCAGAGAGCTGGACAGGAAGAGGAGCAACCGGGACAGAATCCGGCACCCCAACTGGAACTAGAACCCAATGTGCCAGCACCGCAGGCGGAGGATTACCCTATTGAGCCATGGTGCCGGCCTCCCTTCCTTACTTATTAAATACTGCTAGTTCTAAGTACCTCAGCCAGGCATCCAGTATCTTCTACAAGGGATTCTCACTCTTCTCAAATTACTATTCTGTCCTGTCTTATACCTTACCTGTATCCACACTAATGTTAAACTAACATTTCATCATACATCTGGTCCACGTTTTCTGATAAAATTGTTTGTTCTCCTTTGAAATTTCAATTTATACTCTCTTGTGACTACTCATTTGATACAATGATACACTTTTCATTAATTTTTAAATTATGATACGCTGTCGCTCTTACTCTATCTAGATTTTAAGCTCCATGAAAGAGGGGATCTAAAATCATAACTATGATTTGCTATGTAATTTATTATGAATCAATTAAATCAAAATAGTGGATTCAGTTGTTAAAATTACTATATTATACATTGAAAGAGATTGAAAAGATACACCATAAAACATTTGTGATATTTTTCTGTGGAAGGGAGAACTGATTAACTTATTCCACAAATATTTATGAGGTACTAACTTTCAGAAATGCTTACTCTGTTTAAATATTTGGGCATACAGAAATGAATAAGTTGGAGAAAGTCTTTATACTCACACAGTTTATTCCATGATCAACAGATACATTAATAAAACAAGAATAAGGAGAGAAAACAATGGAGGCAGTAAAGAAAGAAGATTTCAGACTCATGCTATGACAAGAATTTTTGAGTTTTAAAAATTATTTGTGAGATGGAGAGAGAGAGAGAGAGATAAAGTACTCCTACTCATTGAGTTACTCTCCAAATGCTTGCAATAGCTAGAACTGGGCTAGGCTGGGCTGATACGAGAAACTGGAAATTCATTCCAGGTCTCCTACAAAGTGGCAGGAACCCAAGAACTTGAACCATCACTGCTGCTTCCCAGAGTTTGCATTATCAGGAAATGGAGTTAAGAGCTATAGCTAGATATGTAACCCAGGTACTCCAGTATGGGATGCATATATTCCAACTGGCATTTTAATGGCTCAGATGAATGTCCTCCCCTATATTCAAAGAATTTTTTTTAATTGCATAAACTTTTTGTCTAAATCAATAAAACTAAAGATACAACTTAATTGACCAAGATGGAATATGACAATTATATATTATAATAGAAAGTTTAGGTTGTATGATCCACTAAGAGCAGGGATTTCCTTTTTTAAAGAATTATTTTTTATTTGAGAGACAGAGTTATGGAGAGAGAGAAAGAGTGAGAGTGAGAGAGAGAGGTATCTTTCATCTGATGGTTCCCTCCTCAAATGGCTGCAGCAATCAGGGCTGAGCCAATTTGAAGCCAGGAATCTGGAATTCAGTTTGGTTCTCCCAGGTGAGTAACAGGAGCACAAGCACTTGGGTCATCTACTGCTGCTTTCCACGGCACATTAGCAGGGAACTGGATTGGAAGAGGAATAGCTTGGAAACCAGCTGGTGCTGATATGGGATGTCAGCATTGTAGGTGAAGGCTTAAACCACTGCACCGTAATGCTAGCCCAGGGCAAGGATTTCTATCTGTTCTGTTTACTTCTATATTCTCAAAGTTCAGAATAGTGCTTGATAATAGAACTTGGAATATAGAAGTTGCCCAACAAAAATGTGTTGATAAAACTTGTAAAATAAAATGAATCTAGTTTCAGCCTTCAGTTTAGGTTTTTGAATTAAATAACATGTAACATATTTTTTTTTTGAAAATAATATTACTCGTGGTAGCTAAATGACAAAGAAACTGAAAATGTCAAAGGATAAATGTCAAAGAAACTGAAAACTCAGGACTATTTCACAGTGAAAGAATTCTTTGAGATGATAGTCATAGGACCCGGGTTCTGGGGACTTTGTTATTAATTTGCAATTTGACTTTGCCTGGTAATTTTAAACTTATGGGCCTCATTTTTCATCTATTTTATGAAATAAAGATGTTAAAATTGATATCTAAATTGTCTTCCAATGTCAGTGCTACTCATATGTGATTATTTCATCTAAAGGGATGGTAACTGGGTAGAATGATGTGAATTTCTCATACTGGGGTGAGGATGGTATGGTAGTAGAGCAGCCAATATTAAAAATGACTATGAACTGTATCAATTTACAGGAAACATTGTTTCTTCTAGATGAGTCTTCAGCTAAAATGTAAAGTAAAATAAATTGCTAGGGAATGGAAGAGGGGAAAAATGAGACCCTGTGTTTGTATCTTTGTCTCCTATAATGAATTTGAATTTACATTGTAAATAGCAGGAAGGAGGCTGGATTTATGTAGACCGAGCCATGATGGTTGACATTTTTTCCAAAATATTTCCTTAGAACTTCCCTTCACAGTTCTAATAACTATCAAATCTACATCTAATATCTGTACTTGATACACAGTAGTTTCTAAAATATTTACATAAATGGAGAAAGCAATGTGTTTGAGACAACAAAGTGAATATCAGTGATAGTGTCTTTCTGTACAAGTCTGTCCAAGTCTGTCCAAGTCCTCTTGAAAATTAACACATGGGCAAAAAAACAAATAGCTCACACTATTGAGTTTTGCCTTGTGGAAGACTGCAATTACTGTCTATCCAGATATACAACTTTCAGAGACTTTCATTGAGAGTGAGAATTCCCAGACTTGAGAATTTACCGTGGACTCTGAAATAGGCAATCAAATAAACAAGAGGGAATCTTTTTGGATTGATTACTTTTGCCCTCATCAATAGTTAATGACATTGATATCCAGTTTCCCCCAAGATTCATGACATGAAATATTTATCTTGAGAAATTTTGTTCAAAAATACATAGTATTTAATGTATGCTTTTATCATATGATATCTATAATATAGTACCAGGCATACTATATTTTCCTTAGCTTCATATATGATTCTAAGTTTTAAAGGACCTGGTAGTGTAAATACATTTTAAAGTATATATTAAACTCATATTCAATATTTTATATTCTCCTTGAGTTATTTCAGTTTTAGATAATTACCAAAATCCAAAATTACAAAGAAAACCATACAGATTTATGGTTCCATTTTCAGTAGGAGATTAAAGAAGCAATTATTTTTTATTTATTATATTTTGGTTAGTGGAGGGGATGGGTAGATTTGTATAATTCTTCTGAATCTCTTTTTAAAGTGTTAAATGAAACATTTAATGACAGCAAAAATATGACCTCAAAAGCTTCATGGCACTTTTAAGAAAAACCTGATTAGTAAGTCACTCAATTACAGTGAAATTAATTTTAAAATAGAACTTTAAATAAATTTCAAGAGTGATTGTATCCTTCATGAAACTAATTCTGCTTAATTTTCCAAACATTATATCTGAACCTAACCATCTTTGTTTAAATGCCTAATTCTTATGTGACTCTGACGTACTCATTATTGCAGGTTGATCTCTTTAGACATCTCTCTTGATTTTTTATTCATGTCCTTTCCAAAAGAATTAAAGGATATTCTGTCATTGGTTTTTATAATTTCTTCCATTCAAATGTTTCAGTGATAGCCCTTTTGCTACAAAATTACCTCATCCAATGCAAATATTCTCTTTTCTATTCATGTAGTTCTTCAAAGAATTTACCCAGTGCTGTCTGTTACTTATCAGCAAACTCATTGAGTTATTAATTCATCAATAAATATTTATTGTCTTCTTACCTGTTTTGCATTATTATGGGTATTGGGGATATAATGGCAAGAGTTTCTCTTCTAATACACTTTCTGATTATTCTCTGTTCATTCCTTTATTCAATATATAGTTATTGGATAGCTGCTTTGTGTCAGGGAAAGTACCAAGCACTGAGAATTTTTTAAAAATGCAGATCTTAGCCTTGTAGGTATAAAAATATCATCAATTTGAGATAAATACAAATATGATAAAGGTTTTACATAAGAGGTTTTGAAAGATGGCAGATTCAAGGAAGGATTTTGCATTGTTTAGAGTCTTGCCTGGGATATCAAACCATATCAGTTGTCCTGACTTATTTTTTTCTAGATGTTAACCCTGAGGGTAGGATTCAAGTGCAAAAGTTTATTTGAGAAACTAATAGATTGCAGGCAGTAACAAAGGGAGGAGAAAGAAGTCAATATCAACTATATCTACTCAAACCAGTTAATGCCATGGCCAATTAGATCTTAATTATCCTAAAGAGCTCTGAGAAAATTATGGCACACAGCACTCGTACCTGCATCTCCCCTAGTCCCCAGTAATAAGCCTAGTTTTTATCGACCAATTCCCTATTATTGCTACTTTGAGGAAATGAGGAAAAAATTTACTTTATCACTTCTAACTGGTTCTATAGCATGTCTTATGAGGCTTCTAGTGCTGTATTAAAGCTTAAGACTAATATGTACACATATTTATATGAAGTCTCCCTCTGTATACATGAATATCATAGGCATATGCATTGGAAATCAATAAATATTAATACATTTGCCCAAGAGAAAATATTTCCCATTAAAGAACTCCTGTATGGGGTCCTACACAGGGCTCAATCTTCCCATCAGTATCTCCTGATAGGAACAGATGAGTGGTACATGTCCAGGATGCCATACCAGAAGACCATGGTGCCTGGCTTCTATTACGGTGAAATCTTCACAGGACCCTTATTCACACTTGTTTTGTAAATGTTACTCTAACAATGTATTGTATGCATGAGTGTGGAAGATATAATTTATTATTGATTTGCTTCATTTCAAAGTCTGTTCTTAGGCTCTTTTCCTTGGTGATCTGAGCAAACACACACATGCATATACCCAGACATATTAATATTTTGAATGTAACAAATTATGAGTTCCAACTTTCTTCAGAAACTAAGGAAGATTTTCTCTTTTAATTAATTTATTTTGAAAAAGTTACAGAAAGAGAGAGAGAGAGAGAGATATCTTCCATCTGCTAGTTTACTCCCCAATTGGCTGCAATGGCTGGAGGTGGACAAAGCCGATGCCAGGAGCCAGGAGCTTCTTCTGAGCCTCCCACCTGGGTGCAGGGGCCCAAGGACACTGACCATCTTCTACTGCTTTCCCAGGCCATAGCACAGAGTTGGATTGGGGAGTGGTGGGGATGAGAGAGAATGTCCTAAATGCTAACAAAAGCAAGATAAAACTGTGGGATTTAATCATTCTGAACTAATGACATGAACACATGGAATTTTAGAGATTAAATCTAGTTTAACTTCTATTAGGGAACAGATGAAGAAGGGAGGCACAAATAACAGTTTACATAAATTCACCAAGTACATTAATGACCATTACAGGCCCAGGTCCAAGTCCCAGGTTCCTTAGTTTCCCAATGTAGCTGTGTTCTGCTCTTCACCCCACTTCTCAGGTGGATACACCTTTCTCAGAGGACTTTTCCTGCGAACTTTGCTAACTATTAAATTTTACTTGAAGGTCATAGCCTACAAAAGTAACACACAAAAAAATAAAGTGATATGGGTTTGGAAAGTCAGGTTGAAGAGGCCATTTTACTGAAAAATGGAAGACCTTATTAAGCATAATAATTGATGACTGAAGTCATGATGCATATGCTCTGGCTAACCTAATCAACAGAACCTGTAAGACATCAATTCATTCACCACTTAACATAGGAGGCGTTTTTGGAGAAATGCTAGACTTTCACATTAATTGGTACAAATTAGACATAATGAGTTTCTGTAAATTATCTGGTGCCTCACTCTGTCAAATCTTCACAGTCCAGATGTTGAGGATCTCTCTCGTGAATATAAAGACACAAATAGCTTCATCTTCCCAAAATGTCGACCTGAAGAATAAATTGATTCTGTATGAATCTCAGGTAATAGGAATTTGTTACACTTATTCTCATTATATTTAAGTATAAAATAAAATACAAAGCTAAACACTGGCCCCATGCTTACTTACATCTTCATTCTTTTACCTCTGAGAATTCAGATACATTTCCAACAAGTTCAGAGCCCCATAAGACATTATATGGCCTTTTCATTGTAACAATGTTTTGTCTAGTGCTAGGCTTCCATAATGGCACAGCTTGTACCATTAATAGCACACTAAATCTGTCTCAGGTCCTGCTAGCCACTCCAATCAAAGCTGTTTCAGGGGAGGTATTTGAAGAGGTTGCTGATTCTCAGATTTGATAACAAGAATTCAAGCGTGAGTGCTGTGTTCAGTACTGAAACTGTGTCATGTTTTGCAACAGAAACCTACATAAATTTTTTCTTTGGATCCTGATGTGACTAGTCCAATTTGGTAAAAACACCTGAAAATTTATCATACAAATTTCAGTAACACAGATAAAAACCAACTGGGTCAGTGTACTGGCTTGTCCTGAATTTTCTGCTCTATTTTTCAATCTTGCTTATGAAAAAGTGCTTATGTAGTTATATCACTTTTAAATTAAACATCAAGAATTCAACTTAGATAAAGGAATACTGAATAAGAATGGACTCAGTTACCATTGTGTGTGTGAGTGTGTGTGTGTGTTTATCTGTTAGGACTTGAGATCTATCTTAAGTTCAAGGATATATTATTATTAACTCTAATCACCGTGTTGTATGTTAGGTCTCTAGTATTTATTCATTTTATAGCTGAAGATCTGTACCTTTTGTTCAATATCTTCCTTTTTCCCCTACCTCCAGTACATCATAATACCTTTTCTACTCTGTTCAAAAATGATAACTATGTGAGGTGATGGACATACTTCTTATTTTTATTGTGATAATCATTTAACAGGTGTATATATATATATATATCAAAACATCATGTTTTATATGCTAAATATGAGTATATATAGATTTCATTTGTCAATCATACCTCAATGAGGTTGGAAAAAGAGTAGCATGAAAATTTAGCATGTTATTATTTCATACAGCATGAAGTCTGGAAACAGGTGGTTCTAAGGTTTATTTAGATATTCAACAACATTATCAAGGGTGATTGATCTTTCCATCTTTGTAATATAATACTCTATAGTATGCTGCTAGTGGTTATAAGTGTTGGCCAGTTATTTTCTAAAGATTTATTGTTTTTTTGAAAGGCAGTTACATAGTGGGGGAGGGGGAGGGAGAGAGAAAGAGAACAAGAGAGAGAGAGAGATCACTTTCCCATCTACTGGTTCACTTCCCAAGTTTTGGCAATGGCTGGGACTGAGCCAGATGGAAGCGAGGAGCCAGGAGCTGCCTCTAGGTCTCCCACATGGAAAGAAGGCCCAAGCACTTGAGTCATTCATTCTCTACTGCTTTGCCCAGGCAGTTAGTAGTGAGCTGAATCTGAAGTAAAGCAACCCAGACATGATCCAGCACCCATATGGGATGCCAACATTGCAGGCAGTGGCTTTACCAGCTACACCACAGCACTGGCCTTGGGTTGGCCAGTTATTAATTTAAATAAATTAGCGAACAAACAAAACATCCCTAATTCTCTTTATAGTAAGTGCAAATTTGTAAAATTTTTGAGAAATAATGAAAGCTAATAGTTTTATGATATTATCCTAGGGAATGAAAGAACTCTTTAAAAAGGCAAAGGCATATGTTAAAGTTCTAAAAATATCATTGATTGCATTAAAATTAAAATTTTCTACAACCTATTATTAAGAAAGTGAAAATATAAGCCAAAAACTGTAAGGTATTTGTAACACAGAAAGACCAAACTGAAATCAATTCAAAAGATGTACAGAATACCTATGAATCAGTAAGAACAATGCAAACATTCCAATAAAGATGGAAAAAAGATATGATTGGGCATTTTATAGCAAAGGGTATGCAAAGTTCAACAAAAAAGAGATACCCAGAGCGTTTGGGAATGAAGACCATGGTGATACCATAGCTGCTATTTCTCTCCTCCTACAAATTCATATGTGGAAGCCTTAACCTGATTATGATCCCAGGGACAAACTTCCAAACAGGAGTGTATATTGCAGCATCATTGTTCACCATGGACAAAGACTATAAGGGACCTGAGTGTTTATCAACAGCAAAATTGATAAATATGTGTATTAATTTGAGCACATAAAGTACTACCAATTAATCAACAAAGTTAATTTCAAAACATGATACAGAATGAAAGATACAAGCCATGAAATAATTATTTCGGTATGATTTTATTTATATGCAATTAAAAATCAAGTAAAAAATTTAAATATTTATTTGAAAGGCAGGATATCAGAGAGGAAAGAAATATCTTCCATCTACTGGTTCACTCTCCAATTGCAGTAGCTAGGACTGGGGGCCAGGCAGAAATCAGGAGCCAGAAATTTATCCAGGTCTCCAACTTGGGTGGCAGTGAGGCAAGTGCTTGAGCCATCATCTGCTGTTTCCCAGAAGCTTTAGCAGGGAGCTGGATCACAAGTACAGTGGCAGGGACTTAAACAAGCACTATGATATGGGATGCGGGCATCCCAAGTGGATGGTTTAACTTGCTGCACCACAAATTTCCGCTGCTTAAATAGATTTTAAAAATCACCACTGTTGAGGTATAAATGACATAAAGTGGGCTGCTTATGTTTAAAGTGTAAAATCTCATTTTTTAAGGTTTATTTACTTGAAAAGGTTATATATATATATATATATATATATAGAGAGAGAGAGAGAGAGAGAGAGAATGAGAGGCACAGAGAGATCTTTCATCCATAGCTTCACTCCCCAAATGGCCACAATGGCCAGAGCTGTGCTAATCCAAAGCCAGGAGATAGGAGCTTCTTCTGAGTCTCCCTTGTGGGTGTAAGAATTCTATTTCTGGCATTTCATTGATCTCCAGAACAGAATCTATTTCTGGAGAACTATGGTGTTCTTCTTGAGGTCTCATGCTAACTTGCTTTTTTGTGTTTCCTGTGACCTATGTTGATGTTTGCAATTCTGTTTTAATAGCCCTATTTTATGGCGTAGGTTTTATTGGAAAAGAGTTCATAATTTAGATTGAATGCAGAGTATCCCTTGTCTTGATGCTTTGGCTTTGATTCTAGGGGATCCCAGAAATGTAATTGCTGAGTGATTTCTTTTGTTTTAATCAATTTCATCTGTGTCTATAAATAATACTGCAATGATTTGTAGGAATAAAAGTGTGATTTTGAGGTGAGTGTGGGCTTCATAGTGTGTGTATATCCAATCTCCAAGGAGCTGGATGTCAGTTACACTAGAAATTGTGATAGCCATGGTCTTGTTCCTATTGTTGTGGAACATACTAGGTGCTGTCCCCTTGTCCCTCCTGCGAGCTTGAGTGATTCTGTGGCTGTGGCACCCATAACTGTGGTCCCAGGACTGTGTTATTGATGTGAACTTTTCCAGGTCCTGCTGGGAAAGAGTGACTGGTACTGCTGCTTATAAAACCAAAAGCTCTAGTCCCATACTGGGGGATGTGAACTGAACTCTGCTGTAGTGCTACCGCGTGACTACAAGGTACAGAAGACATTTTGCACTGGCAGGTGTGGGTCCAGAGAGGTGAAATGCAGACAGTTTCTTCCCTGTGTTCAAGTGGGTAGATTCCAGTGGGTTTGAGGTAATTAGTACTTACAGTTCTCATATTGCAGGATACAGTGGAATAATGAGCCAAATAGCCCATCATGAAAGCCAGGCGTTGGGAATGGTAGTCGCTATCACCTGAATCAGAACAGTAACAGTAGAGCATTCCATATACTGTGAGTGAGTAGGTGTTACTCTAAAGATAGTAATATTAGCATCAACAGTCTTGATTATAAAACCACAGGTGAAACTGCCCCTAGTTATCACACAGTGTGCAAAGGTGATGCTGGGTTTTGTGCCTGAGCAGACCCAGAACCATGAATTAGAAGGTACAGCAGGAATTTCCTCAGGCCACGTCCAAATATTTTTTGGCTGATGTTGATACTGGCCTCAAGAAGATGAAGGGAACTCCCTCGGATGATGTAGAGTGAGTAAACACAGCTCCAGGGGTTACACCACAAATTCCTACAGTTGGAGGATTCAGGAGATCTGCATTCTGTGGATTGCCCTAAATCTGGCTCTTGTTTATTCTGGAATCAGCATGATTGTTTGCTGTCTACTGAATCAGAGCACAGTTCAGTCAGTACTCTGCCACTCCTAATTGAGGCTGGCACTGGGTGGAGGAGGGGAGGGAAGTCATGTGGCTTCCCTTTTGGCAGCAAAGTAGCCACTCAGACTCCTCAGCTCCTCAGGCTGAACCTGAAGGCAGTAGGGAAATGTGAAATTCTAAGCTGCTGGTCGCAGGGCTTCATGGCAACTTTTTCCTACCTTGTCTGAGAAGATGGTGTTTCCCAGCCAACAGCCAGCTACATAGATGCAAAGCTGGCTGGTAATGCAGCCAGCCATGTTTGTTTGTTGTCATACCTAACTGTCCCACAGGGTTTGGGTTCTGTCCTATCACTTCTCTGCTGAAAATTTCTGCCATCATTCCCCTGGGAATGTGATTCTTCCTTGATCTTTCTGTTATCTTTCTGCAGCTGAGGTCAGTGTGACTTCTCACTATTCAGCCATTTTCGATCTTATGAATTTTTTATACAATGCATATATGTTATTACTACAGTCCTTTGTATTATTGAATAACATAATATTTGGCATTTCTGTTTTAATCTGTTATTCTGTTAATAAACATTTTGTTTCTAGGTTTTGACTACTGCAAAAAAATGCTATGAACATTCTAATATCAGTCTTTGTATGGACATGCATTTCCTTTCTCCAAGTAAAATAGCTGAATTTAACCAATTGAGAGACTGCCGAGTGATTCTCAAAGAGATCGCATAATTTATATTCGATGAGAAAAGTGTGAACATTCTGGTTTCTCAGGATAAAATATTTATTAAAATATTTTACATATTTTAACAATTGGGTATTCTTACCAGTGAGTTTTAAGAGTTCTTTATATATCATTGATACAAAGTATTTATCTTATATAAGCATTGGAAATATTTATTACTAGTCTTTTAATTTTCTTGTCCATTTCTGTTAATCATGTATAAAGAATTCTTGCCTAGCTCAGATTCTCAAAGATTTTCTCTTATGTTTTCTTTAGATGACTTAGGAAAACTATTTATGCTTATGATATATTTTGATTTATCTTTGACTGCTATGAGGTATGAATCCAAGATCACCTGTCTTTTTGCATCTGAATATCCAATGGTTCCTGTATCATTTGTTGAAAAGACTCTTCTTTCCCTACTGAAAAAAGTCAGTTGTGTGGACTCATTTCAAGGTTTTCCATTCAGAAGCAGTAAATTTGAAAACAATACATAGATAAGTGGTTAAATTATAGAGAAAATAAAAGAATTATTGACACAAATTCCAAGTGATAGGCATGTGATTAGTTCAGAAAAGGATGGGGTCAAAGAAGCATCTCTAAGACACAAAATGTTCTATTCCTTAATTAGGTGATAAGTGTAAGGGTGTTTGGTATCATTATTAATCTTTAAGCTGAACTTAAACATTATAGAAACTTTATTTTATAAACCCTGTCTTCCATAAACTCAATATTTCACTGTAAAAAATAATCCCAATGCAACTTTTTCAAAAATTCCATTAGTCAAAACTGTTTATATGGCTCTCCTCAGAAACAATGATTGGAAAAGGGGTATTGAATTTTTATGTGTTGCAAGGTCACTAAAACCAATGCGTTTAGTATTAAGCAATTTCTCTTCTCCTTGAGCACATGTCTTCTGTGATGCTGGACTGGGTCGTTGCAAGCATTTCTGCTTCTCTGCCCCTCCTCTATTATGCTCTGATAGTGCACTAGAGGGAAACCACAGAGCAAGGAGGACGAGAGAAGGGCTATGCAAGTTTCTGTTGTCGATCCTTCCCATGTTAGCTTTACCAAGTAACACTTCTCTCCCCAGACAATTGGTTCAGTCTCAAATTGTTTTCCACACTTTTATATTAGCCTCAGAGTTACTAGAAATAGAAAATGCCCCTTTCTGTCAGTCCAGCTCTCTTCCCACATTCTAGATTCTGATAACATAAATTCTTCCCTTTTTTCCCCACATCTGAGGGTGAGGAATGCTTCATATATGTCCTAGCATTGTTACAAAAATATTCCCTTTTTGCCTTGTAGTCTTCTGATACCTTCAATTTAACAACAACAACAACAAAAAACCTCCCTCAACAAGGTTAGACCTCTTTTTATACCCTCTGGATGTGTAGGGGTGAAGTCAGGATGTAGCCTAATTGAATATTCAAAAGGAGATGGTTTGGGTGGGTCTCAAGCACAATCCATTTCTGTGCCGTTTGGGTAAATATTGTGTCATGGCATCAAGTGCATTATGGGAGTGGGCATGCCCCTCAATACTAATTTTATTATACTGACATCATAATGACCTACAGGTTACATCTTGCACCATGTTGGATATTTCCAGCTAATGCTGGCTGTACGCTTGCAACATTATGAGCTTGTGATTTCCACTACTCCAGAAAGGACAAGGGATTGCTGGTACATGGAAGGTGAGCCTGCAACATGTACAGAAAGGGAGGTTTGAGTAGATCTCAGAAAGAGAAGGGTATATACAAGAGGACTTGTCGTGGGGGTTGGGTTCAGGTTGTCATAGGGGCTGGCAGTAGCTGTGCTGTGGCAGATTGGCTGCGGCTGTCAAACCATGAATCACCTGGAGGTGTCAGTCAACTATGTCAGTCATCAACTCGAGATGTAAATAGTGGTTGGTCTGAAGATGTCAATCAGTGAGGAGCTGTCCCGCAGCAGTTCAACTGGAACTGTCAAATCCCAGTTCTTTCCCTAGCTACATATTTTACTACAACACTTCTAGTCAGATAAGATAAAAGGATCCACAATTTAACTAAACTATTTTTTTTTTGACAGGCAGAGTTAGACAGTGAGAGAGACAGAGAAAGGTCTTCCTTTTTCCGTTGGTTCACACACACACACACACACACACCCAAGTGGCCGGCGCACCACGCTGATGTGAAGCCAGGAGCCAGGTGCTTCCTCCTGGTCTCCCATGCAGGTGCAGGGCCCAAGGACCTGGGCCATCCTCCACTGCACTCCCGGGCCACAGCAGAGAGCTGGACAGGAAGAGGAGCAATCGGGACAGAATCCAGCGCCTCGACTGGGACTAGAACCCGGTGTGCCGGCGCCGCAGGCAGAGGATTAGCCTATTGAGCTGCGGCTCTGGCCTTAACTAAATTATTAAAAATAAATTGGGACTAGGGGCCAGTGACAAGGCTCACTTGGTTAATCCTCTGCCTGTGGTGCCAGCATCCCATATGGGCTCCAGGTTCTAGTCCCGGTTGTTCCTCTTTCAG
Source organism: Oryctolagus cuniculus (assembly GCF_964237555.1). NCBI lineage: Eukaryota > Metazoa > Chordata > Mammalia > Lagomorpha > Leporidae > Oryctolagus > Oryctolagus cuniculus. The sequence goes on from NC_091436.1 coordinate 94,988,545, forward strand.
TCCAGCTCTCTGCTGTGGCCTGGGAAGGCAGTTAACGATAGCCCAGGTGCTTGGGCCCCTACACCCACATGGGAGACCAGGAGGAAGCACCTGGCTCCTGGCTTCGGATCAGCACAGCGCTGGCTGTGGCGATTATTTGGGTGGTGAACCAATGGAAGGAAGACCTTTCTCTCTCTCTCTCTCTCTCTCTCTCTCTCTCTCTCTCACTGTTTAACTTTCATTGTCTAACTCTGTCAAATTAAAAAAAAAGACTAAGAAAAAGTAAATTGGGAATAAACCTCAATTCAAAGGCCTATAAGCTACTGGGATAACTAGGTTCTTAAATTTTTTCCATGAAATGGTGAAAAGATCAACTTACTATTTTTTAAATATATGTATTTATTTTGAAAGTCAGAGTTACAAAGGGGGAGAGAATTAGAGAGAGCAAGTCCACTGGTTCATTTATCAGGTGTCTGCAGTAGACATTGTTGGGCAAGGCAGAAACCAGGAACCAGAAGCTTCATTTGGGTCTCCCATGTGGTTGGCCAGGGACCAAACGCTTGGGCCATCTTCTGTTGCTTTTCCCAGGTCATTAGCTATTACTGATTAATGATAAAAATAGTGGAAGCACTTACACTCTGGTACTCTGAAATGTTGGCACATTAATAGAATTTTTCAAATTGTAATTATCCATAGCAGGGTTAGAGTATTATAAATAATGACTAACAACTTTTAGAATAATTTTTTTCTTTTCAACTTTTATTTAATAAATTTCCAAAGTATAGCTTTTGAATTATAGCAGCTTTTCCCCCCATAACTTCCCTCCCACCCGCAACCATCCCATCTCCCACTCCCTCTCCCATCCCAACTTCATCATGATTCATTTTCAATTAGCTTTATATACAGAAGATCAACTTAGTATATACTAAGTAAAGATTTCAACATACTGCACCCAAAAAGACACACAAAGTCTAGAGCACTGTTTGAGTAGTAGTTTCACCATTATTTCTCATGGTACAGTGCACTAAGGGCAGAGGTCCTACATGGGGGGCAGGTGCACAGTGACTCCTATTGTTGATTTAACAATTGACACTCTTATTTATGATGTCAGTAATCACCCAAGGCTCTTGTCATGAGCTTCCAAGGCCATGGAAGCCTCGTGAGTTCACCAACTCTGATCTTATTTAGACGAGGCCATATTTAAAGTGGAAGTTTTCACCTCCCTTCAGAGAAAGATACTGCCTTCTTAAATGGCCCGTTCTTTCCAATGGGATCTCACTCACAGAGATCTTTCATTTTGTTCATTTTTTTTTTTTTTTGCCAGCGTGTCTTGGCTTTCCATGCCTGTGAAACTCTCATGGGCTTCTTAGCCAGATGCGAATGCCTTAAGGGCTGATTCTGAAGTCAGAGTACAGTTCAAGGCTTTTGCCATTCTATGAATCTGCTGTATATCCCGTTTCCCGTATAGGATAATTCTCTTTTTTAATTCTATCAATTATTTGCAGATGCTGGTCTTATTTATGTAATCCCTTTGACACTTATTCCCATCTTTTTGATCAATTATGAACTTAAACTGATCACTTTAACAAGTAAGACGTCATTGGTACATGACACCTTGATGGGATTGAATTGGAATCCCCTGTACGTTTCTAGCTCTACCATTAGGGATAAGTCCAAGTGCGCATGTGCTGAACTGTACATCTCCTCCCTTTCTTATTCCCACTCTTACATTTAACAGGGATCACTTTTCAGTTAAATTTAAACAACTAAGAATATTTGTGTGTTAATTAAAGAGTTCAACCAATAGTATTAAATAGAACAAAAAAAATACAAAAAGGAATAAAATAGTAAGTTGTTGCTCGACAATCAGGACAAGGGCTGATCAAGTCACTGTTTCTCATGGTGTCTATTTCACTTCAGCAGGTTTCCCCTTTGGTGCTCAATTAGGTGTTACCGATCAGGGAGAACATATGATATTTGTCCCTTTGGGACTGGCTTAATTCACTCAGCATGATGTTTTCCAGATTCCTCCATTTTGTTGCAAATGACCAGATTTCATTTTTAACTGCTGTATAGTATTCTATAGAGTACATATCCCATAATTTTTTTATCCAGTCTTCTGTTGATGGGCATTTGGGTTGATTCCATGTCTTAGCTATTGTGAATTGAGCTGCCATAAACATTGAGGTGCAGACAGCTTTTTTATTTACCAATATAATTTCCTTTGGGTAAATTCCAAGGAGTGGGATGGCTGGGTTGTATTGTATTGGAACAAATTTTTAAAACACACACACACACAGTCAGGTCATGAAAATTGAATTAAAATACCTTCATTTCTGTGCAAATCATTTTTTAAATTTATGCGTACTTTTTAAAAAATATTTATTTATTTATTTGAAAAGCAGAGATAACTAGAGGCAGAGTCAGAAAGAGGGGGGGCGGTCTTCCATCCTCTGGTTCACTCCTCAGATGGCCGCAATGGCCAGAGCTGCACTAATCTAAAGCCAGGAGCCAGGAGCCAGGAGCTTCTTTTGGGTCTCCTGTGCAGGTGCAGGGGCCCAAAGACATGAGCCATCTTCCACTGCTTTCCCAGGTAATAGCAGAGAGCTGGATCAGAAGTGGAGCATCTGGGACTTGAACCAGTACCTATATGGGATACCAGCAGTGCAGGCCTTGGCTTTACCTGCTATGCCACCGTGCCCCTAAATCTATGCATTCTTTTTTCACAATACAAATTTCCATAAACTTTTTGAATACCCCTTGTAGGGATGGTATCAAAATTTTTTACACGCCCCCAAAATCTTCTAATTGAATTTCCATGAGCTTTTTGCAATCCTTTCTCTCCATATGTATTTTCCTTGATAATGAATTGCTATACTGTAAATTTAATTAAGTTTTTAGTTTGAGATATAGTGACAGAGACAAGAGAAAAACAGATTGAAAGCTGTCATCCATTGGTTCACTCCCCTAATGCCTGCAAAGGCTGGAGTATGGGACTGATGCCAGAAGCTTGGAAGTCAAATCCAAGTCTCTCAAATGTGTGGCAGGAACACCATTACTTGAGCTGTCATTGCTGCCTCCCAGGGTCTGCATTAGCAGAGAACGGGAATTGAGAGATGGAGTCAGGATTCATACTGGGCACTGAAATATGGGATATGAGCATAAGAACTCACATCTTCACTACAAAGCCCAAAACCCACCTCTGTGCTATAAATTATAGTCAGCATAATACCAAGCATGTTTCATCCAAGATGCTTTTTCCCTTGGAACATTATCTCCTTTTGTCTAAATAATACTGAGGGTTGGGGCTGGCGCTGTGGCGTAGAGGATAAGGCCAATGCATGCAGTGCCGGCATCCCGTATTGTTGCCAGTTCCAGTCATAACTGCTCCTCTTCAGATCCAGCTCTCTGCTATGGCCTTGAAAAGCAATAGAAGATGGCCCATGTCCTTGGGCCCCTGCACCCATGTGGGAGACCCAGAAAAAGCTCCTGACTCCTGGCTTTGGATCAGCTCAGCTCTGGCTCTTGTGGCCACTTGGGGATTAAAACAGCAGATGGAAGACCTCTCTCTCTCTCTCTGTCTCTTCCTCTATCTGTCTATAACTCTGCCTGTCAAATAAGTACATCTTTAAAAAAAATTCTGAGCATGATCTGTTACTAAGACCAGCAATATCTGCCTCAACTCTAAGTAAGTTACCTAGATTTATAAATATTTACGCATTAGACTGATAAAATTGAAATTTGTTCAACTCATAAAGAAATTTAAAATGTTATTTTTTGGGGACCAGTGCTGTGGGTTAAGCCTCTGCCTGCAGTGCCAGCATCCATATGGGCACCACTTTGAGTTCAAGCTACTCCTCTTCTGATCCAGCTCTGTGTTGTGGCCTGGGAAAGCAGTGGAAGATGGCCCAAGTCTTTGGATCCCTGAACCCATGTGGGAAACCCAAAAGAAGCTCTACCTCCTGGCTTTGGAATGATCCAGTTCTGGCCATTGAAGTCATTTGAAGAGTAAACCCGTAGATGGAAGATAGATCTCTCTGTCTCTCCCTCTCTGTCTGTAGCTCTACCTCTAAAATAAACAAATAAAATATTTAAAATATGTTATTTCTGGTGCTAGTGTTATAACAGGGTTTTACAGATTTCCTTTAGGATAATTTGCATTTGTTACTAACAACCTCATTCACCCTGCATGTTGATCAGGTAGGGCAGTACAGTAGTATATCATTAAACTGATTAAGGCAACAAAATCAGTCACCATGTTATTTGCATTGTAACATGTTGAATTGATCAGGAAATCAGGTGGATGTATACAGTGCTTTATAGTCCCAAGATATTCTCTATTAAGGATGAAGAATGGATTATTGGGGCTGGTGCTGTAGCACAGCGGGTTAACGCCCTGGCCTGAAGCGCTGGCATCCTATATGGGTGCCAGTTCAAGACCCAGCTGCTGCACTTCAAATCCAGCTCTGTGCTATTGCCTGGGATAGCAGTAGAGAATGGCCAAAGTCCTTAGGCCCCTGCACCTGTGTGGAAGACCTGGAGGAAGCTCCTGGCTCCTGGCTCCTGGCTTCGGATTGGCGCAAATCTGGCTGTTGCAGCCAATTGGGGAGTGAACCAGTGGATGCAAGACCTCTCTCCCTCTCTCCCTCTCTCCCTCTCTCCTTCTCTCACTCTCCTCTCTCTGTGTAACTCTGACTTTCAAATAAATAAATCTTTAAAAAAAGAATGGATTATTATTTTTTTTCAAAACTACATTATTACCTTCCCTATCTAACCCTTTACATGCATTTTTGAGTTATGTGTGTAAGTTTAAAGTAATTTTTCTCTGGGTATTGTGAAAGTACATTATGTAATTATATTAAAAAATAAATTTTGATAAGTAAAACATGTTCTCCTTTGTCCTAATAGTGAAATGTCAGTGTAATTTTAGATTATACATTAGAGTTTTCAAACAAGAAATGTAAATTAACTAGGAGTGATTTGGTTCAGCTCCCTGCATCTTTGGTAATTACAAAGAAGAATCTACTCAGAAATTTGAAAATAGTGGTTGTCAAAAGCATTAGAAGCTTAGACTTCTGAATTTTAGTTAAACTAATCAAAGCCATTTAAAGGAAAAGGAAAAAAAAAGGAATGAAGGAAGAAAGTGAAAAAAAGATGGAAAGAGAAAGATGAGAGAATAAAGGAAGGAAAGAAAAGAGAAGAGAAAAGGAAAGAAAAAAAGAAAAAAATGAGGAAGGGAAAAAGAGGAGGGAGGGAGGGAAGGAAGAAAGAAGTTGGGGGGGTGGGGGATAGAAGAATGAATGGATCTAAGAAGCACTTAAAAGTCCAAACAGTAAGAAAGTTGTTTGTGAGAAACTTACCTTGAAACCCAAATAATTAGACTCAAGCTAATAGCTGAGCAGAAACTGAAAGACTGAACTAAGGGATAAAATCACACCATGAATTTTACATGAAAAATATATTCCTAAAAAGGTTTTTGAAAGGACTTTTTCTCCTGTTTTGCATACACAAGAGCATAGAAATCTTTATGGTGCTGCATTAGCTTAAATACGAAGAGCTCTTGAGTTTCTGAAAACTGCTTAATAGAAAGCCCTGGAGAGGATTTTTAAAAATGCCCCTGAAGATGAAGTTACATATTCTTGAGATGCAATTGAAGAATAAGCCTCCTAACTCCAGACTTTTAAGATTAATGGGTCTGGGAACAATATGTCTAACACAATTTTCAGTCCTACTTTTCTGTTCTTTGCTGCCTAGGGCTTAAATGAATAATGAACAATCCTTCCCTTTCATCGGTATATAAAGCCAACAGGCAACATGCTTATCGCTCCCGATCAGGCCAGGTGTGGAGAACGCTAGGCCTTTGTCTTACTTTCAGTACTGGGCCAGCTCTTCTACTAAAGGTTATTGGTGACAAAAGATTTTGGTTTCCCTTATTCACTGTAGAACTATTTACCATGAAAAACACTTGATAATTGAAATTTAAAAAGATTTACTCTGATTCCTTTTAGGAAGATAAAGCTTAGAGAAGTGATATTATTTCATTCTGAAGTCTCTTCAATGACAGTGGTTTTCAGGTCCATTAAAGGCCATGGCACCAAAGGTAGGGAGCTAAAGGACAAGCAACATGAATTTGTGACAGGCATTAGAACCTTTTGGATTTTGATTTGAGGATAATTAAGATTCATTTCTAGATGTTTGCTCTTCTGAGAAATTTAAGGAAAGGATACCCAGGTAATCATTTTCCTGAGAAAATTAGAGTACTATCTTTGCTTGGCCAGAGTAAGCAATGGTTACATGGTAGGGTTTTTATTGAAGTTGAATATGTTTTCTCTCTCTCCTTCTTCTCCATCTTCCTCTCTCTTCTCTGTCATTTACAGTACTTTATTATAAATGAATTATGTAAGTCTAAATTTATCAAACTTATCTATCACTCAATAAAAACAATTTTTTGTTTTTGAGAAATCCAAATTCTTCCTATGACACACTTAAAGATTTACAATAATCTGACATCAATCAGCTATTTGTGTGAGTGGGTGAGTGAAAGCATGGAAATGTTAATTAGATTGACCTAATCATTCAACAACATACATATATAATACCAAAACCTTGTATCTTTTAGCTTATAGCTTAAGCTGAAAAAATAGCAAAGTTTCATTTCAGGAAATTTGAAAAATACAACAATTTATATAGAACAAGATTGTTAAGATTTATTTTATTTATTTAAAAACAAACTGACTGACAGCAAGAGAGATGCAGAGACTGGGAGAGAAAGAGTTCTTCTACCTGCTGGTTCACTCCCCAAATGACCACAATGGTCAGGCTTGGTCCAGGCTGAAGCAAAGAGTCTGGAAGTCCATCTAATCTCCCAAGTGGGTGGCAGGGTTCCGCATATTTGGGCCATCCTCTACCACTTTCCTGGGCACATTAGCAGGGTGTTGGTTTGAAAGCAGAGTATCCAGGACTCAAACTGGCACATCTATACAGCATGCAGGTACCCAAAGCATTGAATCAAATCATTGTGCCAAAAAAATTTTAAATGTCATCAATACATTTCTCAGAGACTATTTTCTAAGTGCTATAATGTATTGTCTTTATTTTAATATGCATATAAATATTCTTCTGTCCGGAGAAGTTACATATATTTACTTATTGCCTCAAAACTAACATCATATCATGTAAACAATTTTGTTCCCTGATCAACTAGTTTTTAACAAAATGATAGCTATTTAAAAAGAAAGCATTGAATCAAGAAAATCATGTTTCTTCTGGTTAAGTATCTCTGGAGACTAACAACAACCAAAATGCTCTTAGTAAAGTTGGTGAAGAAACTGGGAACGGGACAAAGAGTTTAAGGAACATAAGGAAACTCTTGTTTGAAACTTGAGTGATTAACATATTTAATTATTTAGTGATTCTTTCAGTGAGTCAGCTTTTAATCCACAGCTTAAATCTTTATTGTTTGACTCAAGCTAATAAAATATCTTATGAAATTAAAAAAATGTTTAATGTGGCTATTAAAAGCCTAATCTCCCTCAGTGCCTGACTATGCCAGATAAGTTGCTCCAACAAGGCAAATTTATTTAGTTTTGCCTATCAAGTTCCGTATTTAACTTTCAATTTCGTTGCTGACATTTTATCTGCAATTGTAAGCACAAAAACGTTCCAACTCTGCATTATCAAAATCAATTCATTTATTGGAAACAATACTAACAATATGCTAGTGACTATAGCCATGTAGTTATTCAAAGATATTTAGCTATTAGAGTGTCTTTATCACAAAAGTTTTGTTTCTAATAGCCTTGACAGCATCTTGCTTTGCTCCTTTTAAAGATACTAGTATCTTCTTACCTGTTACTTCATGTCTACAGAACATTCATGGGCTGAACACATTTCAGTAATACTTTTTGTATGAATCTAAGTCTGTCAGTTTCTTCTAATACTGTTTCATTTCTGAAAGTAACTTGAACTTTTAAAGTGGGTCAGATATTATCAGTGCATCATATGTGTGTGTATGTGTGTGTGTTTAAATCATTTCAGTATTTTATAAATAAAGATGTAATATTCTTTGTTATACTTGTCTGCTTGAACATATAGAAAAATAGCAAAATAGAGATATATTGAATATGCAGAATAGTAAAAATTCCACTAAATATCTTCTTTGAGCTAATTAATTAAGATTATAGATGTTCTCAGAAGAGACTTTGTAATAAGAAGCTTAGGAAGAACATTTTTTAGGTATCCTAGAAAATAATGACCTTGATGATAAGCTGTATGAACCTATATCAAGATAACCAAGTGCACAGACTAAAGTAAGGAACAACAAATTTTAAGTCTATTTGAATTTTGAAGATTGGCATAAACATGATGCCAAATGTTTAATCCAAATACATTTGCTTTATTAAATGGATAACTGAGTTTTTTAAAGTCTTTAAAAAAATAAAGTGGGGGGAAGGAGTAGGAGGAATAGAATAGGAGGAAGAGAAGGAGGACAGTAAGGAGATTGGCTAGAAGAGGAGGAGCTAAAGGAAAATTGTGAAACCTCATGGGCTCTTCATCCAGATCTGAATGCCTTAAGGGCTGATTCTGAGGCCAGAGTGCTGTTTAGAACATCTGCCATTCTATGAGTCTGCTGTGCATCCCGCTTCCCGTGTAGGATCATTCTCTCCCTTTTTTATTCTATGGGTTAGTATTAGGCATGGAAAGCCAAGACACTTTGGCAAAAAAAAAAAAAAAATGACCTAAATGAAAGATCTCTGCAACTGAGATCCCAGTAGAAAGAACGGGCCATGAAAGAAGGAGGTACCTTTCTCTGAAGGGAGGAGAGAACTTCCACTTTGACTATGACCTTGTCTAAATAAGATCAATGTCCACGAACTCAAAAGGCTTCCATAGCCTTGGCAACTCATGACAAGAGCCTAGGGAGATTACTGATGCCATAAACAAGAGTGTCAATTTGTTAAGTCAACAACAGGAGTCACTGTGCACTTACTCCTCATGTAGGATCTCTGTCCTTAATGTGTTGTTCAATGTGAATTAATGCTATAACTAGTACTCAAACAGTATTTTACACTTTATGTTCTGTGTGGGTGCAAACTGTTGAAATCTTTACTTAATATGTACTAAATTGATCTTCTGTATATAAAGAGAATTGAAAATGAATCTTGATGTGAATGGAATGGGAGAGGGAGCGGGAGTTGGGAGGGTTGCGGGTGGAAGGGAAGTTATGGGGGGGGCACTGTAATCCATAAGCTGTATTTTGGAAATTTATATTCACTAAATAAAAGTTAAAAAAGAAATAAAATTGTAAAAGCTATTTGCAAAAGAAAGTTTTAAGGGAACTTTCATAAGAGAAGCCTCTATTGTATTGCTAAAAGAATTTGTACAATAGAAGCTCCTCTTGGATTACTTTAGTTACATATTAAATTTATGATATTGACTTTCCATTACATATTTTTTCTGTGGGGAGCTGACCTATTTATATTTCTTTTCTTTTTTCACTATTCTGCTTGGGAGCATAAATTACAAATCAATAATAGTCCTATATCAAGAAATTGGTCACATTAAAAAATAGCACATAATTCTGAAATTGATCCTGAAGCTTATCACTTTCTAGGCCTAAGATATTATGGGTAGTACTGAATTTGTAAAGTGTGAACTTCAGTGGGCTTGTGGCAGTTGATGAGTCTGGGAAGATAAGACAGAGTTAGAACATAGGGATTTTGAACACATGATTTATTGGGTTCACACTTCATTCTTTGGCATGGCCATTAAAGTGCCAAGTGGTTTGGAAGTGACAAAATAATATGTTACATCTTTCTGAATCAAGAATTTCATTTGATACTGGTATGATGAGTTTTTAAGGGTAAAAGGCTTAAAAGGTTTAATGTTATAACATATTATTATGTTATGAAGTATAATAGCTATAGTAAAGTTTGAGAATTAAAGTATATTGGAATCTGGCAATATATTGAATATATTGTAAAGATATGGTGTGGTAACTGCTTTATACAATACATCTAACAGAAATTTGGGAATTTGTTGTAGGTAACATGGTTTGCATTGAGAACTAAAAAATGAAAAGAGGAAGGAGTTTTAAGAAGTTCATGGAAAAGTATAATTAAGAGGTAATGTGAATTTCCCATGAACATTTTGAAGTCCCCTTTTAATACCTGTTGATCTTAGAAGGGCATTGTCACAAATCAAGAGTTTGAGCAGCAGCACCTTACAAACTGAAAAATAACTCTTGAAATTTAATAAAATAGGAAAAAATTTCAGATTAATGATGGATAATGATGATTCAGAAAACAACTCAAGATATTTTGTTTTAGATTCTCCATTATTACATAGTATTTAATCAAATACATCCTTAAAGCAGGCTTCTGAGATGATAGAGTACACATCATTTATTCCCAGCTACTTTTCAAAGTGCAAAGTATTATGTCAATCGCCTCTCCAACTGTGGGAACATTATGACAATATGATAGGGTACATGGTGTCCTGGGTCTCTGGGAAATCACTGTGTCTGGCACCAGAGATTTAGAGCTCCCAAATTCCCTGGGATGGGTCATTGCAACAGGATCCATACTCACACTGAGGACTGCACAGATCCTTTGTGCAGTTCATGTAGTGGTTCAGGTGTGTTGTACCTTCTGTGGGCTAACTCCAGGCAATGGTTACAGTGGAAAAGAGGAGCTGAGGATATGATTACACAGACAGAGCTGATCATATTTGCCCACTGATAACAATAGAGGAGATCTACCATGACAACTTGGTTGTCACCCTGGATATCTGCTTCACTGGAGCACTGACTAGAGCTCCCTGGCCACATCCAGCACACATTTCTGGGTATTCACTGAAAGATCAGATATTCCATTAAGCCACAGAGGCATAGTTCAAGATAATAACCATCAGAGGAGAAAGCCAATAAGTATTTCCACAAATGCCTAAAAATAAATGCAGAAATTCAAGAATCAAGGATAAAGAAGACAACATGACTCTTCCAAGGAACACAACAATATGTCAGCATTAGAATGTGAAGACAAATGGATTGATGAAATGCCTGCAAAAGAAATTAAAAAGCATGTTCATAGGATTATTCAGAAGCAACGAGAAGCAAATTCATGAGTTAAAGAAATCCATACTTGACATGGAGGAAAAAACTTTCATGAGATTGACTTGTTGAAGAGAAATCAAACTGAAATATTAGAAAAGAATGATTCAATATGTTAAGAAATAATATAGTGGAAAGCCTTAACAGACTTTGTGAGGCAGAAGAAAGAAAACCCATGCTAGAAGACAAATCTTTGGAAATATATGTCAAACCAAAAAAATAAAAAAGAAGAAGGAGAACAAATCAGGCAAATTAAAATTATGGGATAGTATCACATGACCCAACATATGGGTCTTAGAAGTTACTGAAAGTGTGGAAAGAAAGATTGACTAGAAGTCCTATTCAGTGAAATAATTACAGAAAGTTTCCCTAATTTGGAGAAATAGATGTCCAAGTACATCAGAAACACAGAACTCCTAATAGATATGAAAAGAAGAGAACTTCACCACAGCACACTTTAGTCAAACATTCAACAATAAAACATAAAGAAAAGATTCTAAAATGTGCACAAAACACCAGATGATGTTCAGAGGATCTCCAAGTAGACTCAAAATTGACATTTCATCAGAAACTCCACATACTATGAGAGAATGGAGAGACATAGTCCAAATCTGAAGAGAAAAAAACTGTCAACCCGGACTACTGTACCCTGCAAATCTCTCATTTATGCCTGAAGGTGAAATAAAGACTTTCCATAACAAGCAAAATTTGAAAGAATTGATTACCAGCCTTCCAAAAGATGCTTAATGATGTGCTGCACAGAGAAACATAGAAGTATAGTCATCATCATGAAAGAGTGTCAGAGCAGAAATTCTCCCAATAAAAGTACAAAGGAAATCCAAAGTACACAATAAGAATATTCATGGGAAAATGGCAGAGCCATGCCATCACTTATCAATATTAACTCTGAGTGTAAATGGTCTAAATTCTCTAATTAAAAGAGACAGATTCACTGAATGGATTAAAAAACAAGATCCAGGGGCTGGCGCTGTCACTCAGCAGGTTAACACCCTGGCCTGAAGTACTGGCAAACCATATGGGCATTGGGTCTAGTCCCAGCTGCTCTTCTTTTAATCCAGTTCTCTGCTATGGCCTGGGAAAGCAGTAGAGGATGGCCTAAGTCCTTGGTCTCCTGCACTCCTGAAGGAGACCCAGAAGAAGCTCCTGGCTCCTGGTTTGGATTGGCACAGCTCTGGCCATTGCAGCCATCTGGGGAGTGAACCCTCAGATGGAGGACCTCTCTCTCTCTCTTTCTCTCTCTCTCTGTGTAACTCTGACTTTCAAATAAATGAATAAATCTTTAAAATAATAAAACAAGATCCATCTGTTTGCTGTTACATGAAACATACATCACCAACAAAGATACACTAGGGCTGAAAGTATAAGGATAGAAAAAGTTATTCCCTGTTATCAGAAAGCAAAAAATGAGCAGGTGTGGCCATTCTTATATCAGACAAAATAGACATTAATTTTTTTTATTTTATATTTTTTGCCAGGCAGAGTTAGACAGTGAGAGACAGAGAGAGAGTTATAGACAGTGAGAGAAAGAGAGAGAAAGGTCTTCCTTCCATTGGTTCACTCCCCAAATGGTCATTATGGCCAGCACTGCACAGATCCGAAGCCAGGAGCCAGGTGCTTCCTCCTGGTCTCCCATGCGGGTGCAGGGACCCAAGCAGTTGGGCCATCCTCCTCTGCCTTCCCAGGTCACAGCAGAGAGCTGGACTAGAAGAGAAGCAACTGGGACTAGAACCCGGTGACCCAATTGGACTAGAACCTGAGGTGCCAGCATCTCAGGCAGAGGATTAGCCAAGTGAGCCACAGTGCCGGCCAATAGACATCAATATAAAAACTGTTAAATAGGCAAAGAAGGTCATTATGTAATGATTAATGGATCAATTAAAAAGGATGATGTGACTATAAAAATATATATGTACCCAATGCCAGGATGCATGGCTATACAAAACAAATGTTAAAGGATCTAAAGGGAGACATAGAATTCCAATAGAATAGTAATAGGAGACTTCAACACCCCACTTTCCCACTTTCATCGATGGACATATCAACTAGACAGAAAATCAACAAAGGAAAACAGAGAAAATCTATACTATGGACCATACAGACCTAACTGGTATCTATAGAACTTTTTATTTGACAGGCAGAGTTAGACAGTGAGAGAAAGAGACAAAGAGAAAGGTCTTCCTTCTGTTGGTTCACCCCCAAAATGGCCGCTGTGCCAATCCAAAGCCAGGAGCCAGGTGTTTCCTCCTGGTTTCCCACGAAGGTGCAGGGACCCAAGCACTTGGGTCATCCTCCACTGCCTTCCTGGGCCACAGCAGAGACTTGGACTGGAAGAGAAGCAACTGGGACAGAATCCGGCACCCCAACCTGGACTAGAACTCGGAGTGCCAGCGCTGCAGGTAGAGGATTAGCCTAGTGAGCTGCGGCGCTGGCTCAGAACTTTTCATACCATAGTTGAAAAACAAACGTTCTTCTCATTGGTGCATAGAACTTTTTCTAGGATAGACCATATGCTAGGCCATAAAGCAAGTCACAATTTCTTCATTAGTTGAATGGCATTTAGGTCAATTCCATATCTTAGCTATTGTTAAGTTGACCTCAATCAACATGGAAGTCCAGGTAACTCTTTCATATGCTGATTGGATTTTCTTTGGGGAGATTCCCAGGAGTAGGATTGCTGGGTCATATAGTAGATTTATTTTATGCTTTCTGAGGTATCTCCACATTGTCTTCCACAATGGCTGTAATAGTTTATATTCATAACAGCAATGGATTAGGGTGCCTTTTCCCCCACATTCTTGGCATCATTTATTCTTTGTAGGTTTCTGTATGAGAAGTACCCTAATTGGGGTGAGGTGAAACCTCGTTGTGGTTTTGGTTTGTATTTCCCTGATGACTAATGATCCTGATCATTTCATTTTTTCATGTATCTTTTAGCCATTTGAATTTTGTCTTTTGAAAAATGCCAGTTCATATCATTTGCCCATTTCTTAACTGGATTGGCTTCTCTGTTTTTTTGTTTTGTTTTGTTTTGTTTTAGTTTCTTGAGCTCTTTATATATTTTGGATATTAACTCTTTATCAGTTTCATAGTTTCCATATATTTTCTCCCATTCTGTCAGTTGCCTCTTGACTTTACTCAGTGTTACCTTTGCAGTGCAAATGTTTCTCAGTTTGATGTAATCTTATTTCTCTATTTTGACTTTGATTGCCTGTGTTTCTGAGGTCTTTTTCAAGACTTCTTTGCCTACACCAGTGTCTTCAAGAGACTTTCCAATGTTCTCCTCTAGTAATTTGATGGCATATGTTCATAGATTTAGATCCTTGTTCTATTGTGAGTTGATTTTTGCATAAGGTGTAAGGTAGGTGTCTTGTTTCATACTTCTGCACATGGAGCTCCAATTTTCCCAGCACCATTTGTTAAAGAGACTGTCCTTTCTCCAGGGGTTGATTTTAGTTCCCGCATCAAAGATTAGTTGGTTGTAGATGTGTGAACTGATTTCTGGAGTTTCTATCCTGTTCTGCATGTCTTCATGTCTATTTTTGTACCAGTAATAGGCTTTTTTTATTGTAACTTTCTTGTAGTATGTCATGAAATCTTGTATTGTGATGCTTTTGGCTTTGTTTTTATTATTTAAAATTGCTTTAGCTGTTTGAAGTCTATTGTGTTTCCATATGAATTTTAGCATTTTTTTCCTAGATTTGAGAAGAATGTCATGGGAATTTTGATTGGGATCATAATGAATGTGTAAATTACTTTTGGTAGTATGGACATTTTTGATGATATTAATTCTTCCAACAAGAAATCTACTGTCATTCTTAACTTTGTGCTTCAGTAATTTTTTTTTTCTCTTTGGCAGCTTTATTACTTTTTTGTTTATCAATGATTGTAAGCAATATGATTATGATATGACTTTGCCATTCCCTTGCCCGCAAAGGAACAATGATACTCGCAGCTGATCGGTCTTCTGTAGACTTTTATTGAGAAAATAACAGTGACAGAGAAAGCATGAAAGGAGGAAGAGAGGAGAGAGAAAAAAGCCCCCTCCTTCCTGGGCACACAGCTTATATACGAAATTCAACCAATCGCAAGCAGGCTCTAGTCCATGCACGGAACACTCCAATCCGCTGCTTGTTCACGCGGTGTGCACGCGTCCTCGGGCCAATCAGATGAAGTGTCACGCAGCAGGCAGGCTCACTGCACATTCCTCAGTGCCATCTTGTTGTTTACGAGGCAAGCTCAACTTCTCTGGAAAGTCCCGACTGCTGGAAAGCATCGCCCTAACCGAAACTAGCAACATCTGCCTTGCAATAAAGACAGAACGACAGCTATTAGACCAAACCCTGACATGGGGATCCCATGGCTGGCCAGCCCATGGGGCCCCACATCTCCCCTGTCTTAGGTACCCAATGGCATGCTACCTGCTTACCCATCATGGAGGTAATAGGAAGCCTGTCCTACCCTCTGTCTTAGGTTGCTAGGTGCGCCCATCAGTGTTTACCCGTCTTTGACTACCGCTCCATAATGCTAAGCCATACTTCTTTATTGGGGTGAGATCGCAAGGTGGCCAACACAGCCTGTCAGATTATCAGGTTGGTACGCTGCTGACGGAGTGCTAAGGCTGATCCACCAGGCAATGATGGTGAGGCCCAGTAATACCATAACAAACAGGCAACCGATAGCAACCCATTCCTTAACTGTGGACTAGGTACTGGAAATCCACCGGCCAACAATAGAGAAGGGTGACCAAACTTCAACTTGAGCCCTGGTATTGTTAAGCACCCAAATGCTAGTCCACAAGCATTGCAGTAACATTGTAAAATTGCTGCTCCAGGTGGTGTTAATCATATGCCCTAATTGGCGGGACATATTAGCAAGTGAAGAATATTGATCATAAGAAAAAGGTAACACGCAAATGGCAGCAGATTGAACCAAGCAGGGGACCCCCATGAGTGAGGCCAACAAATCTAATTCTTGTTGGAGAACATCTACCCGCTGGTTGACCAAAAATTCCTGTTTTAAGACTCTCATCCAATTGTTCTTGCTGTTGCAGTGCAACCGCTGTTTGTGCTGAAATATTGTTGATTTGTTGAATTGAGCTAACTTGGGTAATCGCCAAGGTGACTGCAGCTGCACTTGCCACCATGGCTGCTGTGATGGCAGTCATCAAAGCTGCAGTGATGCCAAAGTCTCTACGACTTCACAGGATCACGGCGAAGTCTTTTGGCCCTGCCTTAACCGGGACGGGAATCCAAGTGGGGACACGAATAATTACCCCCACAGATTTACCGTCCCAGCACTGAGTAAGGTTGCCGGCAGTGCAGGTATTATTCACTTTATCACAAACATACCAAAGGAAAGGTGGCTCAACGCATGCCTGAGCCGAATAAGTCTCAGACCTATAAGTATGGTTGAGAGTGATAGTGTCATCAACTTCAGCCCATGAGCAATTGGTCCAGGACCAACCCTTCAAAAACATAAGCGGGGATAAGTCAGTGCATGCACCAACACTATTGCAGACGATCATGGGGTCCCACCCATTACCCAAATCAGGTACTGGCTTAACGGTTCTATTGATCCATAGGACACTGGCATGAAACATGGAGACAAGGGAGCAATTAAAAGGATTAGGAGGAAAAGAAGCAGAACTAACACTAATATCAACACTATTGTCGCTCCCCCTCTTCGTGGAGGAACGACACAGGACCCTGCGCTGTTCTTTCGTCTGCTCGGCCCTCCCCGGGTTTGCTGCTGGTTCTTCCCGGGTTGGCTACTATCCCTTCCACCTCCGTGGAAGGGCAGTTCCCCCTGGCCACATTCCCCACTTCCGCAGGGGAGCGGCACACCGCCGGCCGGCTCTTCTCAGGGGCTGCACAGGTGTTCCCCTTAGATGTTCCCCTTAGATGTTCCCTGTGCATGCCGTCTCTCTCCTCCTTTATAGTCCTCCTCTGCCAATCCCAACTCGGCTGCCCACACGCCGAGTACGCTGCTCTCCTCCAATCAGGAGCAAGTCCTACAGTTTATTGGTTGAACTGGAGGCAGCTGTGCAGAAGCTGTTCACTTCTCTCCCAGCGCCATATTGTGGGAGAGCAGATGCACAGAATAAGTCTTAATTCCAGTAACTCAGTCTAGTCCGGGTTGCTCCCCACAACATCATTAAGATCCGCATAGGATCAACAGGAGTGATTGAGGGCCTTGTTCATAAACTCAGTCAAATTAATCCAGCGATAGCCCACAAAACTAGCATAGGACGGCGTAGCCACTCCCGGTGCCAACCAGGTGTGCCAACGGCCACTTTGGCAGGAAGTAAAGTGGGGTTGATTTAAACTGATTCGATCCCTACAGGCTGGCAGTATTTGTTTAATGGGTATTAATGGCAACTTCTCTGAGCACCAAAAACATTCCATAGGGAAAGAACCTGATGTAAAGGCAACAAAACTGCCCTTTTGCTTGTTTGGGTTGTCGAGCCAGCCCAAGGATTGGTTAGTTAACGTAAAGCACGGGGAGGTAAAGTTCACCTCATCCCTGCTTGGCAAAACTTCAAAGCAGAAGGAGCCTTCCAAAGCAATAGAAAGATTTAAGGCACCAGTTTCGGACAGGGGCTTATCTACGCTGGCAACTCCAAACCTGGAAACAGAAGTATTATCAGCAAAAATTATAGGCAAATACTTAGAGGTATTTGTCAAAGGCATGGGCCAGGGTAGGGCTCTGAGCAGCCCCCAATACACTCCCTGATCCTGACCCATAACAGCATTACTAAATATTACAATGCAAAATATTCTAAACAGCATTATTGGTTCTATTATTATGAATTACAATTATCAACAGTAAATAATCAATCAATACTCCCAAAAAGCCACCAACACAAGCCAAAAAACAGAACTATCAAAAGCACAAGTATCAATCTCTTCATAACTTTCAATCACTCTCTGTTATAATTTGACCTTAGGCCTCGTCCACTGTCTCTTCTGTGGGTGTTGCTCGTCGCAGCTTCCCGTCAGGAGTCGGACTTTTCTTTCCTGTGTCCAGATGGGTTGTGCAGCTCCCTGTGGAAAGAAACAAACAGCTCCTCATACCCTTCTTAATAAAGGGAACGGGCCTTTCCACTGATTATTCTGCAAATCTCTCCACATAATCCATTGTACTGATTCTTTATCCATTACTTGAGTGTGTATTTCTGCTGGAGTTTTGCCATTTTTCTTTTTATTTAAAAAATTTATAGTATATAATGCTAAAGCCAAGGCATCTTTATTGGATACCGCATATTCCCCTATTCCCCCTTTTTGTTTATTAATTAAATTTTTGAGATACAAATGAGTACGTCCCACAACAGCCTGGCCTTGGGGGTTGTATGGTATGCCAGTTAAATGTACAATGCCAAATTCCTTTAGAAAGGTAGCAAAGCAAGCTGACGTGTAGGCCGGTCCATTATCAGTTTTGATTACCTGAGGAACTCCCCAGGCTGCAAAGGACTGCAAGCAGTGTTGGATAACTTGTTGTGTTCCTTCTTTATTCAAGGCTGTGGCCATAACCACGCCTGAATACGTGTCCACCGTCACATGAACACAACTTTGCCATCCAAAAGAAGGAATATGAGTAGCATCCATCTGCCAAATATGACACAGCGTAAGGCCGCGGGGGTTGGCGCCTGTCGGAATTCTGGGAACCAGGGAAACTACACACTTTTCATAAGATTTTATAATATCCTCAGCTCGCCTATGGGGAATGTTACACTTCATGCTCAACGTGGTACTATTCACATGCCATTTGGAATGGTACTCTTTGGCTTGATCAATAACAGTACAGGCAAGCAAAAAGCGCTAGTAGTGATCAGCTAGCGTATTGCCCCGGCTAAGTGGTCCGGGTAAGTTTGAATGTGCTCTTATATGCCCAATAAATATAGAATGGTGCCTTTGTGTTAACAATTTTTGAATTTCCGTTAAATAGGCATATATCGTGGACAATCTGGAAATACTGCATGCTTTATCCAATAATTTTACTACAGTAACCACATAAGCACTATCCGATAACACATTTAAGGGACCCTTTTCTTTCTGTAATACAGTTGCAATAATGGCTAACTCTGCATGTTGGGGAGAGGGGGACGCAGTTAGCACAAAATACCGCTGATCACCAATTACCGCGGCCCCAGTTCCCCCTTTCGCCCCATCAGTAAACACTGTGAGGGCCCCTTCTATTGGATGCTTGCGCACCTTTTGTACCTTCACAATTGGAATGTGCCTGCAAAATGAAACAAAAGGGTGAGTTGGATAATGATTGTCTATTTCTATGTGTAATACCAAAGTTATATATGCCCAAGCCCAATTCTCTCTTGTCCATGCTTCCACTGCTTCCTTGCAAAAAGATATGACACATCATACAGGATGTTTCCCTGAGATCTCCATTGTCTTTTTTATTGTGGTTAGTATCAAGTCTGCAACGGCTGAACCCTGAGTGTATAGCACTCAAGGTAAATGTGAATGTGGATAAACAAATAATAAAGGGCCTCCTTGCCAAATTACTGCAAAGGGATACAATTGTTCTACAAACACTAAGATTTCTAAAGGCTGTGATAAATCACATCTTTGCATTTGGGTAGCCTTAAGACTTGTCTCAACCTTTTGTAAAACTGCAGCTACCTCTGGAGTCAGCTCTAGTGGTGATGTAAGTTGTGAATCACCCTCTAAAATTCTAAACAATGGAAACATTTCCTCAGTAGTCAACTTACAATAGGGTCATATCCAATTTAAATTTCCACATAATTTTTGAAAATCATTTAAGGTTTTTAGTCCTGTTGTTGCAATGGTAAATTCCAAAGGGGCCACATTTGTTGGCATTAGCTTAAGTCCTAAATACTGAACTACTGTGTCCTTTTGAACCTTTTCTGGCACTATTTGTAATCCTGCCTCCTGTAGGCATGAGCTTAATGTCGTAAATGCTGCTTCCAATTGATCATCCATATAATAGATCATCCATATAATGGAAGATTTTTACTTCTGCATGTCGTTGACAAGCAGGCTCTATTGCTTGTGACACATACAATTGGCATAAGGTGGGGCTATTGGCCATGCCTTGAGGGAGAACCCTCCACTCATACCTCTTATTTGGACTTTGATGATTTATGGCAGGCACAGTAAATGTGTATCTTTGGGTATCCTTTTCATGTAACGGTATACTAAAAGAACAATCCTTAAGGTAGATTACAATCAAAGGTCAATTTTTGGGAATCATGGTTGGTACTGGTAGACCTGGCTGCAATGCCCACATGGGTTGCGTTTGTTGATTTATAGCCCTTAAATCATGTAGTAGAAGATGTTTCCCTGACTTCTTTTTGATAACAAAAATAGAAGTATTCCAAGGGGAGGTGGATAGTTGAAAGTGACCTGCCTCTAGCTGTTGTTGAACTATTTCATGTACAGCAGCCAATTTTTCCTCAATAAGGGGCCACTGCAGTATCCACACAGGCTTATCATCCAGCCAAGTTGGTGGGAGCGGCTGCCTTACATTGACCCCTATGAAAAACCCAGACCTTGTCTTCCTTCATTTCCCTTGGGAGTGATAGGATCTACTATGCCCTGTTCATTTATCCCCAAACCTCCGCCGGAGGAACCCATTTTTTTCATCATTCTCCACCCCGGGGAACGGGCAGCTGTAGGTTCATTTGTTAAGTGGACCTGTAACTTCTCTAATATGTCTCTTCCCCATAATGTAATGGGAACTGCGCACACATATGGCTGTACCTTGCCTTTATTACCCTCCTGATTCTGCCAGTCCAGCACTTGGGCACTCCTGGATGGGGCAACTGTAGCACCCAATCCCACCAAAGTATTATCACCCTCTTGCAGGGGCCATGACTTTGGCCAATCATTCTCAGAGATAATGCTGACATCTGAGCCTGTGTCTAGCAGACCACAAATTGCTTTTCCCTTGATAGTGAGAGTCCATATAGGATGGTCTCCAAGTGACATGGACGGGGCCACAGAATTTCTGCCTTGAATGCCTCTATGATCAGTAACAGGCATCATAATTATCATCTGAGCAACTGGCTGTGACGGCAACAGCTGTACAATTCCTTTAGTATAATGCAACAACACTTTTAAGTTTTTTACAGGGTAATTGGATAATTTCCATTACCACCAATAGACCCATTAGGGAGTTTGTAGCTTTTCCTATGGTAATTCCTATGCCTTCCAAATCGCTTAGAGGATCTTGTGGGTTTACATCTACCGCTTGGACTCCCATTTGTGGTGTTAATACTTAATAGTCGGTGGCTCGCAGCTCTGTGCAATAAACGCCTGACTTCCCCTCGGCTGTTGCCCGGTTCCCTGAGTTACCTGACCCTGCGATGCTGGCACCCACTGAGATTTTGGGCTCCTGAGTGCAGGGGCCCTCTGTCCATTTTTTGGGCGCTGTTCCCATTGTCCTCTCGCCCACTGTTTTGTGGGCACTGAGAGAGGATTGCCTGCCTTATCCTGTTCTGAGTAACACTCGTTTGCCCAATGATTTCCCTTACCACACCATGGGCAAAGCCCTGGCTCTTGGCTAGTGTCTCTGCGTGTACAAGTCTTGGACTGGCACTCTTTTTTTAGATGACCCTCCTTTCCACATTTAAAACATTTGTGCCCTCCCACGTCTCAGTGAAGCATTTTGGCCATAGCTACAGCCACATGCAAACCCGACGCCACATCATCCATAACATCTCTGCAAATTTTTAGGAATGTGGGAATGTCCTTATGCTGCCATGGTCTCAGAGCTTCGCAACAAGTTTTGTTCGCTTGTTCATAAGCTAATCTCTGGACCAACGGCATAGCCTCCTCCACAGTCTCAAAAATGTTCCCTGCAGCCTCCATTAGTCTATTGACAAAGTCTGCATAAGGCTCCGTGGGGCTCTGCACAATCTTTGTCAAACTGTGTCTAATCTCACCCTTTTTTGGAATGACTCTCCATGCTTTTCTCACCAGTTCTCTGACTGCTATGGGAGCTCTTGCTTGGGCATTGGTATCATTGAAAGCTCCTTCCCCATTTAGCATGTCCTCATTCCAAGCTGCATTTCCGGCCCTGTGGTTTTCCTTTCTTGTTCCCGAGCTAGTTCCCTGTATGCAGCAGACCACAAGAGGAAGTCCCCACCGCCCAACACTGCTTTTGCTAAATTCCTCCAATCATCTGGAACAAGGCCCTGAGTTCCTATATTTTCTAAAATTGCTTTTGTAAAATTAGCATGGGCACCATATAACTGTACTGCCTGTTGTAGCTCCTCCAATAATTTATGGTCCATAGGAGTCCAACCCCGATTACCTTGTTGGTCCTGAATTACTGGAAACACATGGTCAGGTTCCTGATACTGTTCCCAATTTGGGGTGTTATAATGTCTATCCTTATTGGGCCTTTTTGGTCCCCCAGGAGCCACCTCCTCCTCCTCCATCTCCTCGTCAGAGTCCAGTTGCTGTGGTAGGGGGGAATCTCTCTTTACAGGGGCCAATTTAGGGAGAGTTAGTGGACAATACCGCGGTGGGTTGTCCTCTAAGGACAGATTTGCTAACCTAGTCAAACTGGGATATAGGCGAGATGGCTCTCTCTAGTGCAGGGGTGCACTTGATAAAGGATGATCCTTCACTGGATTCTCCTCTTTCTCATCCAGTGGGTCGTCCCTTTGGGGGTCTCTGTCCATCTGTTTCCTGCCCCACTGACTACCACCGTCACTAGACTGACTACCATGCCAAGACTCTTCCTGGACCCTCTCTAGGAGCTCGCATCCCTCACCAAGTAAAAGCCCTATTCTCTCAGTGGGGTCCTGAGGTGCCTGTTCAATGAGTTGCCATAACCTAAGTATTTCTACCGGCTCTCCGGCTGCTCTCAACTGTCTCCCTACCCTCCGCCACTGCTGCTCATCTAATTCACCACTTTCCACAAACCATGGTGATGTCTTGGCAACGGCCCTAGTGAACGCGCATACTGTAGTCGCCTTAACGGGCGTCCCCGCAGTCTTTAACAAGCGGCTCAGTAGCATGCGCAGCCTAGTGGTGGACGGAGTATTACCCATTGGAGATATTTCCTGGCATTCCTAAACACTCTGTACTCCTTTTAAGGGACTCCTTTACCCCTTTACTGGCGCTTAATTTCCCTGTCTTCTTCGACGGAACCACGGTCTCTATTCTTATTCCTTTACTAACTGAATTTCCGTGCATACGCACGCATGCTTAGCTTTGTTCCTTGCCTATTCCTGAGATTAGCAAGGCGATCCAAGTCACGGCACCACTTGCTGTTCCCTTGCCCACAAAGGAACAACGATACTCGCAGCTGATCGGTCTTCTGTAGACTTTTATTGAGAAAATAACAGTGACAGAGAAAGCATGAAAGGAGGAAGAGAGGAGAGAGAAAAAAGCTCCCTCCTTCCTGGGCACACAGCTTGTATACGAAATTCAACCAATCGCAAGCAGGCTCTAGTCCATGCACGGGAACACTCCAATCCGCTGCTTGTTCACATGGTGTGCACGCGTTCTCGGGCCAATCAGATGAAGTGTCACGCAGCAGGCAGGCTCACTGCACATTCCTCGGCGCCATCTTGTTGTTTATGAGGCAGGCTCAACTTCTCTGGAAAGTCCCGACTGCTGGAAAGCATCGCCCTAACTGAAACTAGCAACATCCGCCTTGCAATAAAGACACAACGACAGCTATTAGACCAAACCCTGACATGCGGACCCCATGGCTGGCCAGCCCATGGGGCCCCACATGACTTAGTGAAGCTTTATTTATGTTCCATGATTTTATAAATTTACATGCATTATGAAGTGTGTTCTTTTCATCAAATATGAAAACAAATTTGGCCATTCTTTTTCCAAAATATTTTTGTTCTGTCTTTTGTCTATGTATCCCTACTACACTCATTAAGCTACTTGAAGTTTTCCCATAGATTATTTTTGCTCTATTCATTTCATGTCAACATTCAAATAACTTTCACCTATTCTTTTATTTGTATAGTTTCTCTTGCTGTCTTCAAATGTCCTAATGCTGAACAATGGTAAATCATCATGTGTCATTTTGCTATTAGACATTTTAGTTTTAGTCTGCAGAAATTTGGACGCAATCAACCACATGTGGGTTATTGGCTTTATCCCAGCCCATTTGTAACCATTACTTTGTTTCTGTCCCATTATCTTTCCCTTTATCTTCATTCGTCTCTTCTCCAATTGTGTGGATATCAGAGTTCTTGATTCTGTTCAACAGTTTATTGCTGCTCTTAATTTTTCCCATTTTTCAGATTTATTCATTTTCATTGATTTGTTTTGACATGTTTTAATGATTACAAGGTTTTTTCTGTATGTTCCTTATTTCAAATACATTTCAGTTTTGAGGATTTCCATTCTTTCTTTTAATATAGTATTCTCTCATTATATCCACTGTTTTTTCTGTTGATTCTGTTGCAAATTTATTACAGATGCCCAAAAACACTTTTGTATTAAATCTAACTTTTGTATTTTTGGTGAATTTTGTTTGATTGACACATTTCTCTTGATAATAGGAAAGTTTTTTTTTATATTTCTTCATTAAAATAATTCCTATTTATAGAATAGAAATTATGGATGATTTATTGTAAATGCTACCAATTACCTAGTTTTCTCAAGTAATTTATGTTATGCATAGATCACCTTATGCTTTTGAAGCTTTACTTTTTGGCTTTCCTTAGCTGAATTTACTTCAGTTTTGTCTTTAGGCCTATGGTAAATATATTAGTTCTAGAACGTATGTCTTACTCCATAGCCTTGTTCTTCTGGAGTTTTTAATAAAAAAGTATGAGGTTTTACGATGATCTGCTAACATGTTGACATCTTAACTACCTCTTTTGCCATGAGCAGAAAGCAATGATATCTCTGCTAAGCTCTTTCAGCCTTTTGGTTCTTCTCATCTTCCTGTGCTCCTGTGATTTTCTTTTCACACACATAGTTTAACACAGAAGAAAACATATATGAAAAACTAGGGTGCTCCTCTCTGTGTGGCCTCCTTTCTAGATCTTCTGCCCTGGATTTCTAGATACTCCAGTAGCTGAAAAATGTTAACATGTTTCTTCAGACCAGTAACACTGTCATCTTTTAAGTTTATCTTTCTTAGACTATGTGGACCAATGAGAATCTCTAGAGATAAATAATATAAATCTAGCTTGAATACAACATGATTTCCTTCTTTCAGATGTGGACTCACTTCAATATCCAGTGCTCCTTGATCACCCATGTTTTCATCAACAGTTCTTTTCCTGTTTTAACAAAAGTTTGTATTGGAAATAGGCAGAAAGATTCATCTACTACATGCTATCTTACTAAATATTTTATTTTATTTTATTAGTTTTCTTCTTCCTTCTCTCTAAACTCTAAACATCTTGATAGTTGGAGTGTTACTTATTTTGTTCTTAGAACATTATCTGACATATACAAAGTTATCAGTGCTTGCTCAGTAAAAAAGTATTCAATGAATGACTATTACATTTTTGGCTGGGTACTATGAAATAGGGAATTCTGAAGGCCAAATTATCTAAGAAGTCTTATAAAAGGGAGAGACTTTCAATAAATTGAATATTGTGTTCTTACTTTGATATTTGTCATGTTGTGTTTGAGATGAAATACCTGTGTGTACATTAGAACTGACTGTGAATTTAATGTATTGAGCAAAGAAATCCACATCTTCAGTGCAGCATTTCCATTTTCTCATATTACTTTGATTTCTGTTTATAGAAAATCAAAATATCCTCAACTACTAGGAAAGAAAATAGGAAGGGCCATGACAATCAAGATGAGTAATAATTGTGTTTTCATGTAGAAAAGAGGTCTTCCTATTTATGCAAAAGCAGAGGATTCCACACATTTTTAATTTAAATGATCTTTGCCAAGGCTGCTGCTTTTTATTACCTTCTCAGCAAATAGCCTGAACTGAAATATGCAAGCTTTCACGCCCTGATCTACATCATATGGTATTTTACCTATTGTTATTTTGCTGATTCTTGTAAGTAAAAATTTCATGTAAAAACAGAGTTTCACATGGAAATAAAAAAATTAACTTTGAGAAAGAGGAATTCAAGGGCTTTCGTGGTTCTAATCAATCAATATTATTTTGTGTTGTTGCCTAAACAAAATATGAACTATATAATATTTAGGACAACATGTCAGACACATTTTTGGTGCCTGTCAGGACAGTGAACTACAAAATAAATGATTTGGAGGTAAGTTTGGTGTAGTCCCTTGGTGTTTCTTAAGGAAGGAACTAAATGGGAAAAATGATACTGAAAAAAAAAATAAAACATGAAAATCACTTATTCTAAAAAAATTATTTCCCAAGAAAATATACATTGTGAATGCACTTCTTTAATCACTTGTTGAAAAAGAACTATCTGTATGCAACAATGATCTCTATAGAATATAGCCACAAATACTGCCTGATAAATAGTAAATACTGCCTTCTAATACAAGGATTTCAGAGAATTTCACTTCATCCTGTCTCTAAAAGATAGCAAATGACAGCTACAGAGTATGTTCTTTTTTGAAGAAATATCTGCTTTCTTAGTACAGTTGGAAAGGATTCTTAAAATAAATTTATTTCACAAGGAAGTATTAGAATACAGACAAATTAAGCATTTAAATTAAAATGACTTCAAAAATAAATTTTAAATATTTAAGGTAAATACATTAAATTTAAATATTTTTCTTAAATATTTAAATTTAGTGCAGCATAAAAAAGAGGTAGTTAGGTTTAGTAGTTCTTATTAATAATCTAACACTATTATAAAATGTATTTCAAATAGCATTTGTCAAATACGGAGTTATCTACCTCAGTGGCCATATAAAGAAATAGCGCACAATTCCCTACTTTAATCTAAATACCATATCAGGTAGAATATAAGACAGATTATTTTACATGCAATCAAAGACATATTTTAAAAATTCTATGTATAGCTTAAAGAAGACAGGCTCAAATCCAGTTAGAAAATTAGAACAAAGTTCACCAAGAAAGTAGCATTTGCTATGAAATTTAAGAGACATTGATTTAGTTCATGGGAAGAAAAGAGGCAGTTCCAAGTCACAAAAGCAGAAGACTAGCTTATTAAAGAAAAAGTGTTCAGTGACACCTGTTCTGACAGGAAAGATCACTAGGTATGGGGATATCAACAATGAGATTTTGCCTGAGAGGAGAAAAATTGCAAGTAGAGGCAAACAGGTGTAATTCCTTTGCTCACCCATCATTAGGGCAGTCACCAATACCCTTAAAACAAAGGACAGATTGACAAAAAAAACTGTAACTACTTTGTCTAATCAAAGCTTCACATAACATAGGAAGCTTCAGAATCAAAGACCCACAGACTCAAGGAAAAATGACTATTTTTATACTTAAGTTCAATGGAGAATGGGCAGCTGTGTAAATACATGATTGGACAAAGAGGTTTGACAAAATGGTAATAGACTGAGGGGGGAAACCCAGCAAGGCCTGTCTGTAGAGATTTTCTTGCCCTCCCCCAGTAGCAACCCTCCTTCTGGGTATGAAACAGGAACCACTGGAATGAGGGTTTCAAGGATAAGGGGAGGAGAATAAAATGATTTCTGAGTTTTATGGTTTGTTTTGGGGGGAGGCATTTTAGTTTTATGACTTTTCTTGGGGAAGAACAGTTCTGGTTTCAAAGATCTGCTTGGGGGAGATGGAGGAGCAGAAGATAGGAAGGTGGGAAAAAGTCAGAAAGACCTCACTTCTGAGGCCCTCCCAATAATCTTCAGTTGAAAGCCTCCAGCACACCAAAGCACCATACTTTGGGGCATCATGTTCTGAGCCCCAACTAGCTCAACTACAAATGCAGCATGAGCAAGTAAGAAATTACAACAAAGAAGCTGAGAGTCGGGGTGGTCAGTGGATGGAGCCTTTACTGAAGAAAGCATCAGAGGTCTGGGGACATTCTAGTAAACTGAACCAATGGGATTCTTGATTATGATTGGTAGCGTGAGCAGGAGATGACAAGGAGATGGTGGAAGATACGAAACCTAATGAAATATCAAGGGTGGTGGGTTATTTCTAAACTGTCAGCAGAGTTCTTGTTAAAACTAGATATTACAAAGAAGGACACAGAGGAGGCTAGAAGGCTCAAGAATTTCACTAAAATTTGTTAAGCAAAGAATCTGTCAAAGTATTTAGAGAACAGCAAGTCAACTTGTCTCACAAAGAAACAAGCTTCCACTGAGGTTCAGTTCTGTCACTCAACTCAAAACAGCTCTCAGCACAATGTCCCATCCCTCAAACAGATCCATCTCAAAGCATACCAATAAGAAATATAAAATTAAATATATTTTAATGAGTAAATGGGTAAGATCATTTGTATCACACAAATTAAAGAATGAGTCAAATTCACCAGTAAGTAATTCTAGGATTTTTACTATGAGGCTGCCACAACTTCATCGGAGTCTCTCTATCACACATCTCACTTCTTCTCAGTCAAGGTTTCTGCAAGCCAGACAGTCCCTACATCATTCTAAATTCTTTACAACATGTTTTTCTGCTTGAATTTCCCATAGCTAAGCTAAGCTTTCAGCAATTATCATGCTCATGCTGGCATGACCATCATCGATAAAGAGAGTAAAACACAGAGGCTTTATTTAATGCAATAGGAATGATGTGTCTACTTTATTTTTGATTTACTTATTTGAACAATCTTTTTGGCAGAAGATTAACTAATTTTTCCAACTCTGTTAATTCTATAATTGTGGTTTAGGATATAGTACTTTGGGAATTGTATATACTCTGGAAATATATATCCAATATGTTTAATGATTTGAAATGAAGTTAGATAAATTATACAGTACAGTGCAATGGTTTTTATGAAAACACTAAGACATATTATGTCCTACAACAGGGGTTGTATTTACTTCTTAATTTGAGAGGATTTAGGCAATCTGAGGGCCATTGGTATCATGCCAATGGCCTTGAACACCAACAAAGGCCACTGTAGGATGTGCTAACATTTGCTTAGAATATTCATCCATTACTAAGTATCACTTTTTCCTCTCCTAGCGATTTGTTGCAAACTACAGCATAAAATGTCACATTATTGATGTGGCATTATCAAGTTTCATCATGATTGACCTGATGCCACAATGTTTTGTAACACAACTGGTTGCTGTCAATCAAAGACACTTACTGAAACTCGTTATGAACATAGAGAACAATTTGTGCCAGCGAAGAACCATCTGGTACACTCTGCCTTACAGACGAGACTTGTGGTTATTAAAAAATCAATAAAGCTTAAATGTGAATTGTGTTATGTTAAAACATTTGCTTAATTCCTGAAATTTTCAACATTTTAGATAATTCTT
This sequence comes from Oryctolagus cuniculus, assembly GCF_964237555.1. Classification (NCBI taxonomy): domain Eukaryota; kingdom Metazoa; phylum Chordata; class Mammalia; order Lagomorpha; family Leporidae; genus Oryctolagus; species Oryctolagus cuniculus. Next base: position 95,017,990 of record NC_091436.1, read on the forward strand.
TGAGGTAGGTAAAAATGTTTAAGACTTTTCTTTATGTAGGAGTTTTAATTAATCGTGATGACTCACACCAGGCAGCCAGAAGACTGAAGAATATCCACGACTCTGTCATGGAAAGGAAAAAGCATTTCTTGATAAGCATGAACAGGATGGAGGGATTAGGGAAAAGTAAGAGAAAGGGAGAGAAAGAGAAACAATGAGACAAGGAGATTCTTTGGCTAAGCTACAAAAAAGGGAGGGGGGCAGAAAAGTAAAGGCAGTTCAACTTCTGATGTTCCAAGAAATTTAATTCACAGAGTGTCCATCAGTGATCTAGCTCTGATTTGTGACCTCTGTTCTGGTGCTGTTGCTTGTAGATAGAGGTGTCATGGAGCTTTTGCATGAATTCTCTTCTCTATTTCTGCTGCTGCCACTTTGCTTAAAATTGACAGATTTTGAAGTCAGTTACATGGGTTTCTGAAGACAAAGCAGAAAGCAGTAGGGATGGTTTAGAGAGAATGTGATAGAAAGTCAAGCAACCTCCTACAGCCTCTTTACCTTTGCACTAGTAAAGTAAACCAAGGTGGTTTGGATGCAAGAAAATATTCCCGTGAAAATACTTGGATGACTTCCTTTTGGCTCTGTTCAATCCTCTTGGTAGTTTGGTAGTTCTCTCTTGGAAGTCCTTCTGCTTTCATAGATTTAGATCTTTCAAACTTTTCTTTCACATTACCATGCCTTCACATACCCAAAGGCAGTTATGCCCAGGATCATGCCTCTGATCTCTTTGCTACCTTTTCTCCATTTGAAAACTCATTGACTTCAAGAATTCAATAATTATTCCTAAACGTTTTTGCTCAAGTCTTAAGCATGCTCTTTTAGGTTAATAGTTTAACCTTCCTTAGGGAACATACACTCTGAAGAAAAAAGCATCATGTTAACAGTTGTAATGACCAGTATAAATAGTACATTAAAATTTTAGCTGCTTGGCCAAAGCTAGCGTGGAATCATTTTCTTCCTTTTTCCAGATGAGCTATTCCTCTGGACAGATATTTTAATACTTTTAAGCATCTTTCAAAAATAATATGATACCCCAAAAGCTGTTAAGTGGAAAAAACTCATGATTTTACATGTTTTGTAACCATTTAGTCATTGGCAGACTTGTTTCCTAAATGAATGCATTTTGTTTCAACATTCTAAAAGTACAATAAGGAAATATGACCCTTCACCTTAATTTTCCAGCATTCTTTTATACTCACACATATACAAGCACACATCCTTCATATATGTATACAAAGCTTTTAGCAAACTCTTTGCAATTCCTCCGTGTTTTATCAAAGATTTATGTGAAAAGTATGATCTTAAAATCGTAATCTTGTGCATAACATAGAACAATGACAACAGAGAGTGTCATGCTCAGCTCCCCTCATTTTATAGAGACAAAACAACACAAAGCTAAACCTGGAACTCACAGAGGTAAATAGGTTTGTGTAAGTTTACCCAGCAAGTAATGATGGCCATAAGACCAGAATCCCGGAAATCTGATCCCCAAATTTCTATCTGCGTGATTATAATGCATACATTTTTTTCTGCATGTTTTCCCAAAGGCTTTCTCAGTATCTGTAGGTTTTTTTTTTTTTTTCCCCTTTACCAGAATCAAATTTTCTCAACCATCTCCAAGAGTTCTTTGGAGGAAAACTAAAGGAAGTTTGAGAAGTCTTTCAAAGTTTATATCCAAATTTTAGAGTCCCACAGGACTGCTTTTCAAGAGCTAGCTCTAGTACCCGCTTCTACAAAGATGGCTGCACCGGAGCTCATTGCGTTACCTTGAAAAGTATGCTTCTTGGTATTTAAAAACACACTTATGTAAGTCTTTTCTCAGTATTTACTTTCTGGCTTTTTATTTGCATAATTTGTCACATTTTATCTTTGAAAACCACTGTTGTTTTCTTTTCATCAGCAGATGATTAGGGTCATTCTGCTACCAATTCCTGCAACGTATTCAGATCTACTGTCTGGATTGATTCCATATGTATCTCAAATTGTTGGGTTTTTTTTCTTTCCATGTGATTTACTGCTTTAAAATCATTTCAGACATTTTTCTTATTAAAATTTTATATTCCATCTCTTTACTTTACTCATCATTAATTACACATTCCTGTTCATATATTAACTGGGCTACTTTCCTTTGAGGTACTTCTTTTAGAAGATGCTGATACAATTCAATCCAAATATCTTATATCAAAATTGACTTCACAATTTTCAGCAGGCAAAACATTGCAAGAAAAATATACCTTAGGATAGTTTCCTCCATTTACTCAATAAAAAAAGCAGAGGGGGCGTAGTGGGTAATGCTGCGGCTGCAGTGCCAGCTTCCCATATGGGCAACAATTGGTGTCTGGGCTGCTCCACTTCTGGTCTAGCTCTCTGCTATGGCCTGGAAGAGCAGTAGAAGATGGCCCAAGTCCTTGGGCCCCTGCACCCACATGGGAGACTCAGAAGAAGCTCCTGGCTCCTGGTTTCATCTGCACAGCTCCAGCTGTTGCAGCCAATTGGAGAGTAAACCAGCAGATGGAAGGTCAATCTCTGTCTCTTCTTCTCTCTCTGTGTGTACTCTGACTTTCAAATAAATAAATAAATCTTTAAAAAACAGAAGGACTGAAAACAGCTGTCAAAATTTCCTCTGATTCAGGATTACGATTTGTTGGAAGTATTGCTCTCACACTATGGACATTTGAAAAATCACAACCTGTCTGACTTCTGACCTCTAGGAAAGTCCCAAATTTCAGATGCTACTTCCACTCAGAGAACTGTAGTCAACTGTAGCCCTTCTCTCTGATCCCAAGGGCTTCTCAACTGTTGTCTGTAGTTTACTGACAGGGCTCCTATGGGTAAGAGAAAGTTCAGTGTTGTTTTCACAATAGAATTAATGACCATATCAAGACTCGTGACACCTTCTTTTAGAGTATTCTGTGAAATGTATGAAGGAAGAAGGAATTTATATTATCCCTCCCTACAGAAAACCCCCACAAGGTGAAGAGGCAGCTGTACTTGGTTTCTCTTCCTCACGCCTTCAGAAAAAGACATCACTGCAGATACTGATTCTTAGCTCAGTTCCTGTTTGTTTCTTTTCTTTTAGGCTATAATGGAGAATTAACTGGATTAAAGAATGCTCTCAGTGATTTTTACCCTGCCATATTGAAGCAAGGTCTATTTGTCCAACAAGATATCTTCAAAAACATTCATGCAAAAAGTCTCTTATATATATTATAATATAAATAAATATAAAAATGATTATATATCATATATGTTTATTTATAAATGAACTATGCATGGATTTACATTTTTTATTTATTTATTTGAAAGTCAGAGTTACACAGAGAGAGGAGAGAGAGAGAGAGAGAGAGAGAGAGAAAGAGAGGTGTTTCATCTGATGGTTCATTCTCCAGTTGGCCACAATGGCCAGAGCTGCACCAATCCAAAGCCAGGAGCCAGGATCCTCTTCCAGGTCTCCCATGCGGGTGCAGGGGCCCAAGGACTTGGGCCATCCTCCACTGCTTTCCCAGGCCATACAGAGAGCTGGATCGGAAGTGGAGCAGCCGGGACTAGAACCCGCACACATATGGGATGCCGGCGCTTCAGGCCAGGGCATTAACTCGCTGCGCCACAGTGCCGGCCCCATGGATTTAATTTTTTTTGCACCAAAATAAATTCAGAATAACTTCTTACAACATGTGTGATCAGGATTTATTTTGAAACATTAAGAACGGTAAGATAAGCCGGCGCCGCGGCTCAGTAGGCTAATCCTCCGCCTTGCGGCGCCGGCACACCGGGTTCTAGTCCCGGTTGGGGCGCCGGATTCTGTCCCGGTTGCCCCTCTTCCAGGCCAGCTCTCTGCTGTGGCCCGGGAGTGCAGTGGAGGATGGCCCAGGTGCTTGGGCCCTGCACCCCATGGGAGACCAGGAAAAACACCTGGATCCTGGCTCCTGCCATCGGATCAGCGCGGTGCGCCGGCCGCAGCGCGCCGGCCGCGGCGGCCATTGGAGGGTGAACCAACGGCAAAAGGAAGACCTTTCTCTCTGTCTCTCTCTCTCACTGTCCACTCTGCCTGTCAAAAAAAAAAAAAAAAAAAAGAACGGTAAGATAGCAATTTTTTTTGTCCATAATTGAGATTTTATTGGTGTTGAGAATCAGCACACACATTTTAATTTGTACACAATTCTTAACATACGTACCAAAAATCTAAAAAGCCATGAATTGTCATTTTTTTTAAAGTTATTCCAGTGACTTTCCAGCTTCAAATTTGGAGGCAACTCTTCCTTAAGAGGCTATCAAGTACAAGTATCTTCAAATGCTGCTGTTACATAAATCCCACCCATTCACAATATAATAGCATATGCACGACACTCAAATTTTCAATCTTTCACGGCACATTAACAAAATCATTAGGAAAACTGGACTACCACAACCGAAGATGTTACAGAGTGCACATGGTTCTGACAGAACAAGGAGTGGTTTTCTGTAGAAAACAATTCTACAAAACACGGGAGAAGTAACTGAAAATATTCAAGACAGATTAAATGCACAATTGAGACTCCAAATCGCCATTAAGTATGCGCTGTACTGTAGGATATAAAAACCACCCCCACCTATGGAATGTTAAGCTGACACCCAAGACAGTCAAAGCCTCCCAGAATTCAATATGCCACTATTTTCTGGTTGTACCAAAAAATAAACAACCAGCAAATGATTTCACCTCTTAAAAAAATCATTTACACTTAAAAAATGGGATGAGGTGGGCTTCCCTCCTTCTTAAAAATGTTTCTAGAGCTACTTAAAAACTTGCATTTACAAAATAGTTGATAAAAATATTCCTCTGGATTGTACAAGAAGGGAGACAGGGACCACTGATAACACATGGTATATGGTATTAATCGGACTTGGCTTCTTTCTCTTCTGCTTCATCAGAGGCTGGACTCTCCTCGTTTTTCGTTTCTCCGTTTTCTGCAGGCAGGTCTTCTTTAGCTTCTTGGTTAGCCACCTCGGCCTGTTTTCCCTTTGCTCCTCTCTTCCCCTTTGCTTGCACTTTCTTGTCTGATGACTTATCCTTCACGGCGGCCTTCTTGGGCTTCGCTTCCACCTTCCCGGGGGCCGGCTTCCCCGACAAGCGCGCCGACCTCCTCTTGGGCTCCTCCTTGGCCGCCCCCTCGGCAGAGCTGACCTTCCTCTTGGGCATCCTGGCGGCGCGGAGGGCGCGTGCCGGGTGCCTGCGGGCCGCGGCGCGCCGAGAGCCTTCGCGGAGCTGGGCTGCCTGGCCGCTGCCGCTGCTCCGCCACCTGAGCTGCTGGGACCCGCAGCGGGGGCGGTGGGAGAACCGGATGGAACCGCGCCTCTTAGAGCTACATGAGTTCTCCTAAAAGTGAAACAAGAACAAACATATTTATGGAAAACTTGGGTGGAAGAAAGGTGAAATCAATACATGGTGTACAGCAACCAGATAGAGTCTAGTCCTCATACAACTTAGGGGAAGCAGAACTACCAAAGTGTGAACTTTTAAAATGTGCCACATGGGATTGATTCAAGATGATTGCAGATTAGTGTTTGCCTCCTCCTCCCTCAAGATACTGCAAAGCAGGAAACTTTATTTGAGTCCTAGATAGTCCTACCATCTAGCAGGGCAAACCGAGTCCTGTTTGTTCACCTGGGCACAGCAGGGCAGCAGCAGTCTCAGAGCCCAAGCCCATACATCACTTTGCACAGTGGCAGAAGGCGGAATCAAGGCAACTAGGACTAAGAATTTGGTAAGGGACTTGTATCCAGAATATTTGTGTTCATTGTCATAAATCCCTCATTTTGTGATATTAACTTCTGTTTTCAAGAGAAAAATAAAATTGTGTTTGTACATAATGTGTGAATATGGCAAAAATTATTTAAATTATTTAATTATTTAAAAATTATTAAATTTCTATTTTTAAAAATGGTGAAACCATTGATGCTTTACAAAAAGATTATAGGAATGAGCCCTCCCAAAATTGGCCATTTTAAATTTAATTGTTTTAAGGGACACAATGATGTTGAAGATGCAGCCCACATCTGTTTTCGAGGAAAAAGTTAATCTTCCATTAATCTTAATGGAAGAGGATTAATGAATAACATCAGAAAAAATAACCAACAAGATAGACATCTCAATTGGACCAGATTAAACAATTCTAACTGAAAAAATAAATTTTGCATTTGATGAGTGTCAAAACTTAAACCCAGAGCAACTACAGACAAAAGTAGTGCTTTCAGTAAAAACTTAAACAAGTAATAACAAGATCCTGAAGTATTTCTTGAAATAATTGTAAGAGGGGATGAAATATGGTTTCATAAGTATGATCTTGAAGACAGAGCACAGTCAAAACAATGGTTACCAAGAGGAGATTGTGTTGAGAAAGTTGGCCAAAGCTTTAACAGAAAAAATGCCCAAGATAGCTTCAGCAGAGAGTTCTCTCCACCATGACAATGCTTGTTTGTCTCAACATACAAGTGCAATTTTGTGCGTGTTGTGAAGGGACATCATCAGGAATTATTCCCACTGCTCCTTCTGACTTTTTTATGCTTCCTAATCTTAAAAATCTTAAAAATATTTAAATAGAACACATGTTTCCTTAGTTAGTAATATAAAAAATACTACATTTGCACTATTAAATTCCTAGGACCCTTACTTCTTTAGGGATGAATTAATAAAATGACAGGTCTCATCATTTAGAAAAATGTCTTGAACTTCATGAAGCATATTTTGAGAAATAGTTTCTATTTTTAATTAATGTTTTAATTTAATTTTTCTACAAACCGTTTAAAGTTCCAATATACATAGTATATATGTAGCATATAGCATATGTATCATATGCTTCCACTAGGCAGGCGAGTTAAGAACTCACAAGATGAGTTTATGTATATAGTAATAACTTTCTGTTATCTCAAAATATTGAAGGAGTTCATTATGACTAATTAGTACTTTTATATTCAAAACTGTAAGTTGTGTTTCCTTTGGCAGTATTGTTCTAAGCATCCTCTAATTTTTAAATTATGCTCAAAATTCTTATTGAGATAAGACACGTTAATTTCTTGGAATGTACTTTAGATTGGCCATCTACTAAATGAATCTCAGTGTCTCCACTGCTTCAAATTCCATCTTATAAATGTAGCCCAGATGTGATTTAACTTGACTACAAAGAAGCTCCTCAGTGCTGTAGTGGTATTAAATAATTTAATACTCAACATCAACTTTCTGTTCAAAAGTACTGTGTAATGTTAGGGATGTGTTTCCTTTACTTTAGATACTTTGTATTTGAGTCCATTGTTAGCAATGGCAAGTCAATAGCTAAGCAATATTTGTTTGTATGAAATTAAAGCAGCGGTTACTGCTGATAAGAAAGGTGGGGTAAAACAAAGCTATTTTTATGAGAGGAAAATGTATCCTAGGGAAGGGAGGGTGAATTAGAAGGACATTATCCTTTTAGACCAAATCCTTTTATAAATAGCTTTTCATTTCTCTTTTGTTTATTTGTTCTCTTTCTGTACTAAAGGAGAAGAAATGAGTTTCAAGACTTTAACGGAGAGCAAGTAAAAAGGAACTAAAGTCAGTCAGTGAGTCATCCCATTTATTGAATCACTACTATGTTCTAAGCAGTGCAGTTTACTCCCTAACCTACCCTCGGCAGACAAGCAATATTCAATGGAGGCCCCTAAGGCTGAGTAAAAAGAAAGAAAAAAAGGCAAACAATTGGGAATAAATTTAATTTTTAATTTATAAGTAAGTTAAGTAATGAGGGGATATTTCTAATCAGGATAAATTTATTCTAATAAGTAAAATATGGGATTGTATTTTTAAGCTGATTGTTAAAAAGGTAAGTACTACTAAGAGACAAGATTTATTCAAACTTGTTTTTAGAAAACTGAAAGCATGCTTATAAGGAGATCTTTACAGATTGGCTGCTTAGTGTGTTTAATAAATTTTATTTCAGATGAGATTGGGCGCATTCAGGGTAGTAAGGGGATTCCAATTCAATCCCATCAAGGTGGCATGTACCAATGCCACCTCACTAGTCAAAGTGATCAGTTTCAGTTCACAATTGATCATAATGATAGGATTAAGAGTCAAAGGGATCACATAAACAAGACTAGTGTCTGCTAATACTAACTGATAGAATTAAAAAGGAGAGAACGATCCAACATGGGAAGTGGGATACACAGCAGACTCATAGAATGGCAGATGTCCTAAACAGCACTCTGGCCTCAGAATCAGCCCTTAAGGCATTCGGATCTGGCTGAAGATCCCATGAGAGTATTTTAGGCATGGAAAGCCAAGACACTCTGACAAAAGGAAAAAAAAAAAAAAAAAAAAAAAAAAAAAAAAAAAAAAAAAAAAAAAAACAACAACAACACCTAATGAAAGATCCTGTGAGTGAGATTCCAGTGGAAAGAATGGACCCTCAAAGAAGGAGGTACCTTTCTCTGAAGAGAGGGGAGACCTTCTACTTTGACTATGACCTTGTCTAAATAAGATCAGAGTTGGTGAACTCAAAAGGCTTCCATAGCCTTGGCAACTCATGACAAGAGCCTAGGGAGATTACTGACGCCATAAACAAGAGTGTCAATTTGTTAAAGTCAACAAAAGGAGTCACTGTACACTTAATCCTCATGTAGGATCTCTGTCCTTAATGTGTTGTACAATGTGAATTAATGCTACAACTAGTACTCAAACAGTACTTTACACTTTGTGTTTCGGTATGGGTGCAAACTGTTGAAATCTTTACTTAATATACACTGAATCAATCTTCTGTATATAAAGATAATTGAAAAATGAATCTTGATGTGAATGGAATGGGAGAGGGAGCGGGAAATGGGAGGGTTGTGGGTGGGAGCAAAGTTATGGGAGGGGGGAACCACTGTAATCCATAAGCTGCACTTTGGAAATTTATATTTGTCAAATAAAAGTTAAAAAAATAAGTAAATAAATTTTATTTCAAGTGTTCAGATAAAGGTGGGCATCATGGAACAGTGGGTTAATCTGCCACTTGGAACACCAGCATTCATTGTTGGTGTGCTGGTTTGAGTTTCAACTACTCTGCTTCTGATCCAGCTTCCTATTAATGAGACTTGGAGGCAGCTTTTGATGGCTCAGGTGCTTGGATTCCTGCCATTCATGTGGAAGATCCAGGCAGAGTTCGTGGCTCCTGACTTCAGGCTGGCTCAGCCTTGGCTATTGTAGATATTCGGAGAATGAGCGAGTGGATGGAAGATCTCTCTCTGTCTCTGTCTCTCTGCTTCTCTGTTCTATCTTCCAAGCATTTGAAAAAAAAACATTATAATAAGTACTAGATAAAAATATTTAGATTTTTTAGTAATACTTGGATTGTTTTATGCTAATACTGTATCCTCACGGCCGGTGCCGTGGCTCACGAGGCTAATCCCCCGCCTTGTGGCGCCGGCACACGGGGTTCTAGTCCCGATCGGGGCGCCGGATTCTGTCCCGGTTGCCCCTCTTCCAGGCCACCTCTCTGCTGTTGCCAGAGAGTGCAGTGGAGGATGGCCCAAGTGCTTGGGCCCTGCACCCCATGTGAGGCCAGGAGAAGCACCTGGCTCCTGCCTTCGGATCAGCGCGGTACGCCGGCCGCGGCGGCCATTGGAGGGTGAACCAACAGCAAAGGAAGACCTTTCTCTCTGTCTCTCTCTCTCTCACTGTCCACTCTGCCTGTCAAAAAAAAAAAAAAAATACTGTATCCTCACCTGGAATTAGTGTGCCTTTATGGACAGTTCAATGGTTACTTTTGCCATTAAGAGAGGATATATTATTTTCTGAAAGCTGAAATAATTAAATATTAGATTATTGAAGCTTTTGCAAATTTATTCTCCCTCTTGTTCTGGTTAAAAAAGAGCAATTGGGCAGCTAATATCAACTCATTCTTCTTTTCTTATCTACAAAATTCTCATCATTAATCTTTTTTTTTTTTAAGATTTATCCATTTATTTGAAAGTCAGAGCTACACGGAGAGAGGAGAGCCAGAGAGAGAGAGAGAGAGAGAGAGAGAGAGGCCTTCCATCTGATGATTCATTCTCCAACCACTGCTACTGCGGGAGCCATGCCAATCTAAAGCCAGGAGCTAGGAGCCTCTTCCAGGTCTCCCACATGAGTGCAGGGACCCAAGGACTTGGGCCATCCTCCAGTGCTTTCCCAGGCCATAGCAGAGAGCTGGACCAGAGGTGCAGCAGCCGGGTCTCAAAGCAGCGTCCACATGGGACGTCGGCGCTCCTGGCCAGCGTGTTAATGGGCTGCGCCTCAGGACCGTCCCCCTCATCATTAATCTTATATGGATTGAGTTGATTTCTGCCTATTAGAAGTTAGGTGAATGTTTACCAGTCTTTTCCCAGTTATAAGACTCATGAAATATTACAACTTTCATGTTATGATGTGGTATGAGAGTGTCATGACACCAGGTGAAAAGTATAGGGTCTTCAGACTCTTATGCCAAATGTGGATACCCTAAGAGGTGAAAAGATCAGTATAAACTTTTGTGTAAACATCTTTAACACATGACTATGGGAAAGCTCTTACCTAGACCATGCCAGACAGTTGGAAAGGCTAGATTAATTTTTATCAGCATTTCTTTCATTTATTCAGCTCAATTCAGGACAGTATAGCCTGGAAAATAACTACAGAGCAAATTTTCTTGATACTGAATCATGACAGAGTTTTTAATAGACAAATTGCTTCCCTGAAAAGTGAAAAGTGTCATGATTATCCAACTGATCTCATGGGTATTTTAATCCTGTTTTGAGGAAGTGCGTATTAAAAATTTTTTAGTGGCTTGAATGCTTGGCTCATAAAGAATTTAGACTTGATGGTTTACTTTGTTGAGTGTGTTACAAGGAAAATTGGGTTTCAATGGTTTCCTAGAGAAAATTACCCTTTGATCATTTTTATCAGATGTTAACATCCAAAAACATAGCACAAAAATGGAGAAGGAAGAATGCATACTCTAAGCGGGTGCTCTGGGGAGGAGGGGCAGATGGCACCTCTAGAGGTGGCCGAGTACTAATTTGAAGGGAATGTGTTTTCACATTTATATTTCAAATGGGAAGAATTCACTGCCAGGGGTAACATGACAGCCTAGCACATATTTATAGTAATGACTCAGACTGTTTTCTGAAAGAAGCTTGTTAAGTGTTGATTATGTGAATAAATTCAAACAAGGAAAAATACGTATACGTATACATGCCTTTGTTTTAGCAGCAAAAATAACTAAGTTAGAAATGTTGGTGCCTGAACAGTTAGTTTTTTGAAACAAGTGGTTTTACTTGGTTCTTAGTAAACATTTGCAGGTGGCACAGAGAAGCTAGGTGATAGAGAAAAATGAGAGCAGAAAACTTTAAGCTTTAGTCTATCCAACTATCTATCTTCCATGCCAAACAAGAATATTGCTTGCGGCCTGCGCCGTGGCTCACTTGGTTAACCCTCCGCCTGCAGCGCCAGCATCCCATATGGATGCCGGTTCTAGTCCTGGTTGCTCCTCTTCCAGTCTAGCTCTCTGCTGTGGCCGGGAGTTTAGTGGAGGATGGCCCAAGTCCTTGGGCCCTGCACCCACATGGGAGACCAGGAGGAAGCACCTGGCTCCTGGCTTCAGATCAGGGTAGCTTCGGCCATAATGGCCATTTGGGGTGTAAACCAACAGAAGGAAGACCTTTCTCTCAGTCTCTCTCTCTCACTGTCTAACTCTGTCAAATAAATAAATAAATAAAGGGAATATTGCTGATTGCTTCCACTGCTACATTAAAAAGCAAAATTAAACAATTAAGACTTCTTGCCTCCAGGGAATTTTACATGAATCAAGTTAATTCATAACTGACCCAATTTTACATAAAGAGCTCTTGCCCTTGGGATGAATAAAAATGTTCTTGTCAGATACTTAATGGTAAATTTATAAAAGTTAATATTGTGAGAATTGAAGGGTTAAGTATTTGTCATGCCTTTTAAGTGTCATTATAGAGTGTAGTGAGATGAGAATAGTGTGTTAGAAAACGTGTCAGTCTCAACATTGTCCTTCTGCTACTTTTGCTTCAATAGCAGGGCTTGCTAAACATATTCTCTACATAAAACTACTTCCTTCAATAGCTTAAAATCATGCAAAAATATTATAAAGATCTATAAGTATTCAGTAACACAAATAAAGAGGACTTCTTGATATTTGGGATTTTATAGATAGTAAAAAATTAAAGATTACACTTCCACAAAGACAAAATGATGCTGGAGTAAAGCCAAGGTAATAGAAACAATATGTAGAAGGGAATTATGTGCGAATATGAGATGCTAAATGTGAAACTGCAGACAGGCTCCACCCAACTCTTGCACCTTCACTGTCTCTGACCAAGCAGCAGATAGCATAAATGTGGGGATCCTGCTAAGTCAGAGAGGTGAGTTAGACCTTGAAATGCAGGACAGTAGCCAAGGCAGTTGACAGCCTTTCAGACTCAAAGAGAACAAACTCAGAAAATAAGTTAATTATATATCTCTCCTTGCACATATCACACACCACTGATGCTATCAAAGAAAATAAACCTGACATTCAGGATTTACAAACACAGACAGCCAAAGAAGGTTTCTGAAAAAGAGAAGAATTACCAGGTATTGAGAAAAATTGACCTATGAAAGGCAGACAACAAACTCAACAATGAAACTATAACCTAGGAAAATAGAGTAAAGCAAGAAAATGGACAGCTTTAACCTAAGTGTCGGCCGGCGCCGCGGCTCACTAGGCTAATCCTCCACCTTGCGGCTCCAGCACACCGGGTTCTAGTCCCGGTCGGGGTGCTGGATTCCGTCTGGGTTGCCCCTCTTCCAGGCCAGCTCTCTGCTGTGGCCTGGGAGTGCAGTGGAGGATGGCCCAAGTGCTTGGGTCCTGCACCCACGTGGGAGACCAGGAGAAGCACCTGGCTCCTGCCTTCGGATCAGTGCGGTGCGCCGGCTGCAGCGCCTCGGCCATGGCGGCCATTGGAGGGTGAACCAACGGAAAAGGAAGACCTTTCTCTCTGTCTCTCTCTCTCTCACTGTCCACTCTGCCTGTCAAAAAAAAAAAAAAATTAAACTAAGTGTCACTATTATGTTTGGAAAGATTATATCTAATTCATAAAATATTAGGAAGTAAATGACATAAAAGTTGATTTCAAAGTATGAAAATTCATGGAATAAATGGAATAAAAAATGACCTCAGGTGAATGATTACTTTAGCTGGAAAAGCAAAGCAAGTAGAATTAAGTAATTAATGAATTTTTTTTTTTTTGACAGGCAGAGTTAGACAGTGAGAGAGGGAGACAGAGAAAGGTCTTCCTTTCATTGTTCACCCCCTAAATGGCTGCCAATGCCGGCGCATTGCGCCGATCTGAAGCCAGGAGCCAGGCGCTTCCTCCTGGTCTCCCATGTGGGTGCAGGGCCCAAGCACTTGAGCCATTCTCCACTGCACTCCCTGGCCACAGCAGAGAGCTGGACTGGAAGAGGGGCAACTGGGACAGAATCCGGTGCCCTGACCGGGACTAGAACCTGGGGTACTGGCGCCGCAGGAGGAGGATTAGCCTATTGAGCCATAGCACCGGCCTCTTTTTTTAAAAATTTATTTATTTGCAAGTTAGAGCTACAGAGAAGGAGAGGCAGAGAAAAGAGAAGAGAGAGAGAGAGAGAGAATCTTCCATTCACATCCCAAATGGATGCAACAGTCAGGGCTGGGCCAGGCCAAAGCCAGGAGCCAGGAGCCAGGAGCAAGGAGCTTCTTCCAGGTCTCACTTTAGTGCACAGGCACAAGGACTTGGGCCATCCTCTGCTGCTTTCCTGGACACATTATCAGGGATTTGGTTCAGAAGTAGAGCAACAGGGATTTAAAAAGGCAGCCGGATGGGATGGCAGCATTGCAGGAAGCGGCTTTACTTGCTATGCCACAGTGCCAGCCCCATAACACATTTTTTTATCCCTTCATCTGATGATGGGCACCTTGGTTGATTCCATATCTGGCTATCATAAATAGTGCTGCTGCAAACATGGTGTAGCAGGTATCATTTTGATACAACATGTTAATGTCTTTTGGGGTATATACCTGATGGTGGAATTGCTGGATCATATGGAAAGTCTATTTCTAGTTGTTAAAGGAAATCCCCATACTGTTTTCCACAGTGGCTACACTAATTTACATGCCTACCAACAGTAAATAAGTATTTTCATTTCTCCATTTACTTACCAACATGTATTACTCTCTGTCTTTTGGATTTTAGCCATTCTTCTTTTTAAATTGTTTTAATTTTTTAATCAATTTTTAACAAATTCAATATAGTTTGTAGATATAATTCTAAGAGTATTAGGATATTCCCTTCCTCCTTTCCTCCCTCTCTCTCTCTCCTACTTTCTCTCTTGCATTCCCTCTTCCTTCCTTCCTTCCTTTCTTTCTCCCTCCCTCCCTCCATCCCTCCCTCCCTTTCTTCCTTTTGTTTTTAAGATAACATTTTAAATTTTTTTAATTTACAATACAATTAAAAGTTTTGTTTCTTTGTGATTTTGGTTTACATTTCACTAAAGGCTAGTGATGTTGAGCATTTTTTCATATATTTGTTGATCATTTGTGTTTCTTCTTTTGAAGACTGTCTATTGAAGTTCTTTGCCCATTTTTAACAGGATTGGTTGTGTTTTGTTGTTGAGTTTTTTAAGTTGCTGATATTCTGGATATTAATCTTTTGTTTGATGGGTAGCACACAAATATTTTTTCCCATTCTGTTGGATGTCTCCATTCTATTGACCATTTAATTTTCTGTGCAGAGCTTCTGGGTTTGAAATAATTCTATTTGTTTAATTTTGTTTTGGTGCCTGTGTTTTGGGGTCTTGTTTTCCCTTATACTAATGTCTTGGAATATTTCCCCGGCATTTTCTTCAAGGAAAGTCTTAAATTTAGGTCTTTGATTATTTTGAACTGATTTTTTATAAATAGTGAAAATTATGGATCTAATTTCATTCTTTTACTTTTTCTTTTACATACATCCAGATTTGCCAGCACCATTTGTTGAAGAGATCGTCCTTAAGTAAAGTACGGTTTAAGCACTCTTGTCAAAAATCAGTTGGCTGTATATATGTGGATTAATTTCTTTACTCTTTGTTCTGTTCCACTGATCAATGTGTCATTTTTATGCCAGTATCAAGCTTTTTTAGTTACTATATTTTGTAGTATGCTTTGAAGTCAGGGATGGTGATGCCTCCAGTTTGATTTTTTTTATGAGAATCACCTTGACTATTCTGGGTCTTTTGTGATTCCGTATGAATGCTAGCATCGTTTTTTCTAATTCTGTAAAGAATGCCATTGGTATTTTAGTAGCGATTGCATTTCATCTGTAGATTCCTTTAGATAGTATGGATATTTTAATGATATTAATGCTTCCAGAATTGAGCAAGTGATATCTGTCAATTTTTGTGTGTCTTTGATGATTTCCCTTCATCAGTGTTTTATAATTTTCATCGTAGAGATCTTTCCTTTCATTCACATAGTTTATTTGGTTATTTTTTAGTTATTATGAGTGGAATTTCCTTACTGATATTTTCTTTTAGTGAGTTCATCATTAGTGTATAAAAAAGCTACTCTGTTTTCTTTTTTTAACCTGCAACTTAAATGAGTTGTTTTATCAGTTCTGATAGCCTATTGGTGGACTGCTGAAGTTCTTCCACATACAGCATTGTGTCATCTGCAAACGTGAATTTTAAATGACATGGGTAGGCCGGCGCCACTGCTCACTAGGCTAATCCTCCACTTGCGTCGCCAGTACCCCGGGTTCTAGTCCTGGTTGGGGTGCCGGATTCTGTCCTGGTTGCTCCTCTTCCAGTCCAGCTCTCTGCTGTGGCCCAGGA
Organism: Oryctolagus cuniculus; assembly: GCF_964237555.1. NCBI lineage: Eukaryota > Metazoa > Chordata > Mammalia > Lagomorpha > Leporidae > Oryctolagus > Oryctolagus cuniculus. Next base: position 95,033,882 of record NC_091436.1, read on the forward strand.
GTTCAGTGGAGGATGGCCCAGGTGCTTGGGCCCTGCACCCGCATGGGAGACCAGGAGGAAGCACCTGGCTGCTGGCTTCAGATTGGCACAGCGCACTGGCTGCAACGCACTTTGGGGGTGAACCAACGGAAAAGGAAGACCTTTCTCTCTGTCTCTCTCTCTCACTGTCTAACTCTGCCTGTCAAAAAAATTATTTAAAAAAATGACATGAGGGGGCTGGTGCCACAGCTCAATAGGCTAATCCTCTGCCTGTGGTGCCGGCACAGTGGGTTCTAGTCCCGGTCAGGGCGCCAGATTCTGTCCCGGTTGCTCCTCTTCCAGTCCAGCTCTCTGCTGTGGCCCAGGATTGCAGTGGAGGATGGCCAAGTCCTTGGGCCCTGCACCCGCATGGGAGACCAGAAGAAGCACCTGGCTCCTGGCTTCGGATCGGAGGGCCACAGAGCGCCGGCCGCAGCGGCCATTGGGGTGTAAACCAACAAAAAGGAAGACCTTTCTCTCTGTCTCTCTCCATCTCACTGTCCACTCTGCCTGAGAAAAATAAAATGACATGGGTAATATAAAAAGTATTTTTAAATCTCTAAGAGGTGTCATCCAAGAAAATACCATGATGAGTATATGTATGTGTGTGTTTGTTGAGGTAGTGCTGAGGTATTGAAGTAAAGAAAAAAATAAAAGCATCTCAGGCAGGGCTAAAGTATGGATTAAATTTTAAACTAATGTATAAAAAAATCACAATACCTGGTATTTTGATAAATTATAAAAATATGCTGGAAAACAAATTGCACTATATTGTCTGCTGAAATATAACCTATATTCCATAGAAGAGATTGACATTAAATAAATAACCACAAAGATAATTGCAGTGGAGGAAAGAGCAACAGATGTTAAGCACTTACTATATCTGTGTGAATATTAAGTGCGTATAAAAAAACTGATCATGTCATCATACTGTTTATTGCTGATATAAGAAATAAGAATATATGCAGTTTATTAAATTTTTTCACTTGAAGAAGCAACGTGTTATTTAATTCTACCTTCGCTGCAGAGGAAACACTTTTTTTAATAAAAGTAACTTTTATTTAAGGTATACAAACTTCATGCATTTCATTAATACAACTTTAGGAACATAGTGATTCTTCCCACCCTACTGCCCTCCCACACACAATCCCATTCTTTCTCCTCCCTCTGCTACTCCCATTCTTATTTTTTACTAAGATCTACTCTCAATTAACTTTATACACATAAGATTAATTTTATCCTATGTAAAGAGTTCAACAAATAGTATGAAAAAACTGTATTGCATTAAATTTATAATGATAAATATTAATATATTAGAGTTAGAAAGTATTAATTGCTGTGAGACAAAGGTAAGATTCTATGACAACTCAGAGTAAGGGAAGGCTAATGCTAGTTGCTCAAGAAAGTGATGATAGTGGTGACATTTCAGTTGGACACTGAAAAACAGTGGGGTTTTGGCTACTGGGAATAATGTACCAGTCTGGAGATGTGTCCAAAAAGAACAAAAGAATGGCATAGAGAACCCTTTTGATATATAGAGAACAGACAGAAGTTAAATTTGACAAAAGCCCAACACCTTCCCTATCTCCACATAAGGAATCTAATCCAGAACTTAGAACTTTAAGTCACTTTCTATACCCCATTAGTATAGCTTTTGAATGTAATTCATTAACTTATTTTTCAATTTTTCAACCTAATTTATTTCCTTACCACAAATGAAGTAGGAAGTCAAGGAAAGAGGAGGTTTGAAGACATGTAAAAAGTTTGCTATAGTCAATGTTGGGGAAAGAAATAAGGGAGTGACTAGAGAAATGATGTAAGTTCCATAGAGTCTGGTGACCCATTTGAGGCTGCTGATTGTGATTAAAATACAATATTATAAAGGTTTTGAAGGCATGAACAAAAGTATGGGTGAGAGTAGTACAATTTATTCCACTAGGTACAGCATATCAGCAAGAAGTGAGTTATAGTGAATAAGAGGTTAAAATTCAAGAAATTCTATCTTATACAAAAATATCAAACTTTCAAAACTTTAGTATCTTTATTATGACTAATACCATATTATTATGTTAGATAGCATAATCAAAGTTCTAATGACTAATTTTTAGTAAAAATAAGTTATTTGAAATACCCTGCACCTGTTTTCTTCCCTAGCATTGCTGGGCTAGACTGATGACTTGAATTCAATTCTTATCATATTTAGTCCCTTGTTTGTCCTAGTATTCTATAGCATCTTTTTGTGAGTTATTTTGCTTAATTTATTTCAAAATAATTTTTTTCTTTTTTTAACTTTTATTTAGTAAATATAAATTTCCAAAGTACAGCTTATGAATTACAATGGCTTTTCCCCCCCATAACTTCCCTCCCATCCAAAACCTTCCCGACTCCCGCTCCCTCTCCCATTCCATTCACATCAAGTTTCATTTTCAATTATCTTTATATACAGATCAATTTAGTATGTATTTAGTAAAGATTTCAACAGTTTGCACCCACACCGAAACACAAAGTGTAAAGTACTGTTTGAGTACTAGTTATAGCATTAATTCACACTGAAAAACACATTAAGAACGGAGATCCTACATGGTGAGTAAGTGCACAGCAACTCCTGTTGTTGACTTAACAAATTGCTCTTGTTTATGGTGTCAGTAATCTCCCTAGGCTCTTGTCATGAGTTGCCAAGGCTATGGAAGCCTTTTGAGTTCGTGGACATTGATCTTATTTAGACAAGGTCATAGTCAAAGTGGAAGTTCTCTCCTCCCTTCAGAGAAAGGTACCTCCTTTTTGATGGCCTGTTCTTTCTACTAGGATCTCACTTGCAGAGATCTTTCATTTAGGTCCTCTTTTTTTCTTTTGCCAGAGTGCCTTGGCTTTCCATGCCTGAAATACTCTCATGGGCTCTTCAGCCAGATCCGAATGTCTTAAGGGCTGATTCTGAGGCCAGAGTGCTATTTAGGACATCTGCCATTCTATGAGTCTGCTGTGTATCCCACTTCCCATATTGGATCGTTCTCTCCCTTTTTTATTCTATCAGTTAGTATTAGCAGACACTAGTCTTGTGTATGTAATTCCTTTGGCACTTAATCCTATCATTATGATAAATTGTAAAATTAAACTGATCACTTTGACTAGTGAGGTGGCATTGGTACATGCAACCTTGATGGGATTGAATTGGAATCCCCTGGCACATTTCTAACTCTACCATTTGGGGCAAGTCAGCTTGAGCATGTCCCAAATTGTACATCTCTTCCCTCTGTTATTCCCACTCTTACATTTAACATAGATCACTTTTCTGTTATATTTAAACACCTAAGAATCATTGTGTTTTAATTATAGAGTTCAACCAATAGTATTAAGTAGAACAAAAAAAATACTAAAAGGGATAAAGTATTAAATTGTACATCAACAATCAGGACAAGGGCCGATCAAGTCACTGTCTCTCATAGTGTCCATTTCACTTCAACAGGTTTTCTTTTTGCTGCTTGGTTAGTTGTCACCGATCAGGGAGAACATATGATATTTGTCCCTCTGGGACTTGCTTAGTTCACTCAGCATGATGTTTTCCAAAATATTTAGAACTATGATATTTTCTCATTCCTATGTTAATACAACCAATCTAGTTGTTGACGACAATATCTCAAAGTAACTGGAGCTTCATTGTCATCTACATGAACAATTTGGAAGACTAAACAGATACGGCTATGAATTATTTTCCTTTAAACATCACCAAAAGTTGCACAAGAAGTTCCTTATCTTTAAAATTCTTCAGGCTCATGATATAATTATCAAACTATCTTCACTGTATTCTATTATTGAAGGCAAAGAGTGAGACATTTGCTTGACTCATCGTTATTATCATCATCATCAACATTATCATCACATTATGGCATAGAGGAAAAGACAAAGAATGAATTAGGTTCAAAGACAAATTAAGAAAACAGGTAGATTTTATGCATAGAACAATGACAGTGTTCTCATTCCTAATTCTCAAGGTTTAAGGAGGGCTGCAATATAGGAAGAGTGAAAGACCTAAAAACCTACTGAGGCAGTTAGAATAGTAGGTGGCACTTCTATATGTATATGAAGAACAATTAGTTTCAATTGTCTGACAACATACACACCAGGTCCTCCAAGTCAGCATTTTTGGGGTGAACTTCTGTAGATGGTAGCTATTGGGATATGAGGCGATTCTCTTATCTATTATCACCTTGAGAAGCTCAAATATATTCAACACTGCTGGATGTCAGATTTGAGGAGAAGGATCTAGGCTTAGGAGCTTTCATGCTGCATGACTAGGTAAGCATCAGCCCGTCCCAGGTATGATCATGGCTTAAGATCCAACAGTGCAATGACATGGCAGAATCTTGGCTTCTCTCGCTGTTCTGTTTTTCCTCTCTTGTTTGGAAAGAACAATCTATTACCACTTGAGTGTTCATAAAGTCAGGTTCCAAGCCTTATGTTTGTAGCTGTATGTGTTTTTAGCACAATGGCCCCCAGCCCTGATTCACTGCCTGAACATTAAAGCAAAGTGAATTGACATGAAACCTGGCTATAGCCATTACTGTGGTGCTTGGCAAGAGGTGAACTCTCTCTATGGCAATCAGACAGTAGAAAATAAATCTTAACTAAGTTGAACTTTAGCACAGACTGTAGAGGACAAGAGACTATAAAGGTGCTTTGCTTGCATGAAATGTCTAGTAACACTTACTGAAGCCCAAAATGATCATCATAGCCTGTGTGTCTAGTTAGAATACTTTATGTCCAAAGTGGAGACTAAGTATTGTCTTTGCTGGATATTGGCATCATTGGTAGAAATTACTGAATGTCTGATGGTTGTAAAAATACAGAAGAAACAGCTGAAATATCTCAAAGTACAAGATTTGTGGGAAGAGGATTGATTTTAAGGCAAGGTGAAAGGAGAAGTAGTATAGTAGCGACAGGTTTTTTTGCTTTCTCTTAGCAGTATGAAGATACTTCAAAGAGTTTCTGGGAAAACTGGGCTATAAGATAAGATTTTATGAAATTCATGCATAATTTTTTCATAATATTCATTTTCATTAACTTTTTCAAGACCCCTGGTATGTATGAAATTTGATATTTTAAAGAGATTTTTCTAAGGGAAAAATTACAGAGAGAGGATACAGGGGAAGGGAGATTTTCTGTCTGCCAGTTCACTACCCAAATGGCCACACCATTCAGGACTGGTCCAGGACAAAGTCAGGAGCCTGGAATTCCTTCAGGGAGTCTCATGTGGGTGGCAGGGGCACATGCACTCAGGTCATAGTCTGTTGTTTTCCCAGGCGCATTAAACAGGAAGCTGGATCAGAAGTATAGCATCTGGGACTTAAATCAGTGCTTATATGGGATTGCTAGCATTTCAGGCAGTGGCTTAGCTCACTGAATCACAACCCTAACACCAGGATTTCAATTTTTTTGCACCAAAATAAAATTATGTTTTAATAACCTTTTCCACAATTTTTTAATTTCCTTCATATTTGTCTGAAATAAAAACCAAAAAGAGGGGCCAGTGGCACAGGGGATTAAGCCATGGCCTGCAGTGGCAGCATCCCATATGGGCACCAGTTTGTGTCCCAGCCACTCCACTGCCAATCCATCTCCCTGCTGTCTCTGGGCCTGGGAAATCAATGGAAGGTGATCCAAGCCCTTGGACCCCTTTACCCACAGGAGACCTGAAAGAAGCCCCTGGCTTCAGTGACTTCAGCCACTGTGGCCATTAGAGGAGTGAATCTGCGGATAAAAGATCTCTCACTCTGTCTCTCCTTTCTCTCTGTAACTCTGCCTTTCAAATAAATAAATAAATTTTAAAAATACCCCCCAAATTGCTTTGTGTATGAATTACTTTGATAACTCAATTTTGAAATGAAAACACACTTAAAGTGAAAAACATGTAGAACAAACATTTTAACGGCACTAATAACATAATAGTCCAGGAGAAAAACTCATAGGATTACAAGATTAGAAACTTGGTTACATATATAACTAGAAAGATCAGAATTTTGTTTGGAAATACTTGTTTCCTTCCAACAGATACCTTTGGGATATCAAAAATAAACTTCATATGAGGATTGCTTTTGCTGCTGCTGACCTCAACTTTATAAATACATTCAACCTGTAAGGGAAACTGCCAGCTCAATACATGTCCAAACTCACATCCTTTGACTGTCCTCAGAAACAAGCATTAAACATCAGGTGAGATGAGTTTCATCTTCTCAGCTCCCCAAGGGACCCACATTTCCATTGGTCAGAGGTTACCCGGGATAATGAACTGAGAAAAAAGGGCTTGCTCTGACAGATATTCCTTTTGACTACAAAAATAATTCATTCTTCTGAGTTAAACCCTGTTGAGTTTCTATTATCCAAGTTGTGTGGACCACAGTTGTGAGCAATCATACAGGAGCATGACCCCCATCCTATCATGTGCCATTACATGGAAACAGTGGTAATGATTGATTTCTGCAGCTGAACATGTAGGACTGCTTGGTACCATTTTTTTTTAACTGAAAAATCTTTTGAGAGGATATTGAACTTGTGACCTGAATCTTGGTTCTTGGAGAAGCTCTGTTACTTCTCAAACTCATGTAAGTACTTACTTTATTGGTTTTTGAATGTGGACACTGAGCAAGGCACAGTAGAGTGACACAGTGCTGGAAATCAGTTCAAATTCCTTCCCTTAAGTCATTTTCAATAGTAACATTGATCAAATCACTTTTAGTTCTTTAGGTCATTGCTTTGAAATGGAGCAAACCTACCTTTTTCAGCAGATGGCACACTTCTAAGCATGAAGTCTCAAAGTGAAAAGTAAGAAATAGTAGGAAAAGTTCCATATTTCTCTTTCTTAGGGCTGATTGAATTTATTCCATTACAGCTGGCCCTATTGACTTTCAAAGCTGGTGGCATATTACAACCATCAAAGCAGAAATCCTGGAAAAAATATAATCTTTCAAAATTTTTAGGTCAAAATACCTGTGCAATTAAACATTTTTGTTGGATTACGTAAAAAAAACTTTCATTCTAAATAAGTGATTGACATTGGGTTATCTCAAAGAAAAAAGGAGTTTAGAAGAATAAAATGTAACTTTGGCAGAGAAATTGAAAATGTATGATGTTTTCTTTGTTCACACACATATCACTTCCTTGACATTATGAAAGAAGAGATTACCATATTATTCCTTCATTCTATCTAGATTCATTTATTTATTTCCTTTATATCTGAGTAGCTCCAATGTGCCAGGAACTATGCTACATACTAGACATACAAAAATATAGAAATGGGTTGGCATTGTGGTGCCAATTCAAGTTCCAGCTGCTCCACTTCTTATCTAGTTCCTCAGTAATGCACCTGGGAAAGCAGTGGAAGATGCTACAAGTGTTTGTGCCTCTGCTGCCAGATTAGTGACCTAGATGGAGCTCCTGGCTCCACTCTGGACCAGCTTTGGCTGTTGTAGCCATTTAGGTAGTGAAACAACAGATAGAAGGTCTCTCTCTCTGTTTCTCCCTCTGTTTCTCTGTTAGTCTACCTTTCAAATAAATTAATTTTTTTAAAAAAGCATAAGATGTGTGGCATACTAACAGTCAATAACCTACTTAGTAAATTCATTATTGCTGTAAGCAGTTTAGACTAGCTTTCTATTGTCTAACACTTTCAAATTCATTCTCAGGTATGTTCCTGTTTCCTTGGGAGAAAAAGTTTTCCATGTGGTATTAAATATGATACACTGAGTACCTACTCTTTGCCAAGCACTGTGTTAGGCATGATGAGAAGAGTTAATAGGATCCCTCCTTTCAAATGAGTTACCTGGTCTGCCAATTTAAAAGACTTTGAACTCCCTTTTGCACGAGGCGCCATATCTTCATTAAAACCTATTTTGTCCATTACTGTGGCTGCAAGAACAATATTCTGTCTAGACTAGCTGATTTAAATTATACTAGTATTGATGCTGATGAAGGAGAAAGGGTACCCAGGTAAATGTAATGTGTAATCACATTACAGAGCCATTAGTTTCAATCACCGTGATTGCAAAAGCTTTTTCAAGCTCCACTAAAAGCAACAAAATCAGTTGCTGAGTTACACCTTTCCAATAATCATCAGTCCATATGCAATGGAAAACCAGAGAATTAACTGATTATTTGATTAAAATTTTATTGGGTATTTTCCATCTGTGGCCAAACACTGTCTTGGGTATTCAGGATATAAAGACACTTGAATTAGGCTCACTGCTTTCAAAGTGTTTATTAGGAAATACAGAGAAGTAAATGAAGTGCTAGGTGATACAGTTTTGTAACAACAGAATTTCCCCACCATTTTATATGGGCTATGGTATCTATGCTGCTACCTGTAAGTAGGGCTTAACCGTAAGATGCTTTGGTAGTTAGAATAGCTCAAATGAGCATTTCTAGAAAAGTTCTTATACTACAACCCTCTTCCACCTTGTAGCTACAAAAGGGAGTTGTTTTTCCCCTGATCTTCTGTGCAGATTTTCAACACAATGTGTTTTCTGATATAAATGCCCCTGGTCTGTAATAGTCAAAAAAGCACATGTAGTTCTGAGACATTTTTTCAGCTACTAAAATAAAATAATAACAACAGCAACACAGTGCCATTTCATTAAAGTCTACTGCTCCCTGGAATACACTGCTTTTCAGCCTGTTCTCTCTTAAAAGACTCTAGACATGACATATTATTGCTCCTTCCCTATATGTTGAGGGGGTGCCATTTCTCATTCTTCAGTGTCTGATTTCTCTTGGGTAAGGACGACTTTATTCTTTGTGTCTTTCATATTCATATGATTCTAAGAATACACAGTTTCACTTTGCCCATTTTTTTTTAGGACCATTTGGTCCTAGCAAATAACATGAAAAGCAGTTTGATGTTTCAGGCACACAGTAAATCTCAGTGGCATAGGTTTGCGTTCAAATGTTTTTCTCTTTCAGAATCATGCTCCTTTTGACAGCTATTAAGAATTGGGTGAGGAAAACATACTGGGCAGCCCTGCAGCTGCCTGATGCTTTGAATGACTAGAAACAAAAAGTGACAGTTCACGGCTCTCTACTATCTGGAGCAGCCAGATCACTAGGGATGCTGAATTCACTCTGGGAAAAATTCAGGTCTTTCTCTGTCATCATTCTCATGCACTTTCTGCATTAATATCAAGAATGCTTAAAAATCAAATAATGCATATTAAATATATGTGTCTATGTATCTTTCAGTCATACCCATCTATAAATGTATTTATTTCTTTACTTATCTGTAGCTTCTTTAATAATCCCTAAGATCAAAATCACTAATTTTCCCGAATGAATTAAAAGGTGAACACATTTCTCTGATACGTATGTATATATACATATATATTTATATCTATTTATGTACTTATGTGTTTATAGTCTGTCATTCTCTCAAAAATTTCCAACACATTAACATAATTTGGGATTATTATAATATAGATATATAATAATCTCAAATTAGTTAATTAAAATATGAATTATTAAATGTGATATATTTTCATTAATATGCTAATGTTTTCATTAATGTATTTTAAGTTAGTTAAAATCTAGAGACATATGTATATTATATATTATATGTAATATATTCTCATTATTAAGAAATATTGTTAGAGATCATTATAATGTAAACAACTCAATATATTTATGAATCAAGTCACTAAATTTTCATATTTATGACTACCCTCTGGATTCTTGGATTTCTCTTTGTAATTGAAGATCTGGTTCCTTTATATTTTATAGTGGAAAGATTAACTCTATGTAAATTTAAATTCTTAGAAAGCACAAGACTATGACTTTACTCCTGAGTAGCTGAGTTAAAGGATAAAGTCACTTTTGAATGTTAACAGTAAAATGTGTTCCATAGAAAAGCAATTTTGCTACTGCTGGAGTGAACAGTACCATATCAACTGCATCACTCTGTTAACTTTTAGGGCCATTAGCCTCAGCTTACTGTCTGCTAAACCCCTGGCCCATAATCACTCACAAAGGACATGACCAAACTGCCTTTGACAGTCAGTTCTGATAATTAAGCTTGAGTTTGATTTTTTGAACATATTTCTGCATTGGTCCTTGCCCTACCATCTGGCTCCTCCTGTTTATCTTCTTTGAATTTCTAGGTCATAAACTGTGGCCACTAGCATCCTATATCTTGCAAGGCTTAACTCTGATTAGCCAGCATTAGTCCAGCAACTTCCTCATTCACATGAACTAAAACATCACATTTGTTATAACTGGTGACTTTCTTTTCCCTTCCTCCTGCTGCTTTCTCCAACTCTCAGGCTTTCCCCCTTCTCAATCTTTACCTGTAAAGCCAACTGTAAGATCTTTTGGGATCTGGGCTAAGAACTCCACCTTCTGGTGCATTCTATCGCTCAAAACAAGACACAACATAGATCAGATTTCCCGGGTAGAAATAACATAAACAAACATTGGTAGGAGGAGTGGCAAGGTCACATTGAAATGAGGCAAAGATTCCGGGATGTAACACATTATGTTCCTGTCTTTGCAATCTTTCCTTATCCTTCCCACATGCAAGACATCCAACTCTCCCCTCACAATTCTCCTTTTGTTAAGGTATCAGGTCTAAAGTCCAGAGATGAATGAATTTAGCCAAGTCTGGATATAAGTTGTTCCAGTCCAGCTCTCTGCTGTGGCCTGGGAGTGCAGTGGAGGATGACCCAAGTACTTGGGCCCTGCACCCCCATGGGAGACTAGGAGAAGCAGTTGGCTCCTGGCTTCTGATCCGCGCGGTGCGCCGGTCGCAGTGCGCCGGCCGCGGTGGCCATTGGAGGGTGAACCAACGGCAAAGGAAGACCTTTCTCTCTGTCTCTCTCTCTCACTGTCCACTCTGCCTGTAAAAAAAAAAAAAAAAAAAAAAAAAAAAAAAAAAAAAAAAAAAAAAAAAAGGAGAGTTCAGCTGAAATAGAGAGAGACACATGAACTGCCAGGTATTGAAGTAGTTGATTAAAGCAAAATGCCAAAACTGAACATAACAATGCAAAATAAAGTACAGACTCCTCCTGTCCCAGTTTTACCCCAAAGAATGATGCACTGATTGAGGAGCAGGTGAATCAACTCAAAGTCAAGTCATCTCACTGTCTAGAGTGTCCTGAACAAAAAGGATTCTAGGGCCCATGAGTACAGGGAAGGGATAGGATTGGAAGTTCTGAGTACTGGTTTGAGCTGAACAAAAGTGTCTTCAGAGTTCTCTGATGTTCCTTCCTCCAATAAAGTTGTTCTAGAAGAGGTGCTTGAAGAAGACCATAGCCTAAGGTCTCAGATGACCAAGCTCAGAAGACAAACATGCATAACAGCGTGTGTTGGGTAAATGTGAGAAAGTTTATCAAGTTCTCACACCTTTATGCCCTCTTATCTCTGTGCCTCTGTGATAACCAGTGTCACGGCACCCGGCAGACCTGGAACTGCCATAGCCCTGTTATGTAATTGTTTGGTCCGGCCACTTTTATCTGTAAGCTCATGTGAGCAACTTGGGGTGGTGAGGACATGGCGAACTGTAGCAATTTGCAGATGTGTGGGTGCCTCTCTGGGTGTCTGATGCTGCCACAGACACAAAGGCAAATACCTCTTGTAGCCTGACTGCCATCACAGGCTAGTTGATGTTTCTTGTGTATTTCTCACCACTGTTTTGTGTAAAGGAGGTATAAACTCTGAGTTGTTCAGTGACATGTTGAAAACCAAATCTGCTTGTCTTAAAACCACATTCCAGACACACAACATGACTGACTGAGAGTCCCTAGTCCTTGATTATCTATCTAAAGAATGCAATTCATGAATGGTGCACCAGGACTGTTGTGGGAAAGGCATAGTTTCCCCTGTCAAACAAAATCTTTGTAACTGCACGTAGTCAATCTGAAAAATCATATATAGGTTTTAACCAGAAGTCAGATTCCTCATAGGTGAGGCTGTAGTTTCTCCTGTGTGGCTTCTTAATCCAAGAGACAAGAGGACAAAAGAGTCAAGTTATACTTCTGATCCCATACCATCACCAGTAGCCCATTCAATATAAAATGTCCACATAGTAACCTAGAAACTGTATCAGGCACTCTCATGCAAAAATGAAAGTGATAGAGGGCACACAGTGGTCACTTTTTTATCCATCAGTTCTGAAATCTAGCTAGGTAAGGAATGTTCTTGGTTAGGGTCCTTTTTTTGCTCCAGTGAACTTCAGTTTATTCTCTATGGATCTTTCTTCTTTGCCTTTAATTTTTGCAATAACATAATTTCAGTAATTTCAAAATACTGCATAATTATAAGCTTAATGCACCACTAACCATAATATTCAACAAGTAGAAAGTAAAAAGACCACCGTGCTCTGCCTTTTAAGCAGACTTCATTTTTCAGTTTGGCATGGCTTGTGTTTATAATTGAAATGTACTTTCAGCCTGCCTTCTCCCCTTGGAAAGGATTGGGCCTCGAGATCTCGTCAATTCTGACAATTCTTTCCCAAAGAGGCTTCTTGCATTAAGAAACTTACATGCCCTTTTTTCTCTCTTGTTGAAAGGACTAATTGGCATTGTCTTCCATTATTCTGAAGTCTTAAGAAAAAAGAATCTCACAAACATCCTCGTGATTTAATATTAACCTGGAAGCCATTTCTTGCTTTGATATTTATAAGAAATTCAGCAGAAGAGAACAGAGACAATGATCGTGATAAACAAAGTTATTTTCCCATTGGGTACATCATTTCTATAGTTCCTCTAAAATATGCTTGTAAACTGAGTCTGTCCATCTTTATCACCTCTTGTACTTTAAGTAACTTATCTTATGCAGAGGAAGGCCTGAAGCTCTCTAGACTGGATCCACACGTTTGTTAGATACTCCTTCTCTGCTGCCTCCCTTCCTTTTTACTTTTTGCCCAGCTTAACAAGGTACAATTTATAGAAAATAAAATTCACTTATTTCAGGAGCGGGAGATGGAATGGTTGTGGGTGGAAGGGAAGTTATGGGGGGGGGGGGGAAGCTGTTGTAATCCATAAGCTGTACTTTGAAAATTTATATTTATTAAATAAAAGTTAAAAAATAATTCACTCATTTCAAGGACACTGCTTCTTGAGTTTTGATGGTTAACAGCAGTCATGCAACTACCACCACAGTAAATATATAGAATATTTTCCTCACTACATAAAAGTTCTTTTATAATCCTTTGTACAGATTCTTGTCTCCCAACCCAGGGCTTAAGTAAACACTGGCCTACTTTATATTACCAAAGCTTTGCTTGTTAGAGATTTCATACATTATCAAACATTATAGTCTTTTGTCTATAGCAGCCATCACTTGCCATAATACTTAAAATATGTATGCATGTTATTACATATATAATTATTCCTACCAGTAATATTCTTTTTTTTTTTTTTTTGACAGGCAGAGTGGACAGTGAGAGAGAGAGAGAGACAGAGAGAAAGGCCTTCGTTTTGCCGTTGGTTCACTCTCCAATGGCTGTCGCGGCCGGTGCGCCGCGCTGATCCAATGGCAGGAGCCAGGTGCTTCTCCTGGTCTCCCATGCAGATGCAGGGCCCAAGCACCTGGGCCATCCTCCACTGCACTCCCAGGCCACAGCAGAGAGCTGGACTGGAAGTGGGGCAACCGGGACAGAATCCGGTGCCCCGACTGGGACTAGAACCTGGTGTGCCGGCGCCGCTAGGTGGAGGATTAGCCTATTGAGCTGCGGCGCCGGCCAACCAGTATTATTCTATGATATAGATATATCCTGAATTTATTTATTCAGTAGGTGATGTACATTTGATTATTCTAGGTTTTCCACTATTATCAGTAGTTTTTATGAGCACTTGTATATAGGAATGTATGGATATGTGTTTTTATTTCTCTGGAGTATATACATAGCTATTAATAATTGGCTCAATTCAAACTGCAAAATTGTTTTTACAAGTGTACTCTGTCTCCACTGTTCAGTTCCACAAGAAATGTGTGAGAGTTCCAGTTTCTCAAATACTTTTAAACGCTTGGTACTATAAATCCTTTTAATTTTAGACATTCTATTGGGTACATAGTGGTTATAATTTGTACTTTCCTGATAATAAGTGAGGTGGAACAACTCTTCATGACTGTCTTGCTTGGAAATTCTTAGAGCATGAATCGTGAGTTCAAATCTATTACCCACTTTTAAAATTGAGTTGTTTTTCTAGACATTATTGTTACAAAAGTTCTTTAGATATTCCTCATACAATTGTGGCTCTCTAGTGTTGCCTGTAGGCTCTGACTGCCTGTTAGGGTATTAGACTAATATCTGTATTCCTCACCTTCTCCCCTTCCTACACATCCTCAGTCAGTCTCAAATGTCAGAAAGGGAGTGGGGAATGCCTCTGCCTATGGCTGGCTGGGCAGGTTTCTCCATCTAAGTTACCAGGACAGAAGCCTTAATCAACCCTTTTCAACCTGATAATTTTTTTTCTCTCTTCTTTCTAGTTTACATTTTGTTTATGACTTTTTCTTCATCTCTTGACGACAGGATTATCTAATTCTCTGTTGCTTGGGAGAGCTTAGGCTTATCTGACTATTAATTGAGCAATTATCTTAATTCTTTTTTAAGAAAACTTTTATTTAATAAGTATAAATTACAAAAGTACAACTTCTGGATTATAGCGCTTTTCCCCCCATAACCACCCTCCCACCCACAAACCACCCCATTTCCTACTCCCTCTCCCATGCCATTCTTCATTAAGATTCATTTTTAATTATATTTATATACAAAGGATCAACTTAGTATATACTAAGTAAAGATTTCAACAGATTGCACCCACACAGAAACACAAAGTATAGGGCACTATTTGAATACTAGTTTTACCATTTATTCACATAGTACAACACATTAAGGACAGAGATCCTACATGGGGAGTAAGTGCACAGTGACTCCCATTGTTGATTTAACAATTGGCACTCTTATTTATGATATCAGTAATCACCCGAGGCTCTTGTCATAAGCTGCCAAGGCTATGGAAGCCTTTTGAGTTTGCTAACTCTGATCTTATTTAGACAAGGCCATAGTCAAAGTGGAAGTTCTCCCCTCCCTTCAGAGAAAGGTACCTCCTTCTTTGATGGCCTGTTCTTTCCTCTGGGGTCTCACTCACAGAGATCTTTCATTTCGGTCATTTTTTTGCCACAGTGTCTTGGCTCTCCATGCCTGAGAAACTCTCATGGGCTTTTTAGCCAATTATCTTTTTTTAAGATTTATTTATTTATTTGAAAGCCAGAGTTACACAGAGAGAGGAGAGGCAGAGAGAGAAAGAGAGAGAGAGAGAGAGAGAGAGGTTTTCCATCTGATAGTTCACTCCCCAATTGGCGACAACGGCCGGAGCTGCGCCGATCTGAAGCCAGGAGCCAGGAGCCTCCTCTGGGTCTCCTATATGGGTGCAGGGGCCCAAGGGCTTGGGCCATCTTCTACTGCTATCCCAGGCCATAGCAGAATGCTGGATCAGAAGTGGAGCAGCCAGGTCTCCAACTGGTGCCCATATGGGATGCCAGCACTTCAGTCCAGGGCGTTAACCCTCTGCACCACAGTGCTGACCCCTAGCCAATTATCTTAATTGATCAGGCCAAGATCTTTGATTAAAATACTCAGGTTAATTGTATAATTACTACTTTTTTTGACCAAATGTCTTAAACCTCTTACAATTCTTATGCTTAAAGCTCTAAACTGAGTCTTTTGACTTTAAGGTTTCCAGTTGGATCCCTAGAACTCTCAAAAGATAAGGCTTTCAATTGGGAAAGATAATAACTGAAATAATGTAGATGGTGTAAAATACATTGATGGATTATAAAATGATTCCGAATTTATGTTGTGCCTATGTAAAGATCTGCTGTTTTGTTCTCCATGGTTAATGGGACATGATTCCAGAATGGACCCATCCCCCATGGCTTTATATTGGACAGATCTTGTCCTGCATGTTACATTGGTTGTGTGATATAGTGGAGACAAATGTTCTTTCTATCATGCCCAGTGTTTTGACTGTGGCCAGGTCAGCACTGGAGAAAGAAGTTGGCTGCCTGCTCCTACCACTCTCCCATCCTTGCTCACAACCCTCCTCCACCTAACACACCCTGGTAATAAATGTTAAAAGCCCCAGTAGAAATATCACCATCTGCATAGGGGATGAAGCAAGAAACGCATGGGGACTCTCTACCCCTGGGTGTAGCACACACATCAGGGAGAGGGATCTGCCCCGTAGACATGAGATGGGTGAATACATGCATCATTCTGGCTGTGCAGCAATGGCTGGTTAAAGAGTAGAAAAAAAATAAAAAATAAAAAGGTTAATGGCATTTTTGTCCTGCTCAGTTTGGCAGACTCAGCGAGCAGGTCAGGTTCTTTAAATAGGGATCGTCAGTCCTTAAAGAAAAAAAAATGCTAACACAGTTTTAGTTCCTTAAAACTGTCACTTTAGCAAACAATTAGCTCAAAGATAGCCTACTTGCATCCATGAGGTAAAGACTGAACCCTTCTGCTACTCCAAGCTGCCCATGATAGATGGGGCCCTAAGGAGAAGACTCTGCCTTCCTAGAGACATTGAAAGAGCCATCAGTCAAGCATACTTTCCTATCTTCCAATTCAACTGAAGGACAGGCCATCTTGTAGGATAAGTTCATCTCTACATTGGCTTCAGATATCAGAAGACTCCAAAAAAACTGGCCGCTGGACCTGGGAGTACAAAGTTCCTGAAGGTCAAGACTTCTATCTTTTACAATCAGGACCCAAAGGAGACCAAATAATAAGAGAAGGAATAAGAAAAAAGTCACAGCCCTGCTAGTAACATTATAGCCATACCAATCTTAGGATCCCCAGGAGTCTCCCAAGTGTTCCCTGGGAATGTTCACATTCTTTTCACCCAGGAAAACCACCTGGTCCTGTCCTATTTGAAGAGGGGATCACTGGAGGGTTGACTTCCCCTAGAGACCAAGAACCATGGGGTTGGGGCCCCTTCCTTGGGTAACCCAACAGGACTCAACTGGCCCAGGGTTTTTTCCAAAGGCTTCTACCACCCAGACTGTCAACATTGGTCCTAACCATTGAAAGGAAGGGAGTAGAGCTACTCTTAGAAAGTAGAGCCACCTTTTCAACCTTTTCTCAAATCTGGGTCTCCTCTCTTTTCCCTTGGTATGACTATGAGTGGTGGCTCAGTAAAGCCTTTACTTAGATATGTTGCCCATTCTCTAAGCTGTAATTGGAATAACTTGTTTTTACTCATGCCTACCTGATCCTGCTGGAAAGCCCAGCAGCCCTTCTAGGGAGATGTCCCTTAGTCTAGATGGGAACCTACGTTCTCATGGATCCTGTTCAGATCCTATGCTTTCCTTAATTGAGATAGTTAATAATCCAGGGATTTTGGCAGCCCAGGGAAATTTTGGCTGAGCAATAACTGCCTAGCTATCATGGGTTTATCATAAGGATCCCTGTTCTTCCCATCAAAAACCATATCCCTTAAAGCTGGAGACCTAATGCGAGTTAAAAGTCATAATAGACAACCTAAAGGCCTAGGAACTTTTATAATTATGCAACAGTCCCTGTAACACTCCAATCTTTAGTACCCAGAAAGGAAAAAACCTGGATAAAGAGAGGGAAGTAGCCAAATAAAAAGGAGGGAAACCAAGAAAATGTAGCTTAATTGAAGTCAAGGAAGGAAAGAACTTTAAGAAAGGAAGTGTCAATTGTGTTGAAAGCTTTGGTAAGTCTAACTAAATAAAAACGCATGTTTCATTTCAACACAAACATTCTAAATGGATATAATTAGCAAATAAGGTAGCATTGTAGATTTCATGACATTAAAAATTGTTTTTTTAAAATATTTTATTTATTTGAGAGGTAGAGTTACAGACAATGAGAGGGAGACAGAGAGAAAGGTCTTCCATCTGCTGGTTCACTTGCCAAATGTCTGCAATGGCCAGAGCTGGGCCAATCTGAAGCCAGGAGCCAGGAACTTCTCCCAAGTCTCCCATGTGCTCCCATGTGCATGCAGAGGCCCAAAGGCTTGGCCATCCTCTACAGCTTTCCTAGGCCATAACCAAGAGCTGCATCAGAAGAGGAGCAGCCAGGGCTAGAACCAGTGCCCATATGTGATGCCAACACCACAGGTGGAGGATTAACCTGTTGTGCCACAGCACTGGCCCCAAAAACCTGGTTTGAAATCCCAGCTGTTTCTTCCACTTAGTTTTATTTGCTCTAGCAAATCATTTAGTTTTCCAAGACCCAGTTTCTTATCTTCCCCCTGGCATGAGTTCTCAATTGGCAGAGTTGCTAGTTCTGACAAGAGCCAATGGACTGAGCAAGGATAGAAGTGTAAATACTTAAAATTGATTCTAAGTAGGTCCACATAGTTCACCTTGCTCATGTGGCTATTTGGAGAGAAAGGCACTTCTTCACAACAAGTGGGTCCCCCATCAAATATCATTAAGAAAAGAATCAATTGTTATCTTTGGTTTTCCTTCTCTGGGAAGTGGCAGTTGTACACTGTAAGAGACACCAATAGGTGACCAATGAACTAGCTAAGAGAAACTGATTGGCATATTTTTGTGGCCAAATCAGAAGCCAGAAATTCCCTCTCCTGAAACTTTAGAGAATCCTTGGATTTGATAAAATTCCTTACAAGAGATCAGGCTACAATACTTCTCCACAGAGAATCAATGGGCACTTTCTAGAGGTTCTAGTTTCCAGCCCAGTGAATGGCTTCAGTCTGAGGAAAGAAATACATGTCTGCCTTCCTCCTGCTGGTGGACGGCACTAAAAATTCTCCATCAAGCTTTTTACATGTAGTGGGATAAGAGTTTTCAGCTGGTGGATCAGAGGCTATTTAAGGGAAAGCATCACCTGCGGACTATAAAACAGGTTGTGGGGGCCTGTGACATTGTCTTATAAACAACCCCTTAAATTAAAGGACGCTATCTCAGGTCAGGACTGGCAATTAGATTTTACTCAAGTGACTAAAACAACAAATATTCAGCACCGCTTGTTATGTGTAGACACCTTCATTAACTGGGTAGAAGCCTTCCCTTGTAGACTGATAAGGCTACGGAAATAGTAAAGGTGTTGATCTGTGAAACAGTCATTCTGTTATAGGCTTTACTAAAAGCCTATAAAGTGACAATGGTCCCTCCTTCAATGTGAGTGTCACTCAGAGATTGTCTAAGGTACTAGATGTACAATATCATCTCTATTGTTCCTGGAGGCCCCAATCATTAAGGAAGGTTGAAAAGGCTAATGGCATTCTCAAGAGACATCTCAGTAAAACCCACCTTCCCTGGATCCCTCTCCTGCCTATAGCCTTGGTATATATCAGAAATACCACCTCAAAGTTAATTTTTTGCCCTTTAGAAATGCTGTATGGCCATCCTTTCCTTATTAATGATCTCCCAATGGACAATCAGGCCTCACACACAGTCACATCCAACACAGAATTTGGCAAATCCCAACAGGCCCTTTATGATCATCTGGGGTCACAGTCCAGGTGATTGGGAAGTCCTAAGTATACACCAGGAGACTCAGTGTCAGTCAATACCCTTCCAACTCTTTAAAGGAGGTTTGGAAAAGACATCTTACTGTGATTCTTTCTACTACAAATGTGGCAAAATTGTCTGGATTGGATTCTGGACCCACTATTCCTGAGGGAAAGCCTGGGTTACTAAACAAACTTCATATTTGATCCTGGAAGACAACTTCAACATCTCCAAGGAACATGAATACTCCTAACAAGACACTAAAGAACTCAAACCTCTCTTTATAAAAGATAAGGAAATCTGTTACATGCACTTCTCTCCAGCCTTCTTCCCCCAATTCCAACATCAATCTGCAGCTATTTGGGGGGACACCCTTGCTTCTCAGGGTGATAGTTGTTTTCATCTCATTGTTTACCTGCTTTCCTCCACTAACTGTATGGTGCCATGACTAGACTTTACTTGATTTTTACCCTGTTGACTGTATCAGCACAGTGAGAGTTTACAAATGTCCCCTTTGTTTGGGGGGACATGCCCATGGCAAGTCTCCTTACATTCATACATGCTTTGTCTCTTCTCTTCTAGAGGCTATAAGACTTCAGATGGTCCTGAAGATAGAATGAATATAGGTCTTCTACCAGGGACCCCTGGACAGATTTCTAGAGGAGGAATCCAAACTGTTGTCTCCAACATTGACCTTCTCCAGTTCAAAATAGCCAGAATGATGATAACTATTCTTCATCACCCCTTTTCCCTAAGTGCAGTTAGGGTTACCTCTATAGAATGAGAATCTGATAGACAGATCCAGGTTAGGTAGACAGGGACCAGGAGGTTATTCCCCTGGCATTTGGAGATGAGTCCCAGAAGACCTGAGAAAAGTCAAGCAATTGGATTCTGTGAAAAATGTTGATGTCATGTGCTAGTCTTTGTAATCAAGATTTGTCTGTGCTATTGTAACAGATCCAGGTTATAAGAATTTTGTGCATCTTGGGGAAAGTTTTATGTAAGTCTTTGTTGAGTCTTAAGCATAACAACCAATCAAAACTGTTCCTCTTTTGGACCAGCCATAAGAACTTATCTCTTTTATAGCCTATAAAAGCTCTTAGACAGTCATCCCTGAATGGCTCTTCCCTTCAAATATCCTTCTTGGCATTGTTGGAACTTTTTATTTCTTTCACTTTTGCTTTAATTCTCTGCTTTATTTCAATAATCTACCTCTGCTTTACACTCTCTTCTTTGTCTGAGCTCCTCATTTTTTGTGAACACAAGACACCAACCCAGCTGAGAAAAAGAATTGTAGTAACCGCAGACTTCTGCAACACTAGGCTTATCCTCTAATTAGACACGATTTCCTTTAGGTTGTATTTGGTAGACTTCTGAACAATAGTCACAATTCTTGGCTGAAAAATTCTCAGTAAGTTAGTGATATACAGCCATATTATAAATAAATATTTTTAGTCATTTGTGCTCTTAGAATTCAGATCTGTGTATTGAAATACTGGTGCACGCATGTTTGTGAGTAGGTATCTCCTGATGAATATGTGTTTCTTGTTTTCTGTGTTTCCCTCTCAATTTCTTTCTCTTCCTTGAAGTTCTGAATCTTTTTTTTTTATTTTTTTTTTTTTGACAGGCAGAGTGGACAGTGAGAGAGAGAGACAGAGAGAAAGGTCTTCCTTTTTGCCGTTGGTTCACCCTCCAATGCCCACTGCGGCCGGTGCGCTGCGGCCGGTGCGCTGCGGCCGGCGCACCGCGCTGATCCGATGGCAGGAGCCAGGAGCCAGGTGCTTTTCCTGGTCTCCCATGGGGTGCAGGGTTAAGTTCTGAATCTTAAATAAACTTATGTTCACTCACCACAATAAGAATCACCAGGAACACTTTTGGCTTTTTCCATTTCTTGATATGTAGCCAACTGGGACCCAAGACCCATCATTTTGCATTGGGAATCACACTTCATTGTCCTCCTCTTCTCCTTTTCCATTAACTATGCCAGTTTAGCACTTATAATTTATTTCTCTGGTTTTAATTTTCTTATTCTCTTAGCATCCCCACTTCTAAGCATGCAAAGGGTCTACCCTATCTTCATATGTTCTCTCTCATCATCCTGTCAGGTTTCACTACTATCATAGAAACATATCCCATTCCCAAATACACAAGTCCTTTCTTTGTACTTTTCTAGCCTTCTAGCTATCCTCTGTACTGTTTTGAAATTATATTTTATTTAAGATCTATCTAAAACATATTTTCCTTTGGGAATTCCTTTGTTTCATCTATTGTTCACTTATTCTTTCTATGTTTCTTTCTGTTTTACTATATTAACATCAAAGGTTTTGTCATACTTTACTAAGCCAATTATTTATGTTTCTGTCTGCAGTTAAACTGTGACATCCTCATGGACTTAATTTTCCTATTTTTTTGTTGCCTGGACCACCTCAGTGGAAGATTGGCTTGAAGACTTTATCATGTGCTTGTCATCTTTTTTTTAAAAAAAAATTTATTTAAGGTCTAAAAATTTCATGTATTTCTAATATGCAGGTTTAAGAACACAGTGATGTGCTTGTCTTCTGAATTCTAGTTCAGGTGTCTACTTGAGATAATATCCTGGAATATAATTCATACTGGATCACAAAATAGTCATGTTCTTTTCAATTTCCATTTAAAACTGATCAAATCAAAGTTTTTATCTGATTTGACAAAACTCTTCTATTATTAAGCAAAATTATCCAGCAATACTTCTGGAGACATAGTAAGGAAGATTTTAGTTAGGACCACTATGATACACATAGTGACCATGGTACTGAGATTTGTAAAATGGGAGATAGATCAGGGTCGACTCTTAATAAAGCATGAGAAAGCCAGAATTTATGGCAAAGAAGCCAGATGGTAGTCAGTGGAAAGAAAATTACTAAAAGAAAACTTCAGGAATAAGTAAGAGGTTAACTGATATAACATGATTCTTACTAAAGACAGAACAGGGGGAGTTGTCATCACCTGGGCAGTGGTGAAGGGTGAAAAATTCAGTTAGAGTTTCAGGCTGATCACTTACCAAAGATGAAGGGCTCTTGTTGAAATGACTTTGCAGCATTCGCTTGCTAAAACTGGATGTCATAAGTGGGAGATCAGGTTCCGAGATGGTTTAGGGTCTTGACTGAAGTTTGGCTAAGCAGAGTACTTTTCTGTTGAAACATTTGTCTTTTTTAGCTGCATTATTTGTGTGGAGGCTGAGTTGCGCATTATAGGATGGTTGGCAGCATCTTCCGTCTCTGCCTCCTAGATGCTAGCCGGTAGGGTGTCTTTCTCCTTCAGATGTGGCAAGCAAAAATGTCTCCAGATATTGTTAGTTGTTCCTTTGAAAGCAAAATACTCCTGATTAAGAACCACTGCTATGGGAGAATCCATTCCAACTCTCATGTTGGTAGCTCTGCTTGGCTCCAAAGAGTAGAGGCATTTGCTGTCCTGGCTGAATTGGTGAGTTCCTGCATAGGAAAAGGATATACACTATTTTCACTCCTGAGCTTTTGTCTTTATGGCCTGCTGAGTACTGTAAAAACTTCTGGCACAAATACTTCAAATCACTGCATTAAGAGATTTAATCACATTTTTACATAGTGTCTAAGTAGCTTAAGGCTGGGTCCCTGGCACAGCCCAGTGCCTTTTGAATTCCTGTCTGGGAAAGCCCAGGGCTGTCAAAACGATTTATTTTGCATTTCAGCCAACACCTGAGAGAAAAAGGGTTTGTAATTTTTTTAAAGATGTATTTACTTATTTTAGAAGTCAGAGTTACAGAGAGAGAAGGGGAAGAGAGAGCGCAGAGGGAGAGAGAAAGAGAGAGAATGAGAGAGAGCTTCCATCCACTGGTTCACTCCCCAGATGATCACAATGGTCAGTGCTAGGCCAGGCTGAAGTCAGGAGCCAGGAACCTCTTCAAGGACTCCCACATGGGTGGCAGGGGTTCAAATGCTTGGGCCATCCTCCACTGCTTTTCCCAGGTGCATTAACAGGGAACTGGATCAGAAGGGAAGCCAGGACACAAGCCAGCACTCATATGGGATGCAGGCATTGCAGGCGGAGGCTTTATCTGCTACAGCAAAACACAGGCCTCCAAAAGGGTTTATAATTTGTGAATATGTTTCTAATTCTTTGAGAAATATCCCTTCATGCATGTGAGAATTCTTCAAAAAGCTAATGAAGATGGAAAAAACGTATATATCTCAAAATGTTTTTGAAGAAAACTAAACATATTTTTAAAATCCATTTTTCATGATCGTTTCAAAGTCCCCTCAGATATGTATCTTCTATAACTCAGGAGTCATTCCCAAGGACCTGAAAAATCATTCTTAGATATGCAGTTGGCCGGCGCCAACAGGCTAATCCTCCGCCTTGCAGCGCCGGCACACCGGGTTCTAGTCCCGGTCGGGGCGCCGCATTCTGTCCCGGTTGCCCCTCTTCCAGGCCAGCTCTCTGCTGTGGCCAGGGAGTGCAGTGGAGGATGGCCCAAGTGGGGCCCTGCACCCACGTGGGAGACCAGGAGAAGCACCTGGCTCCTGCCTTCGGATCAGCGCGGTGCGCCAGCTGCAGTGCGCCAGCCGTGGCGGTCATTGGAGGGTGAACCAACGGAAAAGGAACACCTTTCTCTCTGTCTCTCTCTCTCACTGTCCACTCTGCCTGTCAAAAAAAAAAAAAAAAAAGAAAAGAAAAAAAGAAATGCAGTCATCAGGGCTCAGGGCGGGCAGCACTGTGGCACAGGTAGCAGGTTAAGCCACCCACTGTAACAATGGCATCGTATATTGCAGAGCTCATTAGAGTCCTGGATCAGAGCCTCTGATACAACTCCCTGCTAATGTGTCTGGGAAAGCAACCAAAGATGGCCCAAGTGTCTGGGTCTCTGCCACCCACATGGGAGACATGGATGGAGTTCCTAGCTCTTGGCTTCTGGCTTTGACCTGGCACAGCCTGGGATCTATCATGGAAATCTGGAGAGTGAAAGAGCAGGCAGGATAACTCCCTGTCTCTCTCTTTCCCTCTCTCTCTGCCTGTCTCTGTCAATCTGCCTTTCAAATAAATAAATCTTTTTTTAAAAAACAGGGAACACATCACATCACCAATATTCTTTTAAAAAAAGAAAATGTAGACATCAGGAAATATAGGGTCATTGTATCCTATTTTCTGTTATCTCATTTTATATTTAACAGGCCCAAATGCCTGCACACATCCAATCTGAATTCAGTTCAAACTTAACTCTCATCACTATTTCTATAGTATCACCGAATAAAACCTATCCTTACTACTTTGGTATCTGGCTTTCTCTTTAGCATTGCATTGTCTAAAAGAACAGTACCTTCCCTTCCACTCCTGTTTTCAACATTCATGCATTTTAGAATGAATAGATACAAGCCCACAATTAAGTATTTGGAAGTAAAATTGGCTACTGGTTAAACCTGCATCCTCAATCCTAATGTATTGAATCTGCACATATGTATGACCCTTGCCTCTACCTGTTACTGGCTTCCCAATTAGGAAAGAAGTGAAATTAATTATCTCTCAACAGCCTCCATAAAAACTATAGAATAGAACACAAAAGCTTAATTGTATAATCATTGATCATATTTTAACTGAATTTAAGTCCCCTTCTGTCTTAGAAAGAATAGTGAATAAAGCTCAATGCCTGACACTTCTGAAGGACATTTACCCTTTGAAGGGATCACACTGAGTTTGTTCTATTTTAATCCAAAGAAAAACTTTCTGTGTTAAGAAGTTTAAGCTGTGTAACAGCCTACTGGGTAAGAGGATCTAGGAGGATTGCACGTTTTTAAGAAACTGCTAATGGTCTCCTCAGCCATTCCCATGTGTGTGTCTGCTCTACTCAGTCTACTCTTGTATCTGGGTAAGAAATGCTGTTTCAGAGGGATTCTTGAATTGCCTTTAGGAGAAGTAAAATTTTTATCTGGCTAAGAGGCTTGCAAAAATTTCTTGATACTAAGTATTATTTAGGGTACAATTGCTATTATACTGGTTTTGCTTTGTTTTATCTTTTACAGAATATAAAAAATAGAAGCTGTATTAAACTAGAGTCATCTGAATATCAGATAATTTTGTCTAAATCAATTCTGAAGTCTTTGTATATTGATGTAATTGCCTAATAATTTGCAGGCAGCACAGACACTGTCAAAAACAAACAAAAAATTGCTTCAAAGGTGCCACCAACTGTTTTGATTGTAAACTGCACTTTAGAGACTTTATCATGTTAAAGAGTCTATTAAATATTACCACATTTTCATTGCTCCAAAGATCTTTTGCTCTAGGAAACCAATTTCAATCACTTGTTCTTGATAGCTGGTAAATTTCCAGACTTAAAAGAATAAAACCTGTGTTTCACATTTTTTGTTAAATTTTCTTTTCAGTGATGACCATCAGGCAGCGTAATGCTCACTTAAAAATTCCAAGTTTTCAGCAACTGGAAACCATTATACTTAGGGAAATAAGCCAAAAGACAAATACTCTGTTTTCCCTGATCTGTGGTAACTGGTAGAGTACCAAAAATGTAGTGTGTAGGAGTGAAATTGATGTATTGAGATTCGATGATTGTTTATGGCACTTGTCAGTGTTGTTGTTTTTCTTCTTGCTATTTGTTGAATTCTGTACTTAGTGTAGGATTAATCTTGTGAGTATAAAGTAAACTGAAAGTAGACCTTTGTAAAAAAAAACTGAGAGGGAATATCAGAGGAAGAAGGAGGAATGATGGGAGCATGGTGGGAGGGAGGGTGGGATGGGAAGTATCACTATGTTCCTAAATCTGTATATATGAAATTTGTTTACCTTAAATAAAATTTTAAAAAGAATTCCAATTTTTGGAATATATTTTAAGGACTGTTTGGCACCATTTAAAGAAATTTGTTAATAAGGAATGAAAGGAAGGAGTACATAATTGAAAAATATATGTGTGGTTAAAGGTAATAGTTGGGATTTTAATAGTAAATTGAAAATAACTAGGATTCATCAATAATATACTTAGGAAGTAGTGTGGATTTTACTTGCAGCTCAGAGGAAGGAAAAAATGCATGCATGCGTATAACTTGTGCCAGCCAGCGGATTAATTTGAAGAGAGCTTTAGATGTCAATATTGAAGCTGGAGGGCAACACGTAGTCTTGGGAGAACAGGAATTGCAGAGATAAGAAACTGACATGGAAAATTACATTAGCTAGAGGAAAGGGTATTATTAGTTTTGAATGTAATGTCTGGAAAGAAAGGATCAAAGAACACTGAGATGAAAATGTTTTCATCTGTACAAAGAACTTCTTGTAGAGATCAAGAATTTTTTGATGGATCCAAAATTATAAGATTATAAACTAAGCCTAGGAGAAATCTTTGCGTTTCACTCAAACAATGAGGGAAAATGATTCCCTGTTATATTAACTACTTCCCTTAACTGGTGATCAATTAATTCTTAAAACTAACCTTCACTGAATTAAAAATACATTTTACAATTGAGGGATTGGGCTCTATGCCACCAGAACCCTATTTAAATGTCTAATGTTATTTTATTGACGCAAGACTAGAATCTTATCTAAACTGATGACACATTTTGAACCATTTGTTTTATTCAGCCTATGACTGTCAAGAAAATAGTGCATTTCCATTCTACACCAAGGTTTTTATTTCTCTAGAAGTGTCTTGATAAGCTCATTCAGTAGGAAGTATTTAATATACTTCATTGTGTAGCAGTCTTTTAACTAATCTCTGTAAATAAACCCAAAGCTGTTAAAGTCTGATTATTCTGGTAATATGAAAAATATAAACTATATCAATCAAATTCAAATGATTCCAGGGTTAATTCTTCATTATTTTATTTTAAAACATTTTTAGACATTAAGATCATTCTATTGAGATAGTTGCATACTTGTTTATTTAATTTTGGCAATATAATGTCTTTTTCTCATTTTTATATGATATTTTATATTGAAATAGTTCCTCTCTTATGCATTTAGTGAACACTGGTTAAACAAGGTGAAAAAATAAAAAGTGACAGGTTGAACTAAGTTTAAATGAGTTGACTCTGTTGATAAAATTCATGCTGTGGAAATGATTAGAACATTTCAAACTAACTCAAATTTTGTCAATTAAACATGTTTTCAGTGCAATATAAACTGATTCCTTTGAAAATATGTTTGCTTTAGTGACTAAAAGCAAAGTAAAATATTGTAAAATTCATCTAATGCTATAAAAAGTAAAATATCTTATGATGTATACTTTTAGTTATAGTTAGTTATACTTTTAAAGCTAATATAGCCGTTTTTCTTTTTTCAATGGCCATTTCCTTGGAGCTATGCATTTTAAAATTAGCAGCGTAGTATTATTTAAGAGATGATAAATATAACCAAGAATCCTGCAAAATTGCATTGAAGACAAGTATCTGATAGAATAATTTTTTTAAGATTTATTTATTTATTTGAAAGTCAGAGTTATACAGAGAGAGGAGGAGAGGCAGAGAGAGAGAGAGAGAGAGAGAAAGAGAGATCTTGCATCCATTGGTTCACTTCCCAGATGGCTGCAATAGCCATAGCTGCTCCAATCTGAAGCCAGGAGCCAGGAGCTTCTTCCAGGTCTCCCATGTGGGTGCAGGGGCCCAAGGACTTGGGCCATCTTCTACTGTTGCGGCCAACTGGGGAGTGAACCAGGAGATGGAAGACCTCTCTCACTCTCTCTCTCTCTCTCTCTCTCTGCCTCTCCTCTCTCTGTGTAACTCTGACTTTCAAATAATTAAATATTTAAAAAAAAAAAAAAAGAATCCAGGGAACTACAACTGGAAGCTTTCTATTTTTAAACTAAATTTCACAGATCAAAATATGAGAGCCAATCTCTACTGATCAAGCCATAAATAAACAACGAAATTGAGAGAGTCCTCTCCTTCTGCTTAGGAGAATAATGATTCTCTTCAGATGAAACAGTTTTGTTAGTGCCCTTTTACACCCAATGCCAGCATAACTTTTAGTTCCTACAAACAAAGAACAGAAGCTATCCCTGGCTTATTTCTGAGATCCTAAATTTTCCATTATCTATGGTACTCTTGGTCCTTTCTACTTTTTTTTAACTCTCTTCCTCTCCAGGTAGAAAAGAGCATATTTATGTGGTAGAGAAAAAATTGAGATGCATAAGTAATTTTGAGAAAGTTAAGCTGGCTTTTCATCCTGTATAGAATATTCCTGGGGGCTGTTATGGGGAAGGATCAGTCTGCAGCCCCATCTTTTCTTCCTTCGGGTACAGGATGATTGTCTGCTCCATTGATATGTAAACATTTTTTAGTAATTATATAACTAAGATGTTTCCAAAGGTATATTTGTTGCCTGCAAGGGAAAAAGAAAATGTGGCTGAACTAGGAATAAAAATATATATAACCATAACATAGTAATTTTTTGCATTTTATATTCTTTGGGTGTTTAAAAAGGTTAAATCTGCTTCAAACCTATTGAGAACTTAAGCCCTATTATCAGATAAGCCAACTTCCTTTTCAGTAGCACTGGGTTTTTATTGTCTTAAGTTTGTAATGGAATCACAAATAGCACTATGGTCATTCCTGACTCATGCAGTTTCTTTCATTAAAAACATTCCATTGTTTTTGTTCTTCATTTGTCAAAGTGCGATTTAAACCACGCCTCTTTGAGGCCTTCACTGAACACTTTGGCTACCACTTTCCTCTTAGGCTTTTGGGTTGCAGTAACATTCACACACCCTCTTATAGCTTATGGATTTTGCTGACAATAACTTCTCCCCAGTAATTCTTAGCCCTGGCTTCAATAGTGCTCTACAAGTGCCCCTAAGGTTTAAGGGTTGAAGCATGTGGGCAGATGGCTTTTCCTCATTCATAAGCATAAAAACATTTAGGAATAATTATCCTCTCAATGACCCACTTAAACCAAAGAATTAATGGGAGACTATTCCCAGATATACTGTGTCATGAGCCCACCTTTATTTCTGGAAAATGGAAGCATGGACATTAACTAATTTTAGATATAATTTATGTAAATGTAGCAACTTTTGAAAATGAATCAGCATAATATATTTTAAGCGTTATCCAGTGCTAAATTTGTTTCTCCTTTCATTATTAGTTATTTTCATCAATTATTTTCTCCAATTTAAAGCTATATTTTGCATGTTTTATTAAATTTGAGGCTATTACTTTTCCCTTTATTCAAAAATAGTTCAAAGGAAAACATCAGAATATTCTAAAATCTCACTATTTATGAAAAGTGTAGTTTTTAAAAATATTTATTTATAAGGCAACGTGACAGGGAGAGAGAGGAAATGACAGAGAGTGAGAGATCGTCCATCAGTCAGGGTTGGACCAGGCTGAAGCCAGAAGCCATGAACTCCATCCTGGTTTTCCCCATGGGTAGTAGGGGGCCCTGGTACTTGGGCCTTCTTCCACTGCCTTCCCAGGCACATTATCTGGAAGATGAATTGGAAGCGAATCAGCGGGGCTTAAACTTGCACTCTAATATGGGATGCTGGCATCACAAGAATATGGAGTCTTGACCTGCTGAACTATATGCCAGCCCCAAGTATGTGTGTGTGTGTGTGTTTCTAAAGTTTCTTGATTGATTATTATATCACTATTATATCCTGCCTATTATCCACATTTCCTAGTGTATCAGAAATTCTGGAATTTTGGCACATGTCCATTTAAAGGAAACAATTTCTATTTATTTTGGGAACACATGTGCATGTATTTACTTTTGCAGTATAGACTTTGATAGTGGAATTGAACTTTGGACTTGTAGGGTGGAGATCTGAGTTCTATTACTATTTACAAAGGAACAAATGGACTTAAAAAAATCATTACATCACTTAACTCCTTCAAGTGTTGTTTCTCCACTTTATTCTAGAGGAAAAATTAGGAATCCGGGCAGTTTCTTTTTATAGTGGTCTAACAGAATAGGCTTTCAGATCTGATCCCAGAGAGTCCATCAGTAGTCTCTTGCTCAGTAAAATAACTTAAAGCAGGATAATGTTTCCATATCCTTTATTTTGCCCTTGGCTTTGCTCTTTGGGGTCATATGGAACATTCATACGGGATACACTAGTGATGAGGGTGATAGAGAGATAGACTCCTGGCTAGGTAGACAGGGACCTGAGCTGGTTGTCACCATCTGGAGCTGAATTTCAGAGGACCTGAGAAAAGTTAAGCAGCTGGCTTTGGTGAAAGATGTTGTCATCTGCTAGTCTTTATAATCAAATTTGTGCTGTTGTGACTGATTGAGGTAACAAGAATTCTATGCATCTGGGGGGGTGGGGTTTCATGTGTTTTCTGTTGTTTTACTGAGCAACAAATAAAAGCTGTCACTCTCTTGGACCCATGATGGGAAATTCTCCCTTTTATAGCCTGTAAAAGACCTTAGACAATCAACTTCTGACTGCTATCTCCTTCAGGTACCCCTCTTGGCATTGCTGGGAGCTCCTGCTGATGTTTTTTGTGTGTGTGCTTTAACTTCTCTGCTTTCTTTCAATATACTACTTAGGTTTTGCATACTCTTCACTGTCTGTGCTCCTTATTTTTCATGGACATGAGACATGAACCAGTGAAGGAAAAGATTGCAATACTTGCAGACTCCTACAGTAATGGCATGTGTAAGTTAATAATGAAGAAAGATAGGGCAACATTAAATTCCCTAGGTACAGCTAATAGTAGATAATTCTTGAAAACTAGGTGCAAATCTGTAGACAGGATATGAAGAAATATTGCGTTGATTGAGGAACAATTCATTGATTAAATTCAACATGAATTAACAGTGATTAAGTATTCACTATTTGGCAGAATGAACTTAAAATAGGCAGTA
Organism: Oryctolagus cuniculus; assembly: GCF_964237555.1. Taxonomy (NCBI): domain Eukaryota; kingdom Metazoa; phylum Chordata; class Mammalia; order Lagomorpha; family Leporidae; genus Oryctolagus; species Oryctolagus cuniculus. The sequence goes on from NC_091436.1 coordinate 95,065,208, forward strand.
AGGTGAAGTACTAAAAATTATAGAAATAACATCTTTCTGTCACAACACATTTTGTATCCTAAAATGTATACTTTACCTTTTTTGTTAGCTTCCTATTGCTCTTAAGGAGAAAAGGAAATTGCTGAATATGACCAATGAGTCCCTTTATGGCTTTGATTCTTCAAACTCATTGCTCAACACCATTCCCACTGCATTTATTGCTCCAAACACATTGGACTTCTTTTAGATGTTCAATATGGTCTAATTCTCAGCAATGCAGAATCCATACACATTTAATTGCTTTACTCTGCTCTCTACATTTAGATAAGCTACATTTATTCACTTTAGTTTCATTTTATTATTAATTGACACATAATTTATGGCAAATAATATGAAGTATATACAATATGATGATCAAATCATGGTAATTAGATATCTGGCACTTCATGTATTTATCATTTCTCTCTGGTAAAACATTAAAATATCTCTTTAGCTGTTTTGACATTCAATTTGAATACAATAATGTTAACCATCATCACCCTATGATGCAATAAGGCATCAGAACTTATTCCTCTTTGCACCCCTTGAATGATAGATCCCTCCTTACAACCTTCTCCACACCCTCCCCAGCCTCTGGTAACTACTGTTCTCTCTACTTCAATCAGATCAGCTTCTTTTAGATTTCACATGTGAGTGAGATTGTGCAGTAATTTTCTCTCTGTTTCCTGCTTATTTCACTTAAAACAATGTCCTCCAGGTTCATGTCCTCCATATTTCTGCAAATGATACAGTTTCTTTTTTAGAGCTAAATAATATTCTGTCATATATATGTATGTATGTATATGTGTGTGAGTGTGTTGCATTTTCTTTATTCACTCAACCATTGATGGATGTTGAAGTTGGTTCCGTATTTTGATATTATGACTAGCACTGCCATAAGTATGATAGTACAGATATCTCTTTAATATATTGATATCCTTTCCCTATGTTATATACTCAGTAGTGAAAATACTGGATCATATGGCAATGCTATTTTTAATCTTTTGAGGAATCTCAACACTGTTTTCCGCAATGGAGGTACTAATTTTTATTCCCATCAAATGTGTAAGAGTTTCCCTTTCTCTCCATCTTCACTAATGCTAATCTTTTGTATTTTTATTAAAGCTGTTATAATGGGATGGGATGATAGATCATTGCAATTTTTATTTGCATTTCCCTGATGAGTGATGATTTTGAACCTCTTTTTCATTTGTATGTATTCTTGGAGAAAAGTTTTCATATCTTTTGCCCATTTAAAAAAATCATTTGTGGGGCCAGCACTGTGGTGCAGTGGGTTTGACACCCTGGCCTGAAGTGCCAGCATCCCGTATGGGCACCAGTTCTAGTCCCGGCTGCTCTACTTCCCATCCAGCTCTCTGCTATGGCCTAGGAAAGTAGTAGAAGATGGCCCAAGCCCTTGGGCCCCTGCACCCGCATGGGAGACCTGGAAGAAGCTCCTGGCTCCTGGCTTCAGATTGGTGCAGCTCCGGCCATTGTGGCCAATTGGGGAGTGAACCATTGAATGAAAGACCTCTCTCTCTGCCTCTCTTCTCTCTGTGTAACTCTGATTTTCAAATAAATAAATCTTTAAAAAAAAACCATTTGTTTGCAAGGCTGAGACAGATAAAGAGATAGATGATTACAGAGACTAATAAAAATAGAGAGCTTCCCTTCTGTTGGTTCATTTTCCCCAAATGTCCACAATGGCCCCCATGTGGAACCAAAGCCAGGAGCAGGGGATTCAATCCAGGTCTTTCATGTGGGTAGTGTGGTGCCCAGTTACTTGCATTAAATTTGCAAATTGTTTTGGTAATATGGACATTTTGACAATAGTAATTCTTTCCATCCATGAACATGGGATATTTTCCCATTTATATGTCTTCTTCAATTTTATTCAGCAATGTTTTATAATTTTCATTGAAGAAGTCTTTCCCCTCCTTGGTTAAATTTATTGCTGGTTTTATTTTTGCATCTATGGTAGCTGGGATTGCTATCTTGATTTCTTTTGCAGAAAGGTCATTATTGGCATATAGAAATGCTACTGGATTTTCAATTCACCTTTCTTTAATGGAGTCTACAGAACTTCTACATTTGAGATGTTGTCATCTGAAAACAGGGATAATTTGACTTCCTCATTTCCAATTGGGATGGTATTTATTTCTCTCTCTTGCTTAATTGATCTTGCCAGGACTTTCTGTACTATTTTTTAATAAAATCAGTGAAAGTAAGTTTCTTTGTCTTGTTCCAGCTTCTAGAGAAAAGTAATTCAACCGTTTTTCATTCCATGTTGTATTAGCTGTGGGTTTGACATATATGTCCTCTATTGTACTGAAATACATTCTTCCTATACATATTATGTTAAGAACTTTTAATCACACAGATATGTTGAATTTTTTCAAATATTTTTCTGTACTTATTGAGGATCATATATTCTTCCCTTGTTAAGTTAATGCGATATAGCATGGGGTTTGGGGGGAGCATATGATGAATGAATGACACATTCCTTTGATTAATCCCTTTGATCATGGTGAATGTTGTGAGTTGGTTTTGGTTTTTTTTTGTTTTTTTTTTGTTTGTTTGTTTTTTTTTGACATGCTTTTGGATTTGGTTTCCTAGTATTTTGCTGAAGACTTTTTTCAACTATAGGTTGAAGGTAAAAGGTATTGGCTAGTAGATTTCCTTTATGGTTCTGTCTTTTTTTTTTTTTTTTTTTGACAGGTAGAGTTACAGACAGTGAGAGAGAGAGAGACAGAGAGAAAGGTCTTCCCTCCATTGGTTCACTCCCCAAATGGCCGCCACGGCCGGTGCTGCACCAATCCGAAGCCAGAAGCCAGGCGCTTCCTCCTGGTCTCCCATGCAGGTGCAGGGCCCAAGCACTTGGGCCATCCTCCACTGCCCTCCCGGGCCACAGCAGAGAGCTGGACTGGAAGAGGAGCAACCAGGACCAGAACCCGGCACCCATATGGGATGCCGGCACCGCAGGCAGAGAATTAACCAAGTGAGCCACAGCGCTGGCCCCTAAGGTTCTGTCTGTCAGGTTTTGGTATTAAAGAAATGCTGATCACAGGGAATGGATTACATAAAATCTCTTCTACTTCAATTTTTGAAATATTCTGAAAAAAATGGAATCCATTCTTTAAAATGTTTGTATCTTGACCAAAGCAACTGCTTCCCAGGAAGCTCTCTTAGTCCTCCCTGACCAGTTCATATCCCCTATGCCATCATAAAAGGATACACTTCTTTGGTATTATGTACTTCTCCTTGGCAGCAATAGTTACAATTGTCATTTTTACAGTTTTATTTGCTTGAGCCTTTGAACAATATTTATGTTCTTCATAGATTCCAAGCTCCATACCATTTCTGCTTTTATTGTGCTTTTGCCTTCAGCACACAGCATTGACCCGGCACATAGTAAGTCCTCAGCAAATCTTTATTGAATGAATTAATGAAAGGATCCATAGGAACTTGTGCAAAGGAGATTATTTTCTTGTGGTATTAAGGAAATTATTTACACTTGAAGGAGACTGTTGGATGCCAGATGGTGATTATACATCTCAGATAGAATGAAAGCAACAGTGTGAGCGTATATGTGAGAAGACTTTTGCTTCAGAAGGAAACCCATAATTTTACCAGTTTTCCATGAAATGCTAACTCTATGCATGCCTTCATCACAATTTGGCTCTTGGAATTTTCCTTCTGAACTCCTTGAGGGCTCTTATCTTATTCTGGCTCAATTTGGGTGACATTTGTTGTGGTAGTGAGTTTGCTGCTCTGGTCATGGCTCTGTGGGCTGCCCTGATCAGTCACTGAGCACTCCCCTGTGACACTCAGCCCCTCCTTGCCTCTGGCTTTGCCCTCTCACTTTCATTCCAGTGCTGCTGGCATTTCATTTCCTAAGATAGGACCACAGATGTCTATGAATTCTTGTGGCAGTTTTTCTAGCGAGGAAACAAGGAGTTTGAGATGCACTGAGATAATTATGGGGCAAGACAACACTGGAGTTCAGCACTGTGTAAATGTGCCCTTCCTCACTGAGAACGTTCCTGTGAATGTAAACTCAGACTTCTGAATACAGAGTGATTTGATGTTTGTTCAAAATTCTCAGCAAAAATAACCACATTACAGGAACAATGCATATCAGATAGGCTCAAAAAACTTACTACTATTTCAGTGGCTAATAAAGTTTCCGGTGGCTTTGGTTATGCAAAACTATCATATGCAATACTTTATACTATCAAGCATTGGCTTAAAGAAGTAAAAAATGGATGATGGACACTGGCAGGGAAATGAGCATGGGAAAAATGGAAAAAGTTTGAGGATACTAACACATGACTAATTAGCCCACACCACCTAATTAGCAAGCTATTGTGACACGAGTTTTTGCTTTAATTTATAAAAATACTCTGGTAATTTGGAGGAAGTTCTTTGAAGAAAAACACAGCAGAGCAAGACAGTAGACATTTCAATTTTGCAATTTATTTTGATAAGTATGACAGTGAATTGCAACCTGAACGTCATGGAATCTTCTGCCACCACCCCAATCTGAATTGAACTTTCAAGAGATCTATTTTTAAAAAAATTAAGAGATTGTTTTCATTACAAACAATAGGATAGTGGAACAGAGCTTCAAAATGAGACCAGCAAAGAACAAAATTAGTGTCATTTATCATTCTCTGATGAGTACTCAAAGGGAAAAAATCTGACACCTCATTTCTTTTTTTTTTTTTAATTTTCTTTTTAATCAGCACACAACTGTGCATTTTTGTGTTGTACAATGTGATGTTTTGCATTATCTAATAATTACTTCAAGGTTAGCAACATATCCATAACCTCACAGATTTATCATTTCTCAGTCATGAGAGCATTCAAAGTCTTCTCTTCCATATTGTTAACCATAGTTGCCCTACTACGCAATAGAATCTAAGAATTCATTCCCCCTATATAACTATAATTTTATACCTGTTGATCAACCTCTTCTCGTCCTCTCTTTCTAATCCTCCCCTGTCTATTAGGCTGAATAGATGATCTAAAAGAATCTAGAAAATATATACTATAGCTGGGAGCTAATTTTCAAAATACCTGAAAACTCAACTTAGTCACTACTTCTTTTCTGAGGAAATATAGTGTTTCTTTTAATGAGTGACTCTTAGAAGAGTTCTGCATTCGTGTCATACACTGTGTCAATTTTACTCTTACTACTGTCAGTCAACTGTTTGTTATAGAAGCCCTATGTTTAGGAAGTAGTTGAGGTCTCAGTGATCAACAGAACCATGCTCTCAGTTCCTGGTGTAAAATACTCTGATAACAGCTCTGGATTCTTGAATTACTAACTCTATGCATTGTAAAATAGGGTGAGTACTGCAAATAACATAATTTAGTTGATTTTAAGATAATTTATTGGCCTAAAGACCCTCTATGACTACTTCTGCTCAATATTTTCTTATTGCCCAGAATTTAAGTCTCTGTGCATGAGACCAGTGACCCAGCACCCTTTCAATGAACATCTTCTCATGGAGTATGGGTCTTATAGGTACTTGTGAAAGGCAAGCTCTGGCAGGATGTAGCATAAAAAATTTCTGACACCTCCTCATCTCTTTGAGACCTTCTAATCCATTGACTTATCTCTTCTTAGTCGGACTGTAGCTCTGTGGACAGCAGATAAGAATTCTATGAGGAAGTCCCTGAATGATGCAATGCTTCTAAAACCACTACCACCTCCTGCTAAATGCCCTCATGCCTCATGCCGTATTCTGAGAATCTCTGGTATTATTGGTTTCCTTTGCTAAACTTCCCTATTTCTCACATCCTCATTTCTTCACTTGATTTATACCTAATCTGGGATAACAATGAGAGGTCTGGAATCTGAAATATGAACTGAAAGAGTTTCAAATGTTAAAAACATTATCAAGAACACAGAAATAAGTGAAATATGCTAGTGCTTCCACTACTGTGACCTTACATTTGCAGAGCTACTTCACTTTTTTAAGTTTTATTTATTTATTTGAAAGTCAGAGTTACACTCCCCAGTTGGCCACAACAGCTGGAGCTTCACCAATCTGAAGCCAGGAGCCAGGAGCTTCCTCCGGGTCTCCCATGTGGATGCAGGGGCCCAAGGACTTGGGCCATCCTCTTCCCAGGCCATTAGCAGAGAGCTGGATTAGAAGAGGAGCAGCTGGGACTAGAACTGGCACACATATGGGATGCTGGCAACACAGGAGGAGACTTAGGCTACTGTGTCAGAATGCTGAATCCCACTGTGCTCTTAAATCTGTATATATTGGCCGATGTCATGGCTCAATAGGCTAATCCTCCGCCTGTGGCACCGGCACACTGGGTTCTAGTCCTGGTCGGGGCACCGGATTCTGTCCCAGTTGCCTCTCTACCAGTCCAGCTCTCTGCTGTGGCCCGGAAGTGCAGTGGAGGATGGCCCAAGTGCTGGGCCCTGCACCCGCATGGGAGACCAGGAGAAGCACCTGGCTCCTGGCTTCAGATCAGCAAGGTGCGCCGGCCACAGCGCACTGGTCGCAGCGGCCATTGGAGGGTGAACCAACAGTGAAGGAAGACCTTTATTTCTGCCTCTCTCTCACTGTCCACTCTGCCTGTCAAAAAATAAAATAAATAAATATATATATATATGAAAATGTTCACCTTATATAAATTGTAAAAATTGAAAAAAGACACTAAGAAAACCTTTTACATTACATTTCTTAGATAATCATAATGTGATATTCTTCTCAGATTTAGCTCTGTGGTGATTAAAGAACTTCCTGAAAATAAATAAAAAAATAAAATTATCAAAAAGCTTTGACTGCTTATCTTAGTTTCTATTTTTCTCCCTATGCAAGACCCCATTTTATTTTATGTAGTTGTTCAAGCACAAGGTGCAGTGAGCTAGGCCAGCTGGAGATATTTGCTCTTTATAAAATGCTGAAAAATGTCTCTGTGTTCTGAGTTTTCTTGTTCTGCTTTACAGAAGCACACAGACTGCATACATTTGGTAGTACAGTGCTTCAGATATTTTCTCATGCACACACAAATGTCTGTTTTCTTTAATTGATTTAAGCCATAACTTACATCATTTTATTGAGGTAAGTTGTTCTGTTTCTCCCTCTAGACATGTGCCTTGAGGAATGTGCATGGAATATTTAAAACAGTTTCTGGAACATAGGCACCCTGGGAAATATTTGTACAAGCTTACTGGACTAAATTGAAGGATTAGTGATGATATAAACAGAAAATCATGCAGTGGGGATGAGAGTAGTGAGTAAATTAGGATCTCCCTGGATCAGGTCATAGTAATTCAAATAATCTCCTAGGACATCCTGTTGGAAGGATTTAGTGGAGAGTTAGTGATTTGAGGTCTTGAAAGAAAGTCAGTATCATTGATGTAGAATTATCATCACTTAGAGAGAATAACACCATGGAAGTAGATAAAACCATTCAGGAGAGAGGCACAATGTGGACTGGCTGGCTCTTTTGAGGAGTTTACTGGAGACCACAAACCTGGCAGTGAAAACTCTTTCAAGAGTCTGCAACTGGGGCCAACGCTGTGGCGCAGTGGGTTAATGCCTTGGCCTGAAGTGCTGGCATCCCATTTGGGCACTGGTTCGAAACCCAGCTGCTCCACTTCCAATCCAGCTCTCTACTGTGGCCTGGGAAAGCAGTAGAAGATGGTCCAAGTCTTTGGGCCCCTGCGCCCATGTGGAAGACCTGGAAGAAGCTCCTGGCTTCAGATCAGAGCAGTTCTGGCCATGAACCATTGGATGGAAGACCTATCCCTCTCTCTGCCTCTCCTCTGTTTAACTCTGACTTTCAAATAAAAATAAATAAATCTTTAAAAAAAAAGTCTGCAACTTTTGGTGCAATTGAGGAGTTGTATATGCGAAGAGTGCTTTTCCAATGATGTGAAAGGCTTGGGCTGTTTCCCTTGTGAAAGTAATAATTAATTATGTCTGTGATAAATGTAAGCTCATTTCCTGGTTCAAAGCATAGGTGAATGGGCTTGAGGAAACTAAAAAGAAACCATTATGATGAGGCACAGGGACATTAATCTTAGTATCAAAAACCTGGCCAGCAAATTCTATGTCAGAATTTCAGCAACATTTGATAAGATCTCTCATGAATACTTAGAAAAAATGAGAAATATGAATGACAATATCACAGCTACTTTGATTCTTAGAACAGCTGGACTGATAAAGTGCTGATTAGATCCTTAGTAGTCTGCCACAGAGTTCCATTCTTAGTTACCCTGTTTAATGGTTTTGAATTCAAATGAAATTGAAGGTACACAACATACCCACTGATGAAACAAAAATTAGTAGAACCTATAACATGATGAATAACAAAATGAAAACTCTGAGTATCAAAATCAATAGATAGGAAGGAAAGATCACATTAAAAATAAAACCAAATTTTACCTCCTTCCTCATTAACTTCAAAAATTTCTTAAAAATGCCATTTAACATATTTAGACTTGTGTTTTTATTTGTTTTATATTTCACTTTTATGCAAGACTTTGGATTCCTATTAAGTTTCAGTATCTCAAGCAGTTGTACTGGATCTGGAGAGCTTACCAACAACCTCTTCTGATATGAGCAAAAATAAACTCTTCTTTCAAATTCCTGTAGGTAGTTTTTATGCCAAATGTACTGGATGTAATCTCTTTTTGATAGACAAGTGCTAGCTCATTTGATTTTTACAATAACTCAAAGAGGTAGGTTTTTACTGTTAGTTGAATTTTTCAGCTACAGAATGAAAGTGTAGAAGAAACAAAGCTCTAGAAAACATAGAAAAATAAGAATATTTGTATTGGAACCAGACCCATCAAATTCCAAATGTCTCACATATTCTTCCCAGTGCGGAATACCCTCTGCCCAGTAGCAAAGAGCAGCAGCGATAGAGTCAGGATACAGCTAGCTTTACAACTAAGCAACTGTCCGATCTTGGGGAAGTTCCTTCCTAACTTAAGAAAATAACTAGATAACTATCCTATCACCTAACTAACTGTATTTCCTCTAAAATGCAACTTCTAATATTGTAGCTACTAGAATCACTAAAATGCAGCTGTAGAAATGAAGCTGTGAATGAAAAATATCATTCCATGAGTATCTAGTGTGTACTAGGCACCAACTGAGACAAAGCAGAGAAGTAGCAAACAATACATTAGGTCTTTTTTATTTTTTATTTTTACGCCTTTCCAGAGCTTATATTCTGCTGGAAAGTGATAGGTAATCTCTCTAGTGCCTTGATGATGAGAAGGACAATGGAGTAACTAAAGCTAGGAAAAGTATGAGAGGACAAAGCTGTTGGTCCCTTAGAAATGATCTAAAGGTACTGAGGAAGTGAGACAGAAAGTTGAGAAAAGAGTTGTCTAAGGAGAGGCCAGAAAAAGCCACTGAGGCAGGTTTGTGCTGGCAGTGTTCTCAGAACAAGGGGGATAATGTGGCTGCTATGTTGAGAGAGAAAAAAGTAGGAGATAAGGAAAATAGGCAATGAGGAGCCAGACCGTCTGAGACTCAAAATGATTCTCTTCTTTTTACTTTGCTGATTTGAAGTAAATCTGGCTTAAATCACTTTCCACAGTTGGATAATAAATTTGGCCAAAAGCAGTCTCTACACGTAGTAAACAGTACCCTAGCTTGATGTGTAGACACACTGCAGACTAACATAACGGTGTATCCTTGTGACCAAGCAACTGAATTTCAGCCAATCATAGCAGCTGAACCTCCAACTAATTGGAAGCTAAAAGCTATAAAGCATGTCATATAAGGCAAATGCCAGTGGCGACAATCAAATCAGTTCTATGTGTCACTTTCCTCTGAATATAAATATAATCTGTATGTGAAGTGCTGGTGGGGTAGCATTTTGAAACACTTTTTTTTTTTAAAGATTTATTTATTTATTTTAAAGAGTTACAGAGAGAGAGAGAGAGAGAGAGAGAGAGGTCTTCCATCTGATGGTTCACTCCCCAGATGGTCGCAACAACCAGAGCTGTTCCCATCCGAAGCCAGGAGCCAGGAGCTTCTTCTCGGTCTCCCACGTGGGTGCAAGGGCCCAAGGAGTTGGGCCATCTTCTACTGCTTTCCTGCGCCATAGCAGAGAGCTGGACAGAAAATGGAGCAGCCAGGTCTTGAACCGGTGCCCGTATGGGATGCTGGTGCTTCAGGCCAGGGTGTTAACCCACTGCGCCACAGTGCTGGCCCCATCATCTTTGATCTGTGATGTTGCTCTGTTAAACTGTTAAATTTAACTGATCTCAATTTTTCTTCTTTCTCTGCTTCCTTTCTTGAGTTTTAAACAAACAAAAAAAAGCAACATGATGCTATTTATATCTGAAAAGAAACACAGTAATGCCCTACTGGGATATAGGACTGCCAAATTTAGGGAAAATGTACACAGTTATGAGGCCATTGTAACAATCTACACTAACAATATGGTGGCATGGACCAGCATGTTAGGAATAGTGGTGAGAAAAAAGTGAGAATCTGCATGTATTTTGAATGTAGCCTCAGCAGGATAAGCTGATATATAGTTAAGGGATGTAAGAGAAACAGAGAGTCAAGTAAGACTCCAAAGTTTCTGAGCTACCCAACCCAAAGAATCAGTTGCCATCAACCAAAATGGAGAGGACAAGCACACAGTGGGGAGGACCAGGCTCTCAGTTCTGGAATTGTTGAGAATGAGATGTTTGTTAAACATTTAGGAGAAAACATCAAGTAAAGGTTAGATATGACAGATTGGAGTTTGCACGTGAAGTCTTTGCTGCAGATATAAATCTGGAAGTCCTCAGTGAATGAATGGTGCTTACAAAGAGAATGGGTATAGATAGAAAGGAAGATACACAGTGACTGAGCTCAGGGATCCTCTGATATTTAGAAGCTGGAAAAATATAGAAAACCCAGCTAAGGATCCTGAGAAAGGATTAGTCCTTAGGAGCGGAAAGCAACCAGAGACTGTAGTATCCTAGAACCCAGTGAACAGAGTGTTTCAAGGAGAGGATCAAGGAGATTGTTGTGACTTGGTCAGGAGGATGATTACTGAGAACCGAGTAAAGCAGTGGTGGGGTATGTCTGAAATGTATACCTTATAAGCCCCATGAAATCATTAGGTATGGTTCTGCCAAAGCAACCACAGATGGGACTTGAAACTCAACAAATATATAGCAGGCTAATTTTCAAGTTGATAATTTTGTGTAGCTTGTGAATGCTGTTATAAACATCCAAATGGATTTTGGCAAAAAATAGTTCCCTACCCCTGGAGTAAAGGATTTTGGCAGTTAGGAGATATTAGTGACTGAACAAGAACAATACTGCTAGAGTGGTAGAAGTGAAACCTTATATGAAATACGTTAAAAGAAAAAGAGCAAAAAACAAGAGACCTTAGATATTGGAACTTTAAAATATAAGTTATTTTCTAAGAATTTGATATATGGACAAGCAGTGAATAAGGGGATATGTGGTGAAAAGAGTTTATGCTTTTCAAAAATTTTTGAGATAACATTTATTTACATTATAGTCAAAGGCTTAATTTTTTTAAAGACATTTATTTATTTGAAAGGCAGAGTTACAGAGAAAGAAGGAGGGAGAAAAGGAAAGAGATCTTCCATACTCTGGTTCACTTCCCAAATGGCTACAATGGCCAGGGCTGGGCCAGGCCCAAACCAGGAGCCATGTGCTTCCTCTGGATCTCCCACATAAGTGTAGGGCCCAAGTACTTAGGCCATCTTCTGCTGCTTTCCCAGGTGCATTAGCAGGGAGCTGGATCGGGAGTAAAGCTGCAGGGACTAGAACCGGTGCCTATATGGGATTCTGGCACTGAAGGCAGAGGCTTAACTTTCAACACTACAGTGCTGGCCCCTGGCTTAATGTTTTTAAGTGAAATTATGGGATATTTGTTGATGAGGATGATTTAGTGGTAGTTTAAGATGCAGTTCTGAGGAATAACTGTAGTATTGTGTATAAAGTTCTTAAAAGCACTCCACATAGAGTGCTATGTAGTTACTAAACGTTAGAACTACTTTTATCCTTATTTTCCCTAAAGGATCATAGCATGATTGTTCATGCAGTTATTTGAAGGCTTCATTATTTGAAGGATTTATTTCCAAACTAGTTCACTCACATTGCTGAAAAATTAGCACTGGTTGTTGACTGTAGCCTCAGTTCCTTGCCACAGTTACATCTCCATAGGCCTACTTAAGCATTCTCAGCACCTGGCAGGTGTCTTGCTTTAGAGTAAGTAATCTAATAGAGAGTGAGGCAATGTGTTTTATGATCCTGTATCAGTATCATAATTTGCCCTTCTACAATATTCTGTTGAACACACAGGCCAGCCTCTTCAGTATGAGAGGGGAGCATTAAATATTATGATATAAAAACTTGGAGGTGTGTCTTGGAACCTGGCTGCCACATTACCTTTCAGAAGGTTGTATAGGCCATGACAAATTAAATCAGTTAAATAGGTTAGCCATGACTGAAGTGCCTATCGCCATGCACATTTTATCTGCCAACTCTTTTTTATTATAATTAATGCCCAGAGATCAGTTCATTCCTACATTCTGGTTCCAAATATCAATTAGATGCCTTTGGTGGTGGGCGTATCAAGCAAAGGTAAATATAAGAGATGTAATTTCTTTTAAGGAAGAAAATTCAAATAATGCAGAAAGAGCCTGCATGTGAGTTTAAGTTCTTTCTATGCAAATTATTAGTTGTGTTGACTTGAGGCAAGCAGTTCTCATCTCTTAAGCATAATGATGATGATGATAATTCAATAGGATTATTGTAGAAATTAAATATGAGTACATTTGAGAGAGCACTATAAAACTGTCATTTTGAATATTAACAAATTAGCTTATTAATTAACTGTTAACAGCTAGCTTATATCATATTTCCTTATCCTAGGTCTGATTTTAGATGCATGGACAAAAATGGCAAACTACTGCTAGTGCTAAAACTATTAGTACATTTTTTTTAAAGAGAAATCTGTTAGACTCAGTTATGAGTGTCCTGGGACAAGCCTTCACAAGTCAATATGGAAGGTGCTAGATAAACGCTGTACCTGCTACCATTCAACTGAATGATTCTCAGAGATCTTTAATGAAATTGAGCCTCTGTCTCCACAACAGTAATCTCAACAGTATGCCTTCAAAGTAGCTTTTGTCCTTTTCTTATACTTTTTGACCCTAGACAATCAACTTTGCCCCACTAGTTAAAGTTAAAACAGTAATATATGATGGTTATTGCTATGGTTTGAACATGACTTGACTTTTAAATTCATGCAGAATTCTAAACCCTAAAGTCATAAATTAATAAACACGGAGTCCAAGTTTGGTATTTAGGAAGTATACCCAGTGGGAGATCCTTAGTTACAGGGGTCATGTTCTTCGAAGGTAGTTCTCATGAAAGAGTTCATTACAAAAACTGAGTTGGTCCCAGCCATTCTCTGTGCCACATAATCCTGCCCACCCTTGCTGCTCCACCATTGCTCTCTCATCAGAGGCCAAAGTAAAGGGGCTGCACAATGTTGGACTTGAACCTCCAAAACTATGAGCTGAGTAAAACTTGTGTTTCTAATAATCTCTCAAGTGTTTCACCATAGAATGAAAAACTGAATAGTAAAATTATATTGAAAATGGGATTATTCCTTCTGCCACATAGATGGTGACAATAGGAAGCTGAAGGTATAGATGGATGGAAGTAGAACAACGGGAGTCATCCACTGGGATATAGTGTCTGTAGAATAAATAAAAGCAAAAAAGAACCAATTAAAATCAGAATGCTTTTCAAGAATGTTATGCATAAGCAGGTCTATGTAATGCCAGAGGCAAAATCCTATTTTCAACCAGCATGTTTTGATCTTTTCACACTTCTTCTCCCTCCTTGGCCTCTGTTTGCTGATACTACTTTTCAATTCCAATTGTGCTCTGTAAACTGAGTATGCCATATTGGTATTTTAGATATTTAAATGTGGGTGGAGTGTGTGGGGTATGCATCTGTGCCAGGGCTTAGTTTCAATGAATAGGAAATGAAGAGTGTGAGTGACTTTGAACAATAAGTTCTAACTGTTGATGTTAAGCATTTTAGAGGCTCTTGCGTAGCTCCAAATAGAACAGTTTGGAGCAAGAGAGAGAAGAATGGCCTTGGGTATCACTAAGGGTATAAATATTCCTTTAAAGATTTTAGGTACTGCAGAGTCTTTGTGGCAAGTAATGACCAAGTCAATGCATTTGTGTATGAAAAGATAATTGACTTGCCAAAAATATGCAGCAAAGCCCTAGTCAATAAATAGACTCTCAGAGCTATTTTTTGGGATTTGGAGTTTCAGGCATTATCAGTTTTTCTTTTGGAATTATAAATTATTTGGACATTATTAGTTTTTCTTCCAAATAAAATTAGCTGGTGTGTTATACACATTCTATTTTCTTTTCTTTGTGTTTTAGCATAATTCATTGTGTTTTTGAGAGGAATCAATAGCTTAAATTTATGTTTTTCACATAGAATTCTTTTCTGGATATTTAGTACTTTTAAATAGACATTAGTGTACTCTTTTAATAGCCACTATTTGATAAATTGACAGCAATGACGTTTGGCAATTTATTTCCAAATGTAATTATTTGTTGACCTCTACATACTGTTTCCCAGCAAAATGTAGTATTACTAATTAGTGCTTTTTTCTCCTCCAAGCAAGTGAAATAGAAAAGAATGCATATGAAGTAGTTATATAAAATGTTTTCACAACTGTTTCAGTCATGACAATTGTGACTAAATCTCATCATTTTCTCCTCTCTTAAACTGAAAATATGTCAATAAATTGAAGTTTATTTATTGCAAAGTATTTCAAATTCACAAATAATGAACTGGTATTTCTCTAATCACTAATGATTCCTCTTTGTTGTTTCTTTAATTTTAGTTTCTATGCAGTCTCAGCATCATTGATCGTATAATTTACTTATTGAAATCCCTTATTTTCCCTAAATAAAATGTATTCTTTTTGCTGTTGTTCTACCAAATAATAAAGTAACATTAAATTTGTGGTTACTTATGCCATCTAGGAGAATCAGCTTCATCACCAATCAAGATAACCTTTTGCTTAATAAAATATTTGAAAATGAAGAAAAGAGGAAATGTATTTTAATAGAGGAATACTTTAACCCACAGTAATACTTTAGTATCCTTTGTGTTGTGGCTGTGTGGGAGGGTATAAGGAGATGGTCTTAGATAAAGCCTAGTGAGGTCCATGAAGTAAGAGAAAAGAGATATTCCCGAAGGTTAGAAAATCATTTAGAGGAATCAAATTTTGGAATATATCAAAATGCATGTGAAAATAACAACTAACTGAAAACTTCAAAATTGAATTTGCACTGTTGTCTGTTTTGAAGGGTACAGAGAGAACTCTGAAAAAAATTTTCCGTGAGGATATGTTATGAATGTTTTTTTTTTTAATTATCAAGTTATACTTTCAAAGCTGTTGAATGTTGCATGGGAGTCACATTTGGTAGTACTTCTCACATTTGGAAGTACTTTTCACCATGTAAGTATTTACCTATTCTAGGATAAGATTTCTAGTTGGAGGACATATACATAAACTCCTAGACACAGTTGAGAATGAAATTATCTGAGAATTTACTGCCATGGATTATTGTCCTGCTGCCTCATATTTCCTAGACCCAACATGATGTAGGTATAGAAATTTTGTAGTGGGGGATGAGTCTTGTGGCATAGCCAATTAAGCGACTACTTAACCTATATCCCATGTGATAAAGCCTGTTCAAGTACTGGGTGCTCCACTGCTAGCTCACATTCTTGCTATAATTCCTGGAAGGCAGCAAATGCTGGCTCACGTTCCTGGGGTGCTGCCACACTCGTGGGAAACAAGGGAAAACACCCATGGAATTCCAGGCTCATGGCTTCAACATGGCCCAACCATTGTTGTGTGCATTTGGGAAGTGAATCAACAAAAGATTTTTCTCTGTGTCACTCTGCCTTTCATGTAGATGGAAAAGAAATAAACATTAAAAAAAGAATGAAAGAAATTCTGCAGTGGTAGTTGAGAGTTGAATGACTTGAATCCATTGTAAACTCCAGTGTGACTGTGTGCAGGTTCCTAAATTTTCATTGCTAAAGAGCTGGGTTGTATTCTGCCACCAACACCACCTTTGCCCATTGGACTTTACATAGTGACTATGGGTAGGGCTCCAGGATACTTTTCACTACAGAGAAATAAGGAAGCTAATCTCCAGAACTGAAATATATTTATCATCCTCTCAAGAAGGTGATCTTCAGAATCAATTTCATCTACAATTTTTTGGATTTCTTTATCAAGGTGCCAGGGCTTGTCAGTGGGCCTAATTTTTCTAATTTCAGCATGATTCTATTGTAAAGACTGGGTGACAGTTGTTAGCAGCCTCAGTACTTGGAAACATACTTTTACCACTCCAAGATCAACTGTTGTGTTTCTCTCCCATCTAGTTCAAAGAATTTTCCCTCATTTATACACAGGTCTACCAGCAAGGACTCTGATACAGATTCCTATTTCATCTTTCTCATGTTACATAACACTGTAGGTTTATTGGTTTATTTGTGACTGTTTTGTTTTTTCTTTTAAATTGTATCCTGCAATCCAAAGCCTCTGGGCATAGTGACTTGAGAAACAACATAGACTAATTTTTAAAGCATGTTATCCAAACCTTCATTAGAACTGTAGTAGTATTTTATTTACTTGGGATCTGCCTGCATCAAAAAAGAACATTTACCCCATATCCCAAGAAGAGAAATATAGGGGCCGGCGCAATGGCTCACTTGGTTAATCCTCCGCCTGCGGCACTAGAATTCCACATGGGCACCAGATTCTAGTCCTGGTTGCTCCTCTTCCAGTCCAGCTCTCTGCTGTGGCCTGGGAGGGCAGTGGAGGATGGCCTAAGTGCTTGGGCCCCTGTAATCACATGGGAGACCAAGAGGAAGCACCTGGAGGCTCCTGGCTTCAAATCTGTGCGGCAATGGCCGTAGCAGCCATTTGGGGAGTGAACCAACGGAGGGAAGACCTTTCTGTCTCTCTCTCATTGTCTATAATTCTACCTGTCAAATAAATAAAAAAATTTAAAAAAGAAGTGAAATATCAGAAACAAGGTAACTCTGTTAAAAATTTCTTCTCTCCAATCTCTGTAGTAGTATGAAAATTTTTTATTTATATTCTGTTCACCAAAATGTATTCACTTGTCTATTCAAGGAAAATTTTATTATTTCATTTCTTCTTTTTCTGGGAACTTAAAACCTTCTTCTTACCTTTCAGTTCAATAAATTTCAATTCAATGAAGATTTGCATCTGAGATATGTGTTCTCTTTTCACTAACCTACTGCCTCCTAATGTAAGGGATGCCAGGATGACTGAATTTGTGTTTATGGCTTTCTGAGATGCACAATATGATAAAAAATGTAGGGCAAACATAAAGCCATCTTATATGAAGGAAAAGTATAAAATAGGGACATAAAAGTTGCAGACAGTGAACTGAGGAAGGAGAAATTAATTTAGTCTGTGGTGTACTGCAATTTAGGAATTCAGGTTGGAGATGTGATGTCTACCATAGAGTTAAAAGACAAGGATGGTGTTCTATTACCAGGTTTTGAAGGCTCTTAAAGGGCATTTCTAGAGGAAGGCAGGACATAAACAAAGCCAAGAGGAAGGTAGCTTTGGGAGCATGGCAGATGAATTAACAAAGCCCAATGATGCATCCAACTAAGGAAGTGAATGGAAAGTATGTCCTAGAAAGGTTCAGATAACAGTCTAGGCCTACATAGTGATGGAATTCAGTTATGAAGATAAAAAATGGGTTAACATTTTTTTTGCTGTTATTATAAATCTTGTTTGTTTTTTATTTTTCTTTGTTTTTCTTTAATGGCCAGCATGGCTTCATCTTTTCAGTAGAAAGCAATCAAGAGCTTCATGGCTTAATAAGTGATTATACTAACTAATTGCATGTCTGGATGATGATATCTTTAATTAAATTGAATATTTATTTGCAATACTTCTCTCATATACACACATACATTCTGTTGTAGGCAGTACAATGGCACCCAAAATATTTGGATAGTAATTCCCAGAATTTGTGAATATGGTATCTTACATAATAATAGGGGATTTGTGGTTGTGATTAAATTAGGATTTTGAGCCAACTAGATTATCCTATATTATCTGGGCAAGCCCAACACAATCATGAAAATGATTAAAATATGGAAAAGGTAGAGAAAATGTCAGGCAGATTGAGAAATTTGATGTTGTTGTGCTCTTGTCTTTGAATATTGAGAAAGTAGTCATGAGGAAGTAGACTCTGGAAGCATGTTGCACTTTAGAACCCCAGAAAGAATGCAGCCTGCCGGACACCTTCATTTTAACCCATAAGATCCACTTTGAATAAATAAATAAATAAATAAATATCCATTTTGGACTTCAGGCCTTCAGAATTATAAAAAAATATATTTGCATTTTTAATGGGCACATAATATTTGTGCATATTTTGGGGTACAGTAGGATAATTCAATGCATGAATTATAATACATTGGTTTTGTTTTAAGTCACTAAGTTTTGTACAGCAGCATTAGGAAACTCATTCAAGCACCCATTTTACTTGTATTAGTCAAATATGCACACAGGTAAAGCTCTATTTCTTATTGGTCAGCTTAATTTTTTACTCTTTTTTAATTTTTCTTATCAGTTAGATAAAGTAAAGATAACATAGTCATTTTAAGGTACCTATAGCCAAATTCAGTAATTTTCCACACATTTAAGTTTGTTTTCCTGTCAACTACTAAACGATTAGCTCTGATGTTGACCCTCGATATGTAAAGGGCTTTAAGAAATGTCACAAAGCACTGGAAAAAATATGTGAGTGAATTCATCTCCACTGGACCTCACAGAGATATAGAACCATTACTTGGTAGAATTTCAATTACTTTGATCTTTATTCATCTACAAAATATGCTATGTCTACAGAGGCATTAGATATCTTGGATCTTCCTCTTTAAAAGTGTTTATTCACTCATGTAAAAAATTTTTGAGAGAGAGAATTATCCATCTGCTTGTTCACTCCCCAAATGTTTGAAACAGACAGAGAGAACTCCAGAACTCCATCTGGGTCTCCTACATGAGTGATAGGGACCCCAATTACTCAAACCATCATCTGCTGCCTCCCTGCATATTTTCAGGAAGGTGGAGGTGGTTCTGGATCTTGGTTGTCCCAAGTGGCAGCTCAACCTACTACACCATGACATCTGCCTCCCAGTCTTCTTCCCTTTAAAGTTTACTCTGCATTGATTGTTTTGGCCTCTACATAGCACCTCCCCAGTCCTAAATCCATTGCCAAGGATATATAAAAATATTTAGTTGTACTCTTGGTACTTCATGTTGCCTACGAGAGATTTGAAGCGCTGGATGAGCACTTACTCTGCCCTGAAATTCTCTAAACTATCTGTGTTCTAACACTGTGATGGGTGGCAGAACATTAGTAAGTTTGTTTACCCTAAGGTCTGATCACTAGGCTTATCTAAGAACCTTTGTTATCATGTCCCACCCTTGTTAAGATGGGGACAAGGCAGAGAAGGGATAGACCAACTTGAAGGCTGAATAACTTGTTCTGCAATTCTTTTACTTCTTAGGCCCTGCAGTCTTTATCACATAAGCAGGATGGGATGGGAGACAAAATGTTTGGAAGAAATGGGAAAAGACTTGACTTGATAATTATATCTATTTTCAAATCTTTTCAGCCTTCCATTTAGACTTTACTTTTTGAAAAAAAAAAAAAAGTTAAGAATTAGATCCTTTATCCCTGGGTTCTAATCTGATTACTAACTCTGGAACAAATAGAGGTTTCAAGGTTGAAATTATGAAGGTGCAATCCCAGGACTAGAAAAAAAGAATACACTCTCCCTGCAGGAAAAAAAAAGTCAGTTTTATTTTGTGACGTATGGAAGAAGAAACCAAGATTCAGAGAGATTAATACAATTGAATTTGTAGAATTAGTTTTCAAATCCCTATCTTTCTGAATTTGGCCCCCAAGTTGTTGGTAAGAAATCATGATTAAACATCATTTAGCCTCATTTTCTTCATTTCTAAAGTGGACTAAATGAATTCTAAAGTTCATTATAGCTCTAAATGTGTCGCTTAGGTTGAAAAAATTCAGCACTACCTAGATGAGAGGAAAAGAATGTATGTGTTTTTGATCCCAGGTGAACCTGTAATCTTTCCCCTAAGAAAGAGCATAAATATAGATCCTGCATTACATTTCACAGACTTAAGTATTGATTATACCCATGTAAATTTTCTATTTATTAAGAAATCAGTACCAGCAGAACCTACAGCTAGTAGTAGATATTCAGATAATGTTATGTTCATGTGAAAAAGTTTATTATATTTATCTTTAAATTTAAGCCTTGGAAACTTACATAACCAGTTATTATCATTATCAAATTAATAAACTAAAAGACTCTCACTGTAATTATTATTATTTTCCATTACAAACCTAATTTACAATTTGCCTTCATTTTGATATAATCTGTATACTTGGCATTGAAACTTTCTTAACATAGACTTTGTCTTTTCTCAGTTGACTATTTCCCAAAGAGCTTGTTGTTAAAATTATTTTCTAGTATCTAGTATTGAAGCTCAGGTTGTTTTCTCTTCTCCATCTGAAATGTATGATTTATACCTGGCCACATACTGACAGTTTGAGTTAGTTGTAGCCAGGGAAACGTGATAACTCTGATTTACTATGTATGCCTGTCCAGGAGAAACCTGCCACTTTCAGAGAAGACCCACTTTAATTTTTCCCAATAGTTTCTGAAACTTGAACTGCAGGAGTATTTACTAAAGAGATCACAACTGGCTCAAGTGCATTCACTAGGGTAGAGGAGTCTGCTAGAATGTGACTGTGTCCTATAGCCAGTGTGTGGAATAAGAATATTAAATCTCAATTTGTATCATTCATCTTTTTACTAGGAAAAAACAAACACAGATAGTCTTTTAAAATAGATTTATTTATTTATTTGCTTATTTATTTATTTGGGAGGTAGATTTACAGAGAAAAGGAGAGACAGAAAGAGAGAGGTCTTCCATATACTGGTTCACTCCCCAAATGGCCTCAACTGCAGGAGTGGGGCCAATCTGAAGCCAGGAGCCAGGAGCTTCTTCTAGGTCTTGCACATGAGTGTAGGGGGCCAAGCACTTGGGCCATCTTTCACTGCTTTCCCAGGCCATTAGTAGGGAGATGTATCTTAAATGGAACAGCCAGGACTTTAACTGGAGCCCATATGGAATGTCAGCGGTACAGGAGGAAGCTTAGCCTACTATGCTACAGCTCCAGCTCCAGACAGACTTGTTCAAAGACTACTTTCCTCTGTTTTTTTTTTTTTTTTTTTTTTTTTTAAACAGGCAGAATTAGACAGTGAGAGAGAGAGAGAGACAGAGAAAGGTCTTCCTTTACCGTTGGTTCACCCTCCAGTGGCTGCTGCAGCCGGCACACCATGCTTTTCCTGGTCTCCCATGCAGGTGCAGGGCCCAGGCACTTGGGCCATCCTCCACTGTACTCCCGGGCCACAGCAGAGAGCTGGACTAGAAGAGGAGCAACCGGGACAGAATCCGGTGCCCCGACCGGGACTAGAACCCAGTGTGCCAGTGCCGCAGGCGGAGGATTAGCCTAGTGAGCCATGGCGCCGGCCTGTTCTTTTCTATTAGATTTTATATTTAAGGACTGAATAAAAGTGCCTCATTTGGTCAAGATTTTGTCAATCAGCTGAAATAATAGTTAAAAAACAGATGTGGTTGAATCTGAAAAATTAAATATTATACCCAATCATTATGTTTTTATAATTGCATCTATGAATCCTATTAAATCTGATAAAAACTAAAATAAGAAATAAAAAATAAAAAGCTAAATTTAAAAGTAAAACCAGAAAAACAAGTGTTAGATAGCAACAAACAGTATTTTTCAAGCCCATTCATTTTAGACAAAAGAAATAATAAAATTCAAAATTTTTGGTGTCAGGTTATTTATTTATTGTTTATCTATGTTGCATTCAGACCAAAATGAAGATAAAGGTAGCAAGAGACAGACAAAGGGAGAGTTTTAAATACCATTGGATAGGGTAAAAGTAGGAAAGAAAAGGCTGACATTTTGAATTTAGCTGAAGTGCCATCAGAAAGCTAACTATTGAATAAATGTCTGAAGACTGATTAAATGCAAGGAAATGTACAGTACATCAGCAGCACACCTTATAAAAGCAGTTTATTTGATATAAAGTACTGAAATATCTACCTCTGACAGCTCAAATTCTTAACTTCGCTCATCAGCAGGGTTTTCATATTAATATTTTCAAAATAAGCTTCCTTGTAGAGAAAAGAAGAAAAAGCATTTCTTACTGACTGCCTATTGTAAAGGACTGTTTGGAGATGCTGTGTGGCTTGCTCAGAAATGCACATCTATCACAGTGCCTACTGTTTTTAGGCACATTCAGAAACAGATACATGTTTTCTGTATCTCTGGACACCCTACAAGGAAATGTTCTCCAATCTTATTATGTAGACTCTAGGTTGGCAAATTTTTTTCTAAAGGTCCAGGTGGTAAATATTGTAGAGTTTGCAATCTCTATCATCTCACCAATATCCAACTCTGCCACTGCAACACAAAAGCAGCTACATATACCTATAAATGAAAGACATGGTTGTGTTCCAAAAAATTGTTTATTTTCAGAACAGGAAGTGCAATACCTGATCATTGGTAGACCAGATAACACCACTCAGGATTTCAATCAGGTTTCCCGTTGGCATTCCCTTAACCCATTAAACTCATCATACTACATTTAGGACACCCATAAAAACTTAAATCAAGCAGTGAATATACTATTTATGATAACTTTGAAATCAATATTAGGTTTTTAGAGTTCTATTCTTTTGAGAAAAATAATAGGAAAATGGAGAATTTGAAAATTTTTAAATTCTTTGTGAAAGTGTCATAATCTTTACTGTAAAATTTACTTTTACTCAATGTTCAGGTGAACAAAACATATGATGTAATGTAAGAAATACATTTATGGAAGTATTTTCTAGTACTAGATTGCAACTTTACTTTGAGTAATTACTGTATTTCAAATTACCAATGTTTGAAAATAGCTTCTCTATAAATTGGACAGTGGGACACTATATACTGCATAATATTGTGCAGTGTACTGTATGCCACCTAACAAGCTTTAGCATTTTACTAGTGTAGATATTTGTTGACATGCTGTGACATGTGTTTTTGTACTTTTCCTTGACAGTTCTTAGACTCATTCTTATGATTTCAGTACTCATCAAGAGCAGATACGCCTGTGGAAAAGATTTATGAAAAGTAGTAATAAAGTCTTGGATGTAAATAGTTATGACCATAATATAGTTTGAGAAAAATATGCATTGTTCTAGAAATAAATAGAGAAATGTGTTTATGATTTCAATGAATATATTTTATGAATCATTATTTATTTTTTCTTGCTGCAGATGTCAAGAAATATGTTCAAGTGTTAACAATATAAGAAACAGGAATTGTTGAATGGATAGGCTGAAGATTAGAATATGGGAGCATCTGGGGACAGCGCTAAGGCACAGTAGATTAATCCTCTGCCTGAAATAATAATAATAATGAATTAATGCGGGGTTGGTGCTGTGGTGTAGCAGGTAAAGCCACTGCCTGCACTGCCAGCATCCCATGTGGGTGCCGGTTCGAGTCCTTGCTGCTCCTCTTCTGATCTAGTCTCTGCTATGACCTGGGAAAGCAGTAGAAGATTGCCTAACTCCTTGGGCCCCTGCCCCCATATGGGAGACCCAGAAGAAGCTCCTGGCTCCTGGCTCCTGGCTCCTGGTTCCTGGCTCCTGGCTTCTAGCTTCAGATGGCACAGCTTTGGCCATTGAGGCCAATTGAGGAGTGAACCAGCGGATGGAACACCTCTTTCTCTCTTTCTCTGCCTCTGCTTCTCTCTCTGTGTAACTCTGACTTTCAATTAAATAATAAATAAATCTTTAAAAAATAATGAATTAATGCTGCAAAAGAATTTTCAAAAAGAATAATTAAGCAGTGGTATCCTCAACCTGAAGCCATTGTAATCCATAAGCTGTACTTTGGAAATTTATATTCATTAAATAAAAGTTTAAAAAAAAGAGCCTAGGTGGATTACTGATGCCATAAACAAGAGTGTCAATTTGTTAAGTCAACAACAGGATTTACTGTGCACTTACTCCTTATGTAAGATCTCTGTTTTAATGTGCTGTACATTGTGATTTAATGCTGTAACTACTACTCAAACACTATTTTTCACTTTGTGTTTCTATGTGGGTGCAAACTGTTGAAATCGTCACTTAATATATACTAAACTGATCTTCTGTATATAAAGAGAATTGAAAATGAATCTTGATGTGAATGGAAGGGGAGAGGGAGTGGGAAAGGGGAGGGTTGCGGGTGGGAGGGAAGTTATGGAAGGGGGAAGCCACTGTAATCCATAAGCTGTACTTTGGAAATTTATGTTTATTAAATAAAAGTTAAAAAATTTAAAAAAAGATAACAATTAAGCAACAAGCATTCTTTTAACAACATGTTACCTCACATTCTTCCTTTAATTGTAAAATCCATAAAATACATATTCTTGTGGCAAATCCTAAACATTTGAAAAATTAAAAAGAAAAAAACTATCAAATAAACTTCCTTAGTAATCAAAGAGCACATCCTATGTCATATTTTCAGAATGGTGATAAAAACTCACTGTGTTGCATCCCCAAATGACATATGAAAAGGGTTTGGTACCTGAGGTATATAGGAGGTTCACAATTGGAGAAAATTTCCTTGTTCTGGCTGGCAACCAAATGGAGGGGTAGAAAGAATACAATCCCCTGGGAAGATTCCCACTAGGATAATCTAAAATTACATCTTAATGGAAACCCTGTACATCCAGGGCTCAACTGGTAATGGAAGTAAAAAATTTATCACATATTACAAATAGTAGAATGAGTGACCTAAAGGCAAGGGTAGACCAAGCAAAGGAGAAGTTCTATGTCTATGATAGGATCAATTCTTCTGCTTCCTGATGAGCTTTATTGCCCATATCTGCCAGGTCTGCCTCCTCACATAGTCAGCTGAATTAAGGGCTCTATAGGCCTACAAAGTCTGGAGTCACACATGGTCTATTTTACTCTCAGAACCATATGCTCCTTTAAGCTTTGCTTCACTTCACAAGTCTATGGGCATGTGAAGAAGAGTATATTTGACAGTCTAGGGAAGTTCTGCTAAGACCTGAGGGAATAATACAAGGAATTGAGCAAAAAGAAACTTAAACAATGGTAGTAATGGAGGGCTGTGACTGTAGTATCTGCAGTATTGCCCATTATGCAGCCACCAAAAGAGAAGGTGAGGGACTAGCCCACACATCTCCTCCAGTTCTACAATTGTGCCAAATTATTATATTTAGAATCACATAGCTCATTAGCTTCATTAAGTTAGCAGCTTCTAAAGAGTTCCTTCTGCTTGAGGAGGTTTAGTAAAAAGCATTTGTTGAAGGGTCAGGTGAATAACAAATGTGTTCAATTCCAATCAGGATCAGCCCTTAAATATGACACATCTCATTACATTTCTCACGAGTTAACATGGACCCACATAGCAAGGAGATTGTGAATCACTGTGACCTCTGAACTATGCTATTGTCTGTGAAATGGGGAGACCTTGGGTTCTAGGTTCCTAGAGTATATTTGCCTTGAGAATGGAGATTTGAGTCAATAAATGGTAAATGTGGAGGGAACTTTGGGGAATGAGTATTTGCAGGTGTCAAGGGTCATTGAATGGGGGAATTCCTGGGGTGCACCAGCATGCAGAATACCTAGACACAAAGATCCAGGTCCTGAGACAAAGGTGAAGGAAGGCAGAGAAGAAGGTAAAGGATGAAGAGGAGGAGGAGGAAAGTAGGAGATGAAGAGAAGAAGAAGGGAGTGAGCACCTCTGCCACACATATCAGCACTATGTCAATGCCTGTTTTGTGTGAATTCATATTCCTGGAAGAGTTTAAAGCTTCTGGAGCCACATCATAGCATCATGAAAGACTTTAGAAGATGCTGTAGAATTAGGAGCCCTGATCAAGTTAGTGTCCATTCTGACAGAATATTGCAGGGTCCCCATAGTGACCCCCTGCCACTTCTTTGCAGCTGTACCATACTCCAGACATTCTACCCTGATTGCAGTTCCCTGAATGTCCCAAAGTGACCTTTGATAAGGGCATTTATGTATGCTACCACTCATTCTGACACAGCTTTCATCTTGCTCACATTTCCTAATTCATCCCTTTTTGCTATTTCTCACTGGCCTTAAAAACATTAGCCCCAAGTCTAGTGGTGTGGCATGGTGGGTTAAGCAACCACTTCTGACACTGGCATCCTACATCAGAGTGCCAGTTCGAGTCCCAGCTACTGCACTTCTGATCCAACGTCCTGCTGATGTGCTTAGGAATGCAGCAGAAGATGGTCCAAGTACGTGGGTTCCTGCCACCCATGTTGCAGACTAGGATAGAGTCCATGACTCCAGGCTTTGGCTTGGCCCAGAGTTCCTTGTTAGAGCCATTTGGGGAGTAAACCAAGAGAAGGATCTGTCTGTCTCTGTCTCTGTCTCTGTTGTTTTGCCTTTAAAATAAATAAAATTTAGAAAATGTGTCTTAGAAGACATTGACCAGGAGGTTATTTCCTCCTGAAAGCCATTTCTGGTCTAACCCAGACTGGAGTCAGTGTTCTTCAAATGTGGTCCCATAACGTATTTCAATTAATTTTATTCTTTCAATGATCCATTCATTCACTGAACAAATATTTATTGGGTACTGCCTAGTGTTCCATGTTGAACATGAACTCAAAGAAATGATGAGAGTAGTGAATTGAATAGTGCCCCCCCCCCAAAAAATTCCCATCTACTTGAAGCCTCAGAATGTAAGCTCATCTAGAAATGGAGTTTTTGCAATGTACTTAATTAAAATAAGTTCATATTAGATAAATATGTGTCATAAATATAATACTTGGTGTCTTCATAAGAATAGAAGACATTCACACACAGAAAAAAGTCCATCTGACAAACAGGTAGACATTGGAGTTGTGTTTCCATAAGCCTCAGAGTGCCTGAATCATTGGAATCTGTAGAGGGAATAAAAACTTCCCTTCTAGAAACTTCAGAAAGAATACGGTCCTGTTAGCACTTGATTTCAGTCTTATGGGCTGCAAAACTGTGAACAAACAAATTTCTGTTGTTTTGAGCCATGGAATTTGTATTAAATTGTATGGCAGCTTTAGGAAACCATGACAGGGATACAGCAGTGAACATGATAGACACTGTTTCTTCTTTCAAATAGCTATCCATATGTGTGCAGATGCTTGTCTTAGAGTATTTCAACCAGTTTCATGCAGCATCCTGCAAGATTGTGGAGGGCAAGGACTGTGCTTGGCTTATCTGTGTATCCTTGGTGTAGGCATGCACATAGGAAAAAAAAAAAAAAAGAAAGGCAGTGTTTGTTGGATGAAAGAATAGGACGATGTCAAGGAGGAGACAAAACCAATTTTTTTGAGCATTATTGTTCACATAATAAGATTGTAGTATCAGAGTGCATATTAGAAACCAATTGGAGTTCATTGTTTGTAAGGTGGACTAGGGAAAAAGAAAAAGGAGAAGAAAGACAATGACCTCCAGAGAAAGGAACATGTTAATAACACACAACCCAAAGTTGAATGCAAATTCAAGTGAGTCAGCCTCATAAATAATGCCTGCTATTTAGTTTAATGATGGATGGCAATTTGGACACAATATTTGTGAATACCAGAGAATTTCAGGAGATGTGAAACATCAATCAGCACACTCAGGGAATCTGAGGCGTAACTACCATTGCTATGATGTCATTTTGTTAAGTGTACAGTACAGAGGGCAAACATTTGTTTTTGGTTGATTATCAAGGTTTCTTGTTTTCCTAAAGCAAATGATTAACCTGAACAAAAAGTTGCAACTATGATTTTAGTTTATGTATTTTCTAATTCTTCACTTTGAACAAAATAACATGGGATGCTGGCGGTAAAAGATAATTGATTGATTATTTTGTGCAGATTGTTATTGAAATTTCTGCATCATTAACGTTTGAACTTTACTTATGTATGCATAAACATGCTACAGGAACACATGTATCAATATAAGTAGAGATGTCATCTCAGTGATCTGAAAATCCTTTGCAAATGGGACTCAAAGGACCACTCCAGGGGTAGGTTGAACTTGGTCTTGAACTGGTTCTGAATTGAAATGTTCCTTCTTTTGTGCATGCTCTCAGTCATGTGGACTGAAACTGAAATTATATAAATGATAGAAAATGGGGAGTAGAAAGACGGGTTTTTTTTTTCTTCTGTATCATAGTCCAAATGAGACAAAGCATACAAAAAAATTTAAAAGGTAAAAGCAATCAGTGCAGGATTTTTTCTTTTTTCATGATAAAATCTGAATTTTGAGAAAATAAATTTATATGGGAACACTGAAAAAATTGTAAAAAGCTTAGTAGAAACAGCAAAAATGCATCACAGTCTCCAGAAAAAGAGAAAAGTAGCTGAGAGCACGTTGCTTATAATATGTAAAAGCTTCTTGAAATCCTGGTTGCTAACTACAGGACCATCTTCTGATCCATGCTTTTGTTGTAGTAATAGCTCTGTTGAATTCTGAAGGACCATATCTACCCCAATTTTAAAACCACCGTGAGAGCTTTTAAGAAATCAAAGCCAAACAGAGTAGAACCAAAGCTATTTTTCAAATGCTGCTTAACAATTGGATGCATAGTTTAAGAAGTCAAGGTCAAAGACAGTGTTATATCCAATATTTGAAAGATGAAAGAGAAGGGTGCAATTATTTTCATTCTAAGTCTGTTGTTCTAAGCTCAGGGAAGGGTCTTAACAAAGAAGGGAGTTCACTAGGTATTACAGTGAGCAAAAGAGGCCAGGAAAAAATATTCTCCGTATAAATTGAGCAGTTACTTAAGAGAAAAAAAAAATTTCCCCAGAGAGTATGAGCACACATACTTCCAAAAATAAGCAAAAAGAAAACATCTGCACATTGTACTTGGTATATAATGGCTCTGAATATCTATCATATTTCCACAAAAAATACATAACCAGAAAACTTTTTAACTTTTACCCTTATTTTCAATTCAATAAGTTGAATCTGATATTTCTTTTTAACTGATACCTGCTTTTATTATACCTCCCTAATGAATTGATAATATATTAAAGGTGCATTTTACTTTGGTAAAATCATCTGACGTGCATAATTTTGTTCTTTATACAAAGATTACCTTTATATAAAATAAAATGTGAATATGCTAAAGCATTCTAGTGAACACCATGCAATGCAACACAGGAAGGACTGAACCTGCAGAGCACAGGACAGGAATTGCATTACAATGAAGAGAGTATGAGTATACGAGATTGATTTCTTAAAACACTAACATGGCTTTCTACTTTGAAGAGTTTACTAGCAGCTGTTTAATATCTAGAGAAAAATATCATATATTTAGTGGAAATCAAAAGAGACCTAAAGAAAGAGTGTCTTTTAGCCAAAAGGTAAGCTATTCAGGCTCACTGGGAGTCAATCCATCTCATCAACTGAAACTAAAAACTCTCCTAATATAAAGGGACAATGGGAGCTTGTTGTAGAAGGTTAAAATTATTGCAATCGTAAAGGACAGCTGTCACAACCAAAGATCTTCTTTTGTGCAGAAATAGCCAACTAATAACTTTTCAAAGTGTTTTCAACCTTACTATCTTGAAAGGAAAACATTTTATAAGAGAAATTATGACATTTATGCATGTATTAATTTTTAAATAATTTTTACTTACAGAGAGCCAGATCACAGCCAGGAACCATGTAACAATGTCCAAAGTGTGGGGAGCAACTCGGACTAGACTAACTTACTGGAATTAAGACTTATTCTATGCATCTGCTCTCCCACAATATGGCGCTGAGAAGGGAGAAACAGCTTCTACACAGCTGCCTACAGTTCAACCAATAAACTGTAGGACCTGCTCCTGATTGGAGGAGAGCAGCATACTCGGCGTGTGGGTAGCAGAGTTGGGATTGGTGGAAGAGGACTATAAAGGAGGAGAGAGACAACATGCACCAGGAACATCTATCTGAAGGAACACCTGTGCAGCCCCCAAGAGAGCCGGCCGGCGGTGTGCCACTCTCCTGCGGAAGTGGGGAAAGTGGCTAGGGGGAACCGCCCTTCCACGGAGGTGGAAGGGACGGTAGCCAACCTGGGAAGAACCAGCAGCAAACCCGGGGAGGGCCGAGCAGACAAAAGAACAGCGCAGGGTCCTGTGTCGTTCCTCCATGAAGAGGGGGAGCGACACAAAGTACTTGAACCATTACTTGGTGCTTCCCCAGGTGTGTATTAGCAGGAAGCTGGAATTGAGAGTAGAGCTGGAACTTGAACCCAAGCACTTCTCTTTGGGCTGTACGTACCCCAAGTGGTGTCTTCAGTGCTGAGCCAAATATCTGGTCCCAT
This sequence comes from Oryctolagus cuniculus, assembly GCF_964237555.1. Lineage (NCBI taxonomy): Eukaryota > Metazoa > Chordata > Mammalia > Lagomorpha > Leporidae > Oryctolagus > Oryctolagus cuniculus. Next base: position 95,095,789 of record NC_091436.1, read on the forward strand.
GTGTTAATTTTGAACTTTATTATAAAATAAGACAAACTTGATATATTGATTTAGATTCCTTGATATGTCAGAAATATACTCTTCTGTTTCACACTAATATTTTTAAAGCTATATATTCCTAAAAAGATCTCAAATATAAATAATTCTTAAGTATTTATTCAATTTTAAAAATTTTTTAATGGAGTCAGTTCTAGGTAGGCCAAGCTTTGAATTGAAGTAGGAGAAAGAACTTGGTGTTTTCATTTTTTTTTTCTTTTTCAATCCTAAAAAGAAAATCCCAGTAGACAGCATTCTTAACTAGTTTCTAGATGCAGCTGAAATCCTAGCTAATGAATAATGCTGTTACATTGCCTTAGGACACATTCCCAAGATTTCAGTCTATGTTTTGAGTTTTCACAGATTATTTTATTTTTTCAGGTAGAAAGTAACACATACAATTTATAATGACATTTCTTAGAGAAAAAAATTGACACAGTAAAAAAATTAAAACATAATTAGAACAAATATCATACTTTTTTTTTACACAATTTCAAGACAGAGCCATAAATTCCTTCAGCCCAAACCAAGACTTTTACTTCTCTTTCCTGTGTTGGAGTTCTTAATAAATAATTGTCTTAACAGGAACAAAAAGAATACATCTCCTGAGATAATCTTACAACTTTCTCCAAAGTAAAATAATTAGTGTGTATTTTTGTAACTGTTAAGGAAAAAAATCCTCATAATACTCAAAGATGCATTTTTATTGAAGGAGGAAAATTTCAGGTAAATTTAGTCTACTATTTATTTAACTAGGTAATTAAATTGAACATATAGTTTCAGAAATTTTTAATTATGGTTTTTTAACTATTGGTAAAATTAACTATCAATTTATCTCAATTTATGAATTCTGAAATATATTCTGCTGATTTCTAAGTTCCTCATGTGTGGCTCTTCAGAAACTACTTGAAGAAGGAAGGTAAATGTGTAAGTAGTTACCTAGCAAACAATGGTTGTGAGATCAGTTAGCATTAGGATAAGGGAATCCTTTCACCAAGGGGTCTGTTATCACACTAAAAAGATTGTATCTTAAGTAAATTAAGAATTGTGTTTGGCTGCTAGTTCCTGGTATGGAAATAGCTGTGACCTACCAAAGCTGGGGAAATCTGGACAGGAAGGTCAGATTTGAAATAACAGTTTCACAGAATCATCTAGAACCCATAATATTTTATTTCTATCTGCTTTGGCCTCCATGCTCAAGGCTTCCACATTGTTCATAAATAGCTGCTGCAGGAACTCCAGCCACGTTGGTGACAAAACATGGTTTACCAAAAGTCCTACACAAGAACATATGCTTTTACATTACTCTATTTCCCTACAAAGGATATGGGAAAACGCACTTTTTAACCTGGGCAAATCACCCAAGTTTTCTCTTTACAAGGAGAATGTATGTAATATTTGTAATCAGCAGAGAAGAGCTAACAGATTGTACATCCCTAACACCAAATGCAAGCCAAACATATTGATTTTTTCTTTATTTTTTTCTAGCATTATTCTACCTCCCCCCTTCAAGAGAATAAATAGATATTATTACAAAGCAAGTCAAGCCTCACACTTTGATCCAAATTGAAGAACTGACATATGAATTTGTTTTAAAGATTCATTTTATTTATTTGAAAGACAGAGTTACAGAGAGAGGTATAGACAGTTCACTCCCCAGATGGCCACAACGGCCAGAGCTGTGCCGATCCGAAGGCAGGAGCCAGGAGCTTCTTCCAGGTCTCCCATGCAGATGCAGGGGCCCAAGGACTTGGGCCATTTTCTACTGATATCCCAGGCCATATCAGAGAGCTGGATCGAAAGAGGAGCAGCCGGGATTAGAACCGGCGCCCATATGGGATCCAGGCGCTTCAGGCCAGGGCTTTAACCAGCTGTGCCACAGTGCTGGCCCCAACATAGGATATTTAAAAAAAAAAACTAAAAAAAATTCAATGAACTGTGAAAGGATTTTAGACATATGTGGAAATATTATAAATAATATTCAAAGTAATTAATATATTGGTTTTATATGTCAAAGAAAACTCATAATGATAGATGAGAAATATTTTATATTAATCTTAAGATACTTTCACAAACATCTTCATAGTAGCAATTATATATTTCCTGTTCCCAGCTCCATTCTAGAATAGCTATTTTTGATTCATGTGACAAACATTTACTGAGCTTCCCATTGTAAAACCAGAACAGTGCGTGGCCCTGTATCTATTATGTGAAAGTGCACTTTCGTGATCCTGTCCTAATAAAGCCAGAGTATTATAATTTCTATATTTTTGCTATTATTAACATTCAACTACTAAAAAATAAAGTTTTGCTGATGTTTCAACTACTTTATTAAAATAGTAGAATTGGCCAGAATATGCCAAGTAGAATCCAAAGTAAAAGGCTTCTGTAAACAATGACTTCTTTTTTGAGATTTGAGACTAAAAAGTGGGAAATACTTGTGCTAAGCTATGACGTTAACTTATAGAAAAAATATTAGGTGGATGATAGACTTAATAGTAGTTAAGCCACTGAGTGGGACACCTTCACGTCATATTGGAGAGCTTGATTTTGAGTCTCAGCTTGCTCCGATTCCAGCTTCCTACTAATGTATAGCTAGGCGATCAGCAGTGATGGCTCAAATAATTGGCTCCCTGCCATTCATGTGGGAGATCTGTATTGAATTCCTGGCTGCAGGCTTCAGCTTGGTCCAGTTCTGGCCACCGCAGACATTTTAGGAGTGAACCAGCAGATAGTAGCACACACTCTCTCTCTCTCTCCCTCCTTCCCTCCCTCCCTCCCTCTCAAATAAATAGATAAATAAGTAAGGCTTTAAAATGTATATAAAATATGATTTTCAGTATATTATTCAGAAGTTTAGAAATTTAGAATAAGCTAATATTTTATATTTGAGAAGCAATAATAATCTTTATTGTGAGGTGAAAAACATTTTACTCAAATCAGTATGAACATGAAGCTTTCAGGAAATCCATCATTTTAAATTACTCCATTGATTCTAGGAACATTTTCTAGGCTGCACATAGGAGACATGTTACTAGTACTAAATAAAGTTTTTATTAAAAAAAAAATCGCAAAGCAATTAGATCCACAATAAAAATCAACAAAGATATTAAATTTTGAACCAGGTTACCACTCAGGGTTTTACACATTATCTCACATATTTATACATGTTTAAAATATCCTTTAAAGGACTAAAGTATACCTTGTCATTTGGGGATAATTTATATGTTTGAGGATAAACTCAACCTGATTTTACTCAGCGTATGTCCGTATTCTTGATATAATACCCAGATGCGGAGGAAATGTCCTAGAGACAGTTAAAAGAGCTTGCAAATCAGATTTGTCAGCGTTCTCTATACATAAGATATATTTGCTTATACAGCATCTGTCTCAGTCATATTCTGACATGCAGGACTTACCTGAGTGATCTTTGTTTTTATTACATAAAATGCAATTTCAATAACTGATAAATTTGAGCTAATGTATTTTCCTTGTGAAAAATGCTTATCCACGTGTTATACAATATTAAATAAATGCTGAGATTTAGCACTGGGTAGTATTATAATTTGTGCATGGCTATAAAGTGTCCAATGAAAATCGTCTAAAAATAAAAAAAGTTTCATTTTTCTTTTGAAAATAAAAGCACTCCATACTTACCAAATGAAAACAACAATTCAAAAGAGAATAAAGTGACAATCATCTTCAATTCTTCCACTCAAAGAATATCAATGATTAACATGTTGGTATATATCCTTCCAAAATTTCCAGCTGAATATAGCTTTGATTTTATCTTTTTGATATACAGTTTCTTGCATATCTAAGACTGTCTTCCTGTTTCCTTTACACTTGAATAGCAAACTGGGGACAGAAATCTGGTTTTGCAAATGTTATTCTCTTGAAACTCTAAACATTTCTGCATCAATTTCTGGTGATGAAGTATTGAAACAAATACTTCACGGACTCCATTTCCCCTGTTGATGGCAATCTGTTTTATTAGTTCTGCATCAGTTCTTATAAGATTTTAAAAGCATTTGCTTGAAAATAAAACAAACATGATAGTCTTTACTATATACACATCTTTTCTTATTAATTGGCCTGGAAATTTTAAGCACATTCAGTAAGTAAACTTATATTTTCCTCAATCCAATATTTTCCATAATATCATTTCTTCTAGATTTCTATCTTTAGAATTTTGTCATATAAACTCTGTTTCATGCCTTGCTTATTTACATTCTATAATTTTTTTTAAAAAATTACTTATTTATTTGAAAGGCAGAACTACAGAGAGAGAGAAGGAGAGATGGAGAGAGATCCTCCTTCTGTTGGTTCACTCGCCAAATGGCTGCAATGACCAGAGCTGCACCAAACCATAGTCAGGAGCCAGGAGCTTCCACCAGGTCTCCCATGTGTGTGCAAGGGCCCAAGGACTTGAGATAGCTGCTTCTTCTTCAGGAGCCTTAGCAGGGAGCTGGATTGGAACTGGAACAACCAGAACTAGAACAGATCCCCATATGGTATGCCACTGCTGAGGGCCTTGGCCTTAACCTGCTGCACCATAGTGGTAGCCTCTAACAAAATTCTTAACACTGCAATTTCCCTCACTGATTAAAAATTTTGTAGCATTACTGCTTTTCTTAGGTAATTCTAGAAAATACTTGCAAATTAATATTTTAAGACATCTTGGAGCCAGCACTTAAAGCATCCGTGGCACCAGCATTCCACCAGCATTTGTGTCCTGGCTGCTCTTCTTCAGATTCAGCTCTCTGCTATGGGCTGAGAAAGCAGTGGAGGATGATCCAAGTGCTTGGGTCCCTGCTACCATGTGGGAGACCTGGAAGAAGCTCCTGGCTGCTAGTTTTGGCTCAGCTCAGCTTGGCTGTTGAGACCATTTGGAGAGTGAACCAGCGGATGGAAAACCTCTCTCTCTCCCTTTCTCTGTCCCTAATTCTACCACTCAAATAAATAAATAAATAAATCTTTTTTTTTTTTTTAAAAAAAGCCTTTACATTCTTTTCTGTTTAAAAAATCACTTTTGAACTCTGACCCCTTTCAGACAATTCTTTACATTAACTTCTTAATTTTATGGCCTGTACACCTTTTTTTAAGAAAAAGAAAAGATTTATTTATTTGAAAGTCAGAGTTACAGAGAGGCCAGGCACGGGGAGAAATTTCCATGTTCTGGTTCACTCCCCCAAACAACTGCAGCAGCCAGAGCTGGACAGATCCCAAGCCAGGAGCCAGAGCTTCTTCCAGACTCCCATGTGGTTGCAGGGGCCCAGGGACTTGGGCCATCTTCTACTGCTTTCCCAGGCCATGGCAGAGAGCTGGACCAGTGGTGGAGCAGCTAGGTCTCGAACCAGCACCCATATGGGATGCTGGCACTGCAGGTGGCGCTTTTACCCACTATGTGACAGAGCTAGCCCCTTGTATATCCTTTTGAATGAATGTATATAGCAGTCCTCTTATTTTGCTCTCTCCCTCTTTAGAAAAGAAATGATACTTTGGGCTCTTTGATTACTTTGTATGATAATCCTATTTTACTTATGCTACCCTGCTAAAATGGGCTCTAATTGGATTTGTTTTCCCATTTACTCATATCTAGGCAGACAACCAGAATCAGACTTGTCATATTCATTCAGACACTTGGTAAATAAACAATTCAATTTTAATCCTTGTCAAATTCCTGAGGTGAACATCACATCACATACATGTTTTAAATATTTATAAATAGAATATGAACTGTAACATTTGATAAATATTCTGATATCTCATCCAAAATGGACTATGTAAACGCCAACTGTAATGAACATGCAGGCAAAATTGGTAATCAGCTGATCTTCTGTGGGCTATTAAACACATTGCCTCTACCAAATATTTTTTAAAGATTTGTTTATTTATTTGAAAGGCAGAGTTTCAAAGAGAAGAAGAAACAGTGAGAGAGAGAGAGAGATCTTCCATTTGCTGGTTCACTCCCTAAATGGCCACCATGGCTGGAGATGGCCCAAACAAAAGCCAGGATACCTGGAACTTCTTCCACACTTCCCAGGTGCGTGGCAGGAACCCAAGCACCTGGGCTGTCTTCTGCTGCGTTGCTAGGCCATTAGCAGAGAACTGGATCAGAATTAGAGCACCTGGAACTTAAACAAGCACCCCAGTGGGATGCTGGTGTTGTAGTTGGCGGCTTAACCTGCTGCTCCACAATACTGGCCTGGCAAACTTACCAAGCTTATAAAGTCTAAGATGAACATTTCCCCCTACATTTGAACATCTCTGAAATAAAGCCATATTTTGTAATTATGGAAGGAAGTTGTGGGATGCTGTTGTCACTTGTTACATGTGTTTTATGTAACTTCAAAAAAAAAAAAAAAAAGCCAGCAGGGTATTGACTTGGGAAAACATACAAGGAGAGTAGTGAAACATTCTTTTAAAAATATTAAATTACTCAAGCTTTTGATGACACATTTGATATTTTGTGGAAAACACAGAATTTGATGACTATTGAAGAGTACATTAGAAGAATCTTAATGTAAAGACATTTTAGGAATATACCTTAGCCAATTAATTTTACTTGCTTGTGTATGCATGAAAATAATAAATCATATAAGATCTATTTTCCAAAATGTCTAAAAAGATCTCTTAATTGAGTAAAATTTTTAAATGATGAGAAAAGAGTGACAATTTAATTAGTGGCTTTTTTTCGTGATATAAAAAATAATTGTTGATTTTAGTTTTAATGTCTTCTCAGGTTGGATTAACTGTGGTAAACGTCCACATTGTTTGATAGTTCTTACCTAAGCCTGTTCAATGGGGTCTTTTCTCTACCCTAGCTACTCAGACCCTTAATCCAGGGCCTCCTGGAACCTTTCCACAGTGCAGCACTTGGTCTCCAAGACCCTTTGCTTCAACAGTGCCTGTTGTGGCTGTTTTTTGTGCCTGAAATGAACCTGAAATTTTTTTACAAGGGACATGAAAACATCTAACATTCAAGAATGTTTGAAGTTTAACTAATATGTGTTGACACAATCCCAGAATTTCGTAAAAGTGTGCTGTGAAGGGGTTTTGGCTATAGGGGAGAAGGTTCTGCTACAAGACAGTGATAACTTAGCCTTCAATGGTTTTGTGGGACCAGAGTGCCCAAACTCCCATTAAGCAATGAAACTAGAGAAAATTAAGAGCATATTATTCTATCCCAAATATTTAAAATTAAAATTAAATAAATTGCCTCATTAGGTATTCCATATAAATTCATCAGTTATGCTTTCTCTTCATATAAATTTCATATTGTATCATTTCGACAAGACAACTAAGCTTGCACATGGAATTCAAAATTCCACGGAACTGTTGATCAGTAAACCCTTATTCAAGGGTGGGCATTTGGAACAGCAGTTCAGATCTTGCTTGGGATGCTCAATCCCATATCAGAGTTCCTGGGTTAATTCAGAGTATGACAGGAGTAGAACCACGTTTGTGTCTCCTCCCCAAGAAATGGTGCAGAACTGTTTAGAAATGTCACAGCTATTATGTCACAGCTCTTTCATGTTGCAGTTCTTAGTGGTACAGCCCTGTTATCCCCACTGGTTTCTTTGTTTTGTGATCATGAAGAGTGAGGCACACAGACTAGAAAGAATGAGCTAGAAAGGAAGGTTTAGGAAAAGAGAAAGTGCTTTGTCTGCTTTCTTCCGCCAGGGTGGTTCATGTACCTGACTCTTCCTCACCATGTGTTCTCACAAGACCTTCAGGAGCAAGACATTCTTGGCCAAAAGCCAAAAACAACATCGTTCAACTGGTAATAAAATCAGATATAACTCCAGGAGGACACATTGGAGAAGAACAAGCTTGGTCTATAAGGAATTGCACTTGAGTGGATGGCACACATATTTGTACTACATCAATGTAACTATCTTCTTAATTACATCAAACTGAAGACATCACCATTGTCTGGACAGCTAGACATGTTCAACTGGGGCTGTGACTAGTGGGTTGGTTCAGTAATAAATATGTGAGGTCTTAAAAAAATAGAAAAAGAAAAGAGAAAGTTTTCAGCAGTTGAGAGGGTTCTCTGAAGGAGGGAGCCTACAAAGGGACATGTCTAGGAGCTTTTATGACTTTCTAAAAGAGGAATTTCATATGATTGGTTAAAGTACATGCTACCAAATTATTCTACATGAGTCAATCAGGGCACTGACAGAGGAGTAGTCAATTTTGCATAGAGGTTCATAGAGTACTTGATCAGGTCCAAGACGAGCATGACATTTGGCAGATGCAACAACATCTGAGAATTATATTGCATATATTTCTCCTTTCTCTTAGGGCTCCTGTGGGCTCATACCATGTATATTACTTGCATTCCTTCCCAGGGTCCCCTGGAGTCCCTATCAGTAGTTCCATTCCTGATTCCAGTTTCTTACTGATATGTGTCCTGTGAGGCAACAGGTGATAATGGCCCCTGCCACCCACATGGGTGACCTGGATGTAGGTACCAGCTCCTAGCTTCTTCCTGGCTCTGCCCTGGCTGTTGTGGGCATTTGGGAATAAACAAACAGATGGGCAATTTCTCTCTCTCTCTCTCTCTCTCTCCATTTCAAATAAATAATTTTCCTCTTTCTCCTACTAATTCTTAAAAATTTCTTATTCAATGAAATAAAGAATTGAACACACACATTCATACTTGGGGCAAATACAGTAGCAATAACCCTAACACCATGTCAAAAACTCAAGGAAAAACAGAGCCACACCATAAGAGCATAAAGAGACCAAGACAAGGAAAAAATTGGTTTAATGAAAAATAAGAAGTTGAATATTGAACACAAGTTTGGCAAGAAAGTGAAATTTTCTTATAAGAGAAATAGTTAATTTGGAACTTTTTGATCACGATTGAGATATAGACACATAAGAGAAAATCATCCAATCAAGTACTTTTTTACTGTATAAATACTGAACAGAATTACTTCTGTAACCTTTGCTTCAAAAATCAGGCTTTATAAATACATCAGGAAAAGGTTGGGGAAGTTTCACTTTTATTTATTTTAATTTTATTTGAAAGAGAGAAAGAGAGAAGCTGGGTGGAGAAATCTCTTCCACTTGCTGGATCACTCTTCAAATGGCCACAGTAGCTGGTACTGGAAAAGGTCGAATGCAGGAGCCTGGAAACCAATCTGGGTTTCCAACATGCATGGCAGGGAACAAATTACTTGAGCCATCACCTACTGCCTCCAAGGGTGCACTTTAGCAGGAAGCTGGAATAGAAAGCACAGGCTGGACTTGAACACAGGCACCTCCTATGTGGAATGTGGCATCTCAAGTGGTGTCTTAACCACTGAGCCAATAGGCCACCCCTGAAGAAGTTCCATAATGAGCTGGTAGAACTCAGCTTTTATACTTGAACTTGATGGAGACAGCAGAGTTAGATCTAGGCATTCACAAATCCATGGACCAAACTATTAAGTGCCATGTCTGTGAAGTGCACTGCCATTAAAGAAAATCTAACAACTTTTCTTATACATCCTATACTTTCCTATCACATATGGAGTAATGCACAAAATCTGAAAAAGTGTCACTGTTTAATTTTTGGAGATGTAGAGGAAAGTTGATTTTAAATTCATGTAAATTCAGATGAGTAAAAGGTGTATATCGCGTAGGATTCATTGCATGTTGAATGTCAGGGCTTAGTATAACTGTCTTCACCATGAGGTATCAAAACATAATCACTTTAGAATTGCTGTCAGCAGCAAAACCTCAACAGAAATATGGCCAAATTTTAAGGTAATAATTTCTACTACATAGTGAAGGACAATTAGCATGCAATGGCAATGTGAATAAAAAGCACATTTAAATATCCTGTACCATTAAAAAGTCTTAAATCTGAATGCCTTTAGGGCTGATTCTGAGGCCAGAGTGCTATTTAGGGCATCTGCCATTCTATGAGTCTGCTGAGTATCTCACTTCCCATGTTGGATCACTCTCCCCTTTATTTATTCTATCGGTTAGTGTTAGCAGGTACTAGACTTGCTTATGTGCTCCCTTTGACTCTTAGTCCTTTCATTATGATCAATTGCGAACTGAAATTGATCACTTGGACTAGTGAGATGGCATTGGTACATGCCACCTTGATGGGATTAAATTGGAGTCCCCTGGTATGTTTCTAACTCTACCATTTGGGGCAAGTCAGCTTGAGCATGTCCCAAATTATATATCTCTTCCCTCTCTTATTCCTACTCTTATGTTTAACAGGGATCACATTTCAGTTAAATTTCAACACATAAGAAAAGCCCATGAGAGTATTTCAGGCATGGAAAGCCAAGACACTCTGGCAAAAGATCTCTGTGAGTGAGATCTCAGTGGAAAGAACAGGTCTTCAAAGAAGGAGGTACCTTTCTCTGAAGGGAGGAGAGAACCTCCACTTTGACTATGACCTTGTCTAAACAAGATAAGAGTCGGAGAACTCAAGGGGCTTCCATAGCCTTGGAAACTCAGGACTGGAGCATAGGGAGATTACTGATGCCATAGACAGGAGTGTCAATTGGTAAAGTCAACAACAGGAGTCACTGTGCACTTACTCCTCATGTAGGATCTCTGTCCTTAATGTGCTGTGCATTGAGATTTAATGCTATAACGAGTACTCAAATAATATATTTCACTTTGTGTTTCTATGGGGGTGCAAACTGTTGAAATCTTTACTTAATGCATACTAAACTGATCCTCTGTAAAAAAAAAAAAAAAAAAAAAAAAAAAAAAAAAAAGAAAAGAAAAGAAAAGAAACTATCAACTCCCAACTTGACTCTCACTGGGATTAAACATGACAATAGGTCTGATCTGATTTCATCATCATTAAAAAAATCATCTATTATTTTTCACTTTATGTTTCTGTGTGGGAGCAAACTGTTGAAATCCTTACTTAATGTATACTAAGCTGATCTTCTGTATATTAAGATAATCGAAAATGAATCTTGATGTGAATGGAAGGGGAGAGGGAGTGGGAAAGGGGAGGGTTGTGGGTGGGAGGGACGGTATGGGGGGGAAGCCATAGTAATCCATTATTCGTACTTTGGAAACGTATATTCATTAAATAAAAGTTAAAAAAAAAAAAGTCTTAAATCTACTGTGGCCT